>NC_142609.1:8238388-8613167 GCF_041222555.1 Hakea prostrata
CCAACTTTGTTAGCTAAAACCAAATTTAAAAGAACTTGAGGTTGCTTGTCAACTCTGTGTCAAAAATAGAATCCATAACCTCAAAGGGATTATAGATACAGGATGCTCAGTATCTACCATCAATACTAAATGGTTCTATTTCATTTACCAAATATGAAAAAATATTACACAGTTCCACAAGGAAAGAAACTGCTCTAATACCATAGATATAAAGGGGGGGGGGGTTTGCCAGATTTTATGGATTGCCGGTACGATCACTTTTTTTTTTTTTTTTTAATTTTTTTTTAAAATTTTAAAATTTTTTTTTTTTATTTTTAAAATTTTTATGTTTCAAGGAGTATGCGCAAATTCCTAAGAATTCGTCTGTTTCACCTCTACTACCGATTGCTCAACTATCTGGATTCTCTGCCACCTTATGTCCTTTAAGCCAAAAAGAACGAGACTTACTCCTAGAGGAATAGATAATATAGACTATTCAGTAACTAAAAAGTTGAAAAACCCACTCATTAGTTTCCAAACTAATTGTGGCCAGAGCCAATGGTTACAATTAGGGACTGTCCTAGTCAGAGATTCGCCATGGGATTTTCTCATTGGCCTTAGTTTTATTCTTGCAATGGATGGCGCCTTGACCATCAATAAACATTGTGTTCAGATTACTAGACAGAGTGTCATAATACCCACTCTACCTCAGAGTTATGAGCGAAACGTGGTGAAGGATGATAACGTTTTTCCCAAAAAGTGTAAATGCAAGATTCCTGAATCTTGTAAAATTTCATGATGTTCTGAAGATACAGATATTTTCAAATATGAAAATGAACCTTGCTATCAGCTCGATACAGATTATGTAGATTTTAGAAGATTAAACATCTCAGCTAACAACCAGATAAAACAGATTTTAGAAAAGCTTGAAAAGGCTAAGGTTATTCAAGATGTAAATTGTCACATCCACCCAGCTGGTACCCTACCTGGCATACCGAGTATGTGATCCACAGTCCAAGGATCAAGCATCAAGGGACCATGCCTCCCACATATGCGATAACACTATCATGAACAATAATAATCAAGGTAAAAACAAATAATAAAAGATATCATGAATATGATATGAATAGATAATCAGAGTGCGGATAAAATAATACCAAATGTATAAGTGTGATCAAAAGAAAGAGAGAGTGAGTGGAAGTCATTCCCTCAGTGGCAGCGGAAAAGTAGTAAGAAATAAAGTTAAGTTACAATCCAATATCTAAAGAGTAACTTAATGAAAGTTAATTACATATTCAAGTGTTTAACAAAATCCAAGGGGTGGCGGACTAAACAAGGGTTTCCTATAACTTAATAAGTACATCCTCGTAAGTGTAGACGAAGAAAGCCCAACACGGCCGCTGTCACATCCCCCCAGCCGGTACCCTAACTGGCATACCCGGGAGTGTGATCCACAGCCCTGAAGATCAAGTATCGAGGATGTAATATCCAACCCTATTCTAACCCTGACCCTAACCCGGATCCACTGTTGTATTTAGGTCCGAAGACCTGAAGCGGTGGTAGAAGAGACTTATGGACCCTTTTGATTGATAACTATGAGTCGGAGACTGAGCCCATGGACATTGACAATGATACCCCTTGCTTGAATACATTGTCAGTGTTTAAGGAAAGTCTGCGCATCGGAGAAGATTGATTTAGTTGAGGTACCTAATGACCTCCCATGCACAATCTGAAGGTATTCCCTGAAACTAGACTTCTTGTTTGAATTGTAGAAGAAAACCTTACTCAATTTGACTTTGTATAGCCTTTCAAAACCTTGTGTGAAGTTGCCGAACTAAACCTGTTTTTCTGCTGAGAAAGATTTTGGTCGATCCTCTTTGGTCGATGCCATCGACCAAGGACCATCGACCAAAGTTTCCCAGTCAGCCAAGTTAATGATTCTATGGAATATTCCCTATTCTATTTATAATAGCCTCAAGCCTTGAGCCCTATTGCAATCATTTTCACTCCTGAGAACGTGGGGGGAGCTTCCCAAAGCAACTCCTAGGCATATGTGAAGGATACTCCAACAAAACTCATTGTTAATCATTGATTCTTGTCTCCATCTACAACTACATGGTATGATTTATCATTCCACTCTCTATTCTACCTTTTTCTATTCTTTTCTATTCCTCTCTTGCTGTTGAGACATTGGAGGTGGTGCTGCAACCTTGCAACCATCACTCCAAGTGTCCACTCATGCTTAACCTATGATCTTCTTAGCCATCTATTGATGCTATGCCCCCATCTCAAGCCTAGCATATGTATTACTTGATTTTCCTCTTAACATCATGCCATTTTGTACAAAACTGAGTTGTATGGTATGCTATGTTCATGTTTATCACTATCATATGATTCCAATCGAATATCTATAAGTTCCCCTAGCTATTGCATGTTATTTCTATGTCAATGCAATCAATTCCAATTCATGCCATGATGCTTGTCACTTGAACTTGATAGCTCAATTTGGGGCTTTCTATTTAGACCATTGGATTATGTTAGTTTCTTGATTTATAGTGTCCTCATACTACTCTTAAGCATTCCTCCAAGTTCCAGATTGATCCGAACCCCGGAAAACCAATTTCAGATGAAAACCCCCAAAATCCACTATTCTGTCCCGAAGAAGTTTTGGTCGATCCTCTTTGGTCGATGCCATCGACCAAAGACCATCGACCAAAGTTGTTGCTGACAGCAACCTTAGCCAGTTTTGACCCAATTAACATCTGATCTTCCCGATTTCTTCTCTAACTTATTATTGATGTTTGTTTAGGGTCTTAACAATTCTTTTGGACCATTTCTTGGTATTCTCAATTCATCATCAACTCAACCTAAGGTAAGGATGGTTATCTCCATAAACATATAGGCCATCAACTTATGATTTGTGTTCATACTTAAAGAATAGAATCTCTTGATTGCTTTTAATTACTATAAGGCTGATATACATGTGATAGGACAGTAATATCACAATTCATATTCTCTTGTCAATGTCAAATTATTATTCTTGATTACTTGTGTCTATGATGGTTCATTTCAATATCATGATTTAACTTTTATTATGAAGATGTATTGGATGCATGAGAAATGATGAACTTGAATATGTGATTGCCTACATATAACTTGGGATTGGGGAGTGTCCTATTGACACTTCTGTCCTTGGGCATCGGAGGGAATAGTATGGGATGTTCTCCGAAGGTGCCTATCGACACTTTCCCAAGTTATTGGATGACATACATAGGATTGTCTAGTTGGGTGGCTAGGATTGTCCTTCTCATGTCAGACCCATAGGGAGTCGTGTTGAAATAAGGATCTCTCCTTAATATTGATTCCTATACTTTGTTTTCGCCATCCCGGTAGGCCTGCAAGTTATAAGCGTTCAGCATGTCAACAAAAGGCTTATTGTGCAAATACTTGAAGATGCAAGCTCTGCGAACATCAGTTGGAAGGGATTTGGGCAAGGGAATAATAGCTTGCCTTTGGGGTAACGCTTCAAATCCCTTCACCCCTGACTTTCCTGCTCCTCGTTCCAGCTGCCGGATCTTCTCCCTGGCATGATCCAAATCCGAATGGAGATGGTTGATCACAGAATTCTTCTCCTTTGCAACCTCCCAAGCTAAGTCTCCACGATGAGCAATTTTTGCGTCTTTGGCTTTGGAGTCCTCCCAAAGCTTGGAAACCTCATCACTCAGTCTACTGAGTCTAGAGGCTGCTTCCACTTGGTTGTGGAAGTTACCAGTAAGACTCCTGCAACAACTTCCGAGTTAGTCATGAGCAAAAGAAAAATATTCAGAACAAAAAGGAAACAAAGAAAAACTTACATCACCAGAGACTTCATAAAGTCACTATCTGGAATGGTGGAAAGGGCTCTGCTCTTGGCAGGCATTTGAACAGAAGTGCACCACTCCAGTGCCTTGTCAAACTCACTTGGCACCAAGACAGATTGCCTCGAAGAAAAAGAAGGATGAGCTACATCATCTACCAACCTAGGGCGCTTCCTAGTGGCAAAATCCTCCAGCTCCAGAGAAGGAGAGGAGGAGGATGCCAAACAAGCATTAGAGTTGGAAATAGAAGCAACGCCTGCTGGGCCCGCACCTTCATCAGATGCCAACATAGTTGCCTCAGATGTCCGAAGGGTCTTCATCAGGGGATCCCGAACGATTTCTCCAGTAGGGGCATCAACAGTACAACCAACGACGAAGGGAGCCACATCCTCCTTGGAAGACCGAACGGTTTCTTCAGGCAAAGGGAGCGAAGGAGAAACATCAGCAGAAACTGTGGGAATCTGATCTGAAGATTCACCAACAACAATCTCCTTACGTTTAGAAGATTCACCAGATGCAATCGCCTCGCAGGAAGCAACCTTCGTTGGTACTGGGACAGTTTTCTTACAGGAATTCGCCCTAATAAAGCTCAAATCAATTCTGGGAGGCACTGCAAATACAAAAAGTAGTGTCAGTACGAAGATCCTACAACATACAGAAAAAGGGGAAACCCTAAGTCTCTGTTAAGCATGAACAGTTCAGAACTTCCTTAATAAGTAAACCCAAAGTATGAATACTGTGGGGTTTACTCAGGGAGAAGAAGAGATGAAGATTCGTGACAAAAGACTTACTTTTTCAACTTCTGGTCGAAGATGGTGTTGAAGGACAAGAATATGTATAGAGCAAAAGAAGACGGAATGTCGTTTTGCAAATCTATCAGACAGAATTAGCTTGCAGATGGCAAGATAAGGGTGAAGTACCTTTGAGAGGCTTAAATAGCCTCAAGGTGCGATGCGCTGGTTGAAACCCCTAGGTAATCAAGGGACAGGATTGAAGAGACGCTTTTGAACTCCTCAAAATGAAGGATCAACGGTCAGGGGATAACGGCGCTTCAAATTCAAAATTCGAAGACTGATCAGAGTTTCCACGTGGAACAATATTCACCTGATACGAGGATACTATCAACCGTCGCACCACATGAAGTATTAAACTCCTTGGGATAAGTGATTGGTGTACGAATGCAGGAAAACATTTGGACTTCGCAATAAGTGGAGGAATGGTTGGGAATAAATGTTCAGAGGAAAATGAACACATTTCTCCCGAGCACGTCTCTGTAATATACTGAATGATATCTCCAGTTAAAGTACAAGTTACTCTGCAAGATTAACTTATATCATTTACGTCTTGACCTAAAGACGATATTTTGGGATATGAGACAAAGAGGCATTAAGGCAATCATTGGAAGAGTTCGAGAAAAGAGATTGATTTCTATTCCATCAATAATGTGGGGGGCCAACCCTTACAAAAGATATAAATATATACATAGGGGATTTGTTTTCCTATGTTTCTTCTGCATTATCAATGGCATTGTCAACCGAGGAGTCTCTATCAGGATCTTTTTTCAAAGCAGGCTGTGAAGGTTCTTCGGGAAGAGGCAGTGAATCAGCAAGATTCTCCTCAATATTTGGGTCCACTGGAATTGGACCCTCCTCTTCCAAAGCCCAATCTGGGAAGGCCAACTTAAGCTTCCCGAAGATCTCTTTGTGGCACACCTCTCGAAAGGGAGTTGTATCAAAGGAAGGTTTGGATCCAAGGATTTTTTCCCAGACATCGTTTTTGTAAAACCCAGCCCTAACCTTGACCCGGAAACCTTGTTATTTGTAGGTCCGATGACCCGAAGTAAAGTAAGAAGTCAGCTTTGGGCCATCCCAGTAGAGGACTTGGTGTCTGGCTTTGAATCCATGAAAGTTGATGATGAGGTTCTATTTATGGAAACTGAATCCTGATGAAGATCTGATTAGTTGATGGACTTGGAGTGCTCTCTATCTCGGTTTGAAGGCATTTCTACCTATTAGGTAAGTCACTTGACTTGTGTGCAAAACCCCTTTAGGATTGGATTTGATCTGGACCTTCAATTCCCTGTTTTGGTCTTCTTTGTCAGCATTGGTCGACTGATTGGTCGACTGGACCAGTCGACCAATCCACTCGACCAATGAGTGCTGTCTTTGGCAATTAGGTTGTTCTTGCTCTATTTAAGTCCAATCTAGAGTCCACTTCGTATTTGCTGCCTCCAAACTCTCTGGAACGAACCAAAGACCTCTGCAAGTCATCTCTCTTGCATCCTTGGTGTTTTCTTGACGGATCTTCGTCGAAACTCTTCTTTTTGCATCAAAAGGTATGTCTACTCTCTCTTCTTCTCCTCCATCTTTGTTTTTCTTTCCTTTTTGAGTTGAGACAGTAGAAGAGATGCTGCATTATCTGTTGCAAACATCTCTGAACATGTTCTCATGATCATCCTAAGGATTTGAGGCTAGAACAATGATCTTAACCATGATCATTGCAAGCTTTTGAAGGAATCATGATCAAACCATGATCTAATCTTTGTTAAACTTCTAATCTGAATTCTGATCTCTTTGGATCTTCTATGTTGATCATGTTAGTAGTTAATTACTGTGTTTTCCTTCCATGATCCATAATCTATCAATTTCTAGTTGTTCTCTTCTACCTTACTATGTGTTCTTCATGATGCATGGTAGTTACATATATGGTAGGTTTTATTTCCTTATTTAGATTTATGCTTCTAAGCCTTATTCCATGAAGATCTAAGTATGTTTTCATGATACCATTACCTGAAGCAATGATCCATCCTCCTATTGTTCTTGTCTTTGTTTTCTATTTCAAATTCATCAAGATCCATGGTTGATTTAATTATGGTAACTTTTTGTTTCCTAATTTGGATCTTGATATCTTGATTGGATTAGTGTTTTGAGGTCCCCTATATGTTAGAATACTACTGATGTAGTCTACCCCTTGATTAGTACCCTTTTGAACCACCAAATTCGGATTTCATATCTTAAAACTCTGATTTTTTTAGGCTATCGTCTCTGCATTGGTCGATTGATTGGTCGTTGGACCAGATCGACCAATCCACTCGACCAATGAGTACAACAACTCCAGAATTGGTCTATGTTGGATGTTTTGGTATCTTTTCTGTTAGGGATCTTTCCTAATATGTTGTATATACTTGTTTAGGACCTTCTTCTCAAGTTTGCCGAGATCTTACTTGATTTCTTAGGATTCCTTTGCGAGTTATAAAAGGTAAGGATGGTTATTTCCTTAATTACATAGATAGCATGAATATAGTTTCTATATTTGAATATCATAGATATGATTCCTAAATTAGATTCTTACAATGATATACTACTGTTGCATAACTTTGATTACAGTAGCATTACTTATTCATATTAAATTGATTCATGTATGATTTACTTACCAATGTTATAAAAGTGATTGTAATTATTGATTTCTTTCCATATATGAAGTTACCATATATGTGATGATATGAATTGATGCATGTGTATGCTTAAGTATGGTTTGGAAAGGAGAGGTGTCCTTTTGACACTTCTGTTCTTGGACTACTACGGGAATATTATGGGATGTTTCCGGAGATGCCCTCTGGACACCTTCCTAAACTGTTGGATGACATATCTAGGATTGTCTAGTAGTGTTTGGCTAGGATGTCCTGTTATGTCGGACCCTAATCGGAGGGGTATTGAGACCGAACGACCCGTGGTAGCAATGGGGATTCATGGGCGCTCAAGACCGGTAACCAACCCGTGAGAGGACAGGAATCACATTGTGGGGGCCATTTATTGGTAGGGTTGCATATGGTTAGACTTGGGCTCACGGGCGCTTAAGACCGGTAACCAACCCGTGAGTGGACGTGAGAGCTTCCCGTTTACCATATGTGGATGATCAATAGGGTTGATGAGTCCGTAGTCAGGGACTATGAGGACTCTAGTGTGAAGGATACCGGAAAGGATCGTCGGGGACGAGGAATGGACGTATCTGGATCCGACTTGATGTAACTAAGTAGAAGACTTGCATTTGGCTAGGTTTTACCCACGACATGCGCCAGATACTTATACCAAATGGTTGTGAGAGAGTGTGTTGACTTAACCCCCGCCAAGGTTTGTCCCGAGGGATGAAGGACCCATTACCAATCGGCTGCTCAAGACCGGTGAAATGATCCGTGAGAGAATCCAAGATATCTTAAATGGTTGAGGATGTGAGTGGACTTTCCTAAAGAAGTACGGTGCTATGACTTAAAGCATGTCCGCCAATAGAGACCAGCATACATAGAGTTAGATTCATTCATTCATTGCTTGTCTCATATCATATTGCATTTATGTTTGTCTCCGGAATCCCGCCATTTATGTTATTATGGATTTTAATCGCCTTACCGAGTTTCTTTGAAACTCATTCCTTTATTGTACAATGTTGTTAGACTATCCTGCAGTACTTGAGTACTATGACGGTCCCTATGAAGAAGCGCAAGGCGAAGAGGCATATCTCCGGGGAAGGTGATTGCGGTTACCACAATTACTCGAAGATCCCGCGAGTGGTTATGCTCCGTACGATGCTTAGTCCGACCATTGAGTGGAAGCGTCCTTGTGCCATTTATGAGATTTACACTTACAAGGATGTTGTCTATAAAGTGGAGAACAATTTAGTTACCCAATGTACTTGCTACTGGGATTAGGTTTTGTCTAGTTTATTCTTTAGAGCTACTTTTCCGCTGGTTGTAAAGTGGGATTTTTGCCTCACTTTACTTATCTGTTTGATACTCTGATTATATTTATTATTCTGATTCATTTATGATTCATTCTTTCTTTATTGGATCTATGATTTATCTTCCGCACTCTTGTTATGATTGTTCATGATTATGTTATTGTTTATGTGGGAGGTTGATCACTCGATACCTGATCTTCGGGCTGTGGATCACACTCTCGGGTATGCCAGATAGGGTACCGGCTGGGAGGGCGTGACAGTTTTGCCTCGCTCGATAGGCTTGAAGGTTGAAGTGGCCCATTAATTTGGTGAAGGGGACACTGTTCAGATACTTTCGAATGCATTTCTTCTGAAGATATGGCTTGATATGTTCGGGTTCATTGGGAACTGCCATTTTCGATAGGCGCTCATTGTCCAAGGACTTAAGCTCAAGGCTCTCACCAAAGGCAATAGCCTCCTGTTTATGCTTCCTGGCCTCACGTTCAGGGTCGCAGGCATGAACATTGGACAAGTTAAGTTCCTTCCTTAAGGAATTCAGCTCCTCCTCGTGCCTCTCCTTCAGCTCTTTCGGCTGCCTTCTTCAGCCGGTCGACTTCGGAATTGGCCTTTGCCAAATTCTCTTCGCAGGTCTGCAGCAAGGAGCCGTTACGACCAACTCGGCTCAAGGCCTCCATGTGTTGATAAAAGTTCAACACGACATTCCTAAGAAGACAGGGAGATTATCAGAAAATCTCAGAGAAGATTACAAGGTGATTGGCAAAGGATCAAGAAAATTAATACCTTGTGGAGTGACTAACAAGAGCGTCATCCTCCAGAGCTTCAAAGGCCTGACGATCGGCAAGCAAAAGACCAAGAGAGCTCCATTCAGCATCTTTCTCGGGGTCCTGAGTTGCCCGATCTGTTCGTGTCAGCATCCATTGAGGCATGAAGATCTCCTCAGAGTCCTTATTCTTTTTGGATTTCTTCGGGACGGAAGCATCGGCTGAGTCATGCTTACTTTTGGATCGAGTGGGAGAGGGGAGGTCTATCTCTTCCACAATTGATTTTTTCCCATTCCCCAAAGCGTCATCTATTGGCTTCAGGTTCCTGATACCTTTGTATAAAGGGTCTGGGGGAGGTGCAAAAGATACTTGTTCTGCAGTCAAGGCTCGAGGGGACCGCCGTTCAGCAGTCACAACAACCTTGGCAGCTTTTATCCGAAGACTCTCGGGATCCATTCTTGGAGGCACTACAAAGAAAGACAAAAGTCAGAGTTAAAAGAATTCTCAATATTTTCAAGGAAATAAAGCATGGTAGATAGAGAGCTCACGTCGAGCCAACCCCCAATATTGAAGGATGGAGTTGTATTCCATCTCATATCCATGTATCTCTTGATACCATGGAATTGACTTGATCTTCCCGACAACCGCTCTGTCTCCTTGGGATAAAGGAAGGACCCGGTTACCCTCAGAGTATGAAGTGTACTGCTTCTAGACGACCGGGAAGTTAAGGTCAGATTGAGGCGCTTGACAGAAGAAATATCGCTTGTGCCACCCTTTGTGATTAGAAGGGCAAGTTCCTTTAGCAAGAATGCTGCCCCTCCAGTGAAGTTCCACTCTGTTGCACTTGGAAAGCACAACCCAACCAGGAGGATGGGAGATAGAAAGAATGTGAAAATGTATGAAAAGAGGAAGAGAAGGCGTGATGCCAAGTTCAAAATGTAATCTCAAGAAGCCGACGATGAGACGCCAGCTATTGGGAAGAAACATTCCAGGACAGATGTCCCAATGATTTAGAACAGCTGCAAATAAGGGATTGAAGAAAGGAAAGCGAACCTCGCTTTCCAGTGCATCTATATACAGGGAAATTTCACCCGGAAGGGTCGAATCAACTCTCTCATCTGGTTTGGAAGCCCTAAGATGATACGAAGAAGGAAAGCCAAAACCCTGGATAGCTAAAGGAAGATTTTCCTCATTATAGGAGGAAGCTACAGAATCAGGTCCACTGGCGGATTTGATGGATTCTTTTGACCGCCTAGAAGACTCGACAGTCACCCTAGGAGTCATGGAAGGTCCAGACTTAGGATGCACAGAAGAAGTCTCAGTTCTTTCTTCTACTCTTTGTTGGCTAACTTCAACGAAGTCACGCCAAAGAGCAGTTAGGGTTTTGTTGTCACTATCCGACTGCTCAGAGGGGAGAGAAACAAAGGCCTCATTGCCACTATCACTTTTACCAGTACTTGGCGCAGGGGAAACCCTATTATCTTCCATTACTAAAGGGTTTGACGATAGTTTCTAGAGAAAAATAAACCTGGAGACAGAAATTAAACTTTGCAAAAAGATCAGTAAACTTATTGATTCACTGAGGCAGAGAGCTTGAGAATGAAAGAATCACAGAGGCGCGAAGAAGACGACAAGGTTTCAAAATTCCAGACAAGAAGAATGAAACCTACGAAGACAACGAATAGCTTTTAAGCACCCTCACGGATGTTCGAGGACGTGAACGATCGAGATTCATTCGGCATCAACGATCGAGATTTGAAGATGGCTCGAAAGTTTGAACTCACAAATCCAAAACAGGTGTTCGAAAACCATCGTTTTGATTGCGTGAGCCATGATAGTTTTCAGCAGCAGGAGGATGTATAGTGGCACCCTCACAAAGCTCGAGGAAAAAGCGACACTACCGCATTAAATGCGAAATGACGTTTAAGGGATTATGCAAGACTATTGCTTGACGACAAACCTAGTTAAAAACCAAGCCCTCGGGATCGACCGAACGCTTGGTCTGGGGGGCTTGTGATACAGAGAAAATATGATCAAACTCGGTTCATTCATGGTTCAACCTTTGACTCCGGTCGAGATGAAGAGAATCAACTAGTTTCCGAACGAGCCGGGTTCAGGAGGTAGTTTGCTGAGGAAGAAAACTAAATCAACTACAGGCACACCCTAATCCAATACTTATGGAGGAGGTTAATTTACCTAATGACGGCAAGGCGAAATCGGCGGCAGTCACTTATCACTTTCAGAAGGATAATCATCAAATAACGATCGGATTATCCTAGGGGTCCTCTACTAGTCCAAACTAGTAGGAGTCTATCACGCAACGGATCTATCTATTGAGATCCAACGGCAATCCGAAGAAGGCTCATATACATCCAACGAAGAAGATTTGAAGGTACACTCTATATAAACATCACCTCCCCACATTGGGGGAGGATCTAGAGACTCACACTTGAACGTGAACACTCAGACGCTTACTATCTGAATCGTATCCCAGTTATTCATTCCTTAGCTCTGTGTTCTAGCAGAGCCGTTTGTGATTAAGTTCATCAATTGACTTAGCCTTCGGAGGTGGACTCCCGAACCTAGCGGTCGGGCCACATCTGACGCTTTGTTTTGCAGGTCATTCTCAGGAGATCTAAGGGCTGAGCAGATTTTAGACGCATCAATTCAATAAGAGAGTTCTGCTGACCTACTATTTTTGTTGTTCTTGATTTCAGATGAGCATGACATGGACTTTGATAAATTTGGTATAGTTATTAAAGTGAAGTTCAGGTCAGTGAAGTCCTGTAAATTTGATGTGCAATGTTTGATGTTACTGTTGTGGCATAGAATCATTAGGTGCATGCTCTTCCGGGATATCCCATATGCATGCACCAATAGCATAAACAGCATCCAGACCACACTAATATTGAGTGCGTTGTGACCCCCATTTTTGACCAAACATTTCAAAACTGGTGCTTGGATGGGACAATCTGAACAATGTATTGGGTCCATCCAGGGGAAAATCCCATACTGGCAATGGATTAATCATTTAAACTAATGATTGAATTGGTTTTGTCCATAACAGTACTGATCAGTTGATCTGTGACATCCTTCTAATTTAGTAATGAGTTTTAAACATATGGTCATTTAAGTTTGGTGAAGGCCCTGAGTCTGAGAGGTTTTGAATTGCAACTGGTGTGCAACTCTTGCAATTCCGGAAGGGTTCAAATCAGTCTTACTAGAAGTTACAGATTTAGTCAGATTAAATTGTCAGGTAGTAATTATGCTTGTTTGAATATTTGGGTATGTTGCTAAATTTGATACACTTCAAAACTTAAAATTGCATGCTTCCTTTTTCTTGAAATTTGTTTTGGGGAAAGGGGTGCGGGTTTCTTTCTTATATGAGGGCGTGTAATATGGTATTCTTATAATCAAGCAAACAGGATAGCTTCAAGTACTGAGTGCTCACCATCAGTCTAGCGGGGTAATGATACAAATTCATGTTACTTGTAGTCACCGAGCTTGCATCTTTAGATTTTTATCTCAGTGCATCTGGTAATTTTGTTTGTCCTAGGAACGCTCAGTTTCTACTATTCTCTATCTAGTTTCTCTACAAGACCTCACACATTGCCCATTCCGTGTGGTTGACGAGATAAATCAAGGTATTTTATCATGCATACTGTTATGCTCTTTTTGACATGTGTACAAGTGATGCGTCCAAGATCTGCTCAGCCCTTAGATCTCCTGTGGATGACCTGCAAAAACGAACGTCAGATGTGGTCTGACCACTGGGATCGGGAGTCCACCTCCGAAGGCTAAGTCAGTTGATGAACTTAATCACAAACGGCTCTGCTTGAGTACAGAGCTAAGGAATGAATAACGAGAATACGATTCAGATTGTATGTGTCCTTCTACCTTGTGGATAGGTGATGTCTTATATAGTGAATACCTTTCAATCTCCTTCGTTGGATGTATCTGAGCTTTCTTCGGTTATCCGTCAGATATTAATAGATAGATCCGTTTAGTGATACATCCGTACTAGGTTGGACTAGTAGATGACTCCTCTGATAGTACGATCGTTATATGGTAGTTATCCATATAATAGCGATAAGCACCAACTGCAAAAGCTGCTACCCGTCTCTTTGATGATTAGTCCATTCCGATCGTAGCGGATTAGGGAGTGCTTGTGACTGAGTTGATTTACTTCCTCAACAAGCTACCTTTTGGACCCGGCCCACTCGGAAGCGAGTCAATTCCTTTCGTCCCAACCGGGGTCGAGGGTCAAACCAAGATTGAACTGGGTTCGATTATATTTTCTCCATATCAATAGGATACTTAAGTTTCAGCACATTTCCTATCTCAGGAATGGACCCTATAAATGAAAGGAAGATGTTTCAGCAACTAGTTCGAGCAGCTAGCCAACCTAATACACCACAGTAAGAGCGAATTTCATCTTCTTTTTCCGTAATGTTATTCCCACTGCCAACCCCCATGGAATAAACCTCAGTTTGCGGGGAAGAGGTATCATTGTGTAAGTATGTAGGTGGCGGAATCTCATTTGGATTAACCTTTAGTCACTTGTGAATCCACTCAAACAAAAAAGTCAAGCCTAAAGTCAAGTGGCAAAACAGTAAATAAATGATGTTTAAAGAGAGGGTCTAAGTTTTGTATAGGTTACTGGTATTGTATTATGGCATATTATCTTAAGGGACAAAATATGTGTATTTCACATAAATATAGAGAAAAGAAGGGGTATTACTCAGTTTTCAGACAATTTGGAACATGATAAAAATGCTTGGGTTTTAATGTTGATCCACTTGTGAAAATTTTACTTTAAAGAGGAACCTGTGTAAAGTACTATTTCCACTTTCCGGGTCTATCTCATAATCTTTGGGGTTCTCCCTTTCCATTGTTCATCTAATCATCTTAAACCCAAATAGAGCAACTCTTCTTCGGTTCACTTGTCTACAGCTCCTCATCAAGGGTATGTTTCTTCTTTTTCTTTGTAGGTGGTGTTAGAGAGAGGAAGGGGGTTAGTACACCATAGTATAGGTTCTGAAAAAAGTATTACTAATTTCATGTACATTGATTTGGTGATTTAATTCCAAGTTTTGGATCAGACCAAGCATTTTGGTTGTGATCCATTTTGGGGTTTGCAGACCTATTCAGATGACAAGGGCTGGCCACCCACATTTAGACCTTATCAGGTGGTATTGGCTGATCTGGGTAGGAGTAGGAACTTAGACCTGGTTCAAGATGGATGTTCTCTAAAAACCTTGTAATGTTTCAGTTCAATTGACATTTTCATGAAAACAGAGCAGCTTTGAATCATGTATTCTTATGTTTGATTTTGATCCGTATTGATCAGTTTCAATACGTGTGTTTGGTTTCTCTAACACTATCCTACCTGGCCAAATAGTTAAGTTACATTGATTATACCAATCAAGAAGCAATTATCCTGACTAGGTTCTTTTTTTTTTTTTGGGGGGGGGGGGGGGGGGGTGTATGTGTGGAGGTGTCTTGCTTGGTCAAGGGCTCACTTGTTGAATGCTTGGTTAAGAGTTCAAGTACTGGAAACAGCCCCTCTGGTAATAGGGGTAAGGCTTTATAATTGGCTCTCCCGGACCTTGCTAAACGTGGGAGCCTTATGCACTGGTTGTTGTTAGGGTTAGGGTTTAAGCACAAGGTTGCTTAAAGCATTACACCCTGAGTATCTAGATTGGAATATCTAGACCGCTACTTCCAGCTAGTATTTATAGTATAAATATTGAATTCTATTGTGTTGGAATTTATTAATATGATTAATAAATTAAATGCCCAAGGGCAATATTGGAAACTCACTATTAGGGCGGTTACAAAATAGGGTTATATATTTTGGTAACCACCGCATTAGTGAGTAAGTGTGTGATTCATTCGCACGAGATTTATCTTTGAGAAACGGCAGCTCCATCTCTCTATCCCTCTCTATTAGAATCGCAAGCTTGGAAATTTTTCCTTTCCTAGTTTTTGATCTTCATTCCATTAATCCACGGCATTTGGGTTGTGGATATTATTCCCTTTCCCAGTGATTGTGGAATCTCCCCGGTAAAGCTTTGGTGGTGGAACGAGAACGTGGATCTAGACTTCCGCTGCGAATACTTCAAGTAAGGGAAAGCGAATCCAGGTAAGGAATCTTTCCCCCATCAATTAATTGAATTGAACTATTTTTGAAGTATTACCAACATTGGCATCAGAGCCATTGGTTCCCACGGTTCTTTGTTCCTCCCCATTGTTTATTTTAATTGTATGGATCCAATGGGAGGATCAAGGGTTTAATACGAAACCCATGGGAGAATTGATAGGGTTTATGGAAACCCTTATTTTGGTTTGGATCCGAGTGGGAGATCCTTGTGAATTTCCCTAATGAAGATTTGCATGAATTGATAATCCATGATGATAATTTTTTGTTTAAAATTTATTGTTGGACTTTTTTCATGTGTTTTTGGATGATTTTTTGAGTGAAAAAACGTGTTTTACTGTTTTTTGGAAAAATTTCGTTCATGAAAAATCCAGAAAAAACGTCGTTTTCTGGTCACAGAATGCCGACGGATTTTCAGTCTGGGCAGACGGTCATCCGTCTGGTCACAGAATGCAAGACGGAATTTCCATCTGGGCAGACGGTCATCCGTCTGGGCATAAAAGGCAGACGGAATTCCGTCCGGGCGGGCAGGACGGGCAGATCCGTGCCTGGGAGATGGATTTTTTTTGGATATTGGTCTGTCCAGTTCAGAATGTGTTTCTAACTTACTGGACACCAATGGCCCGACAATTTGTGTGATGTTTGGGCATTGAGGGCCTATTGGGGCCTAGTGGGAGCTAATGAGGTAGAAGTGTTCTGTGTGAACCACCTCATAGCTTTAACATGATTGCATGTTTTATTTTAATAAAACTATTTTTTATTTTGGGTCTATCAATCATGTTTCTTGCACAGAATGAAACTAGTGTATAAGTCTATGTGGGTTTGCATGAGAATTTGATTGAATGTTTGTTAGCATCTCTTTTGGTTTAAATGCTTATCCCATAGGTTGACTATGCTAGTGTGATTTGCTGTTGCTTGAGTTGTGTTTTATGCTAGAATAGTTGAACTCATTCTAGTATGTAATGTCTCTAGAATAAATGGCTGCTACCAAGAGCATTGTTGCTAACTTTGCGAAACCGAATGAGAGGTATTATGACCTTTGGCACCGAAGGGTGCAGTATCTCCTAGAAGAATAGAACATGCTGGAAACCGTAAACTAGACCATGTCCCCACCTGAGGAAGGTACCAATGCACAGTATAGCAGGAACCTTGAGCTTTACAATGCCTGGAAGAGGAAAGACCGGGTAGCCAGGATTACAATCCTGAGCTCCATGAGGGATGACCTGATGCTTCGTTATGAGAAGCATAGGACTGCAAAGTCTTTGTGGGAGGCTGTGAAGTTCCAGTATGGAGGGACTTCCACCACAAGAGGCTGCCAACTCGGACTCACATTTGACGGTTATAAGATGCGCCAGGGTCACACCATGAGGTAGCATATAACCATCATGTCTAACATGATTAGTGAGTTGAGCGCATGTGGGCGCCAGAAGACTGATGAGGAGCAAGTCTCCGCAGTCATCAGGTCATTGCCAAAGACTTGGGAGCATATGAAGATCTTCTTGACTCATGTTAATGAGGTCAAGACATTTGATCAAGCTGCCAAGCACCTTGAGCTAGAGGAGGATCGGATGTTGGCCGATGTCCCTCACACTGAAGTAGTTGCTGCTGAAGCAAGCACTAGTAAGGGTGCAGGCTTCAAGCGCAAGAAGGAGAGAGCTCAACCTCAGTGGTCTAGGCAAAGTAACAGAGGTGGGAACAGAAACAAGAGTGGTTTATGAGACATGGTTTTAGAGTTGTATTTGAAAACAATTCTTTGGTTTTGTATCTGGATGATATAGTTTATGGTTATGGTTTTCTTCTGAATGGTTTCATTGTATTGGATACAATTGATTATTCATTTAATTCTAGTAGTGCTTTTGTTTGCCAAGATACTGTGTGTATTGATTATAGTTTGTGGCATGCTAGACTAAGACATATTGGCTTAGATAGGATGAACAGATTGGCAAGAGAAGGTCTCTTAGGCCAAGGTTCACTATCTGATTTGCCAACCTGTGAGTCATGTCTAGCAGGAAAAGCAACTAGAAAACCATTTAAAAAGGCTTTGAGAGCCTCTCTTCCTTTAGAACTTATCCATTCAGATGTGTGTGGACCCATGAATGTGCATACTAGAAAAGGACAGGCTTATTTCATCACATTCATAGATGACTATACACGGTATGGTCACATTTATCTAATTTCTCATAAGTCAGAAGCTCTGGAATGTTTTAAGAAATTCATGAGCTTAGTTGAGAATCAGTTAGATAAAAAGATTAAAACTCTTAGAACGGATAGAGGTAGAGAGTATCTCTCCGATATGTTCAAAGGGTTATGTGATGAAAAGGGGATATCTAGACAACTTACTATTCCAGGGACTCCACAGCAAAATGGGGTAGCTGAGAGGAGGAATAGAACCTTGCTAGACATGGTGAGATCCATGATGGCGCAGGCAAATCTACCCATCTCTTTTTGGGGAGATGCTTTGCTGACTGCGGCCAATATCCTCAACAGAGTTCCAACCAAATCGGTTCCTTCCACACCATAAGAGTTGTGGACCGGAAGGAAGCCAGATTTGAGTTACTTGCGCGCATGGGGATGTGCAGCATATGTTCACTCTACTTCTCACCAATATGGAAAGCTTGGACCCAGAGGAAGAAAGTGTATCTTTGTGAGATATTCTGAACCCTCAAAGGGCCATGTCTTCATTGGACTAGATGAGAGTGAGAGGAGAACGGAACTTGAGTCTAGGGATGCAACATTCTTGGAGAATGATTTTCCATCTCTTTCAGGAGTTAACAAAGAATCATCGGAATTCTTTGAGATACAAAATAGTGGTCTTGTCACTCCAGGGATTCAGATTCTGGATAATGAACCTGGGGTTCATCCAGAAGATCCTAGTGGGAGTGGGAGTGCAGATGTGATAGCTACCTTAGACGGTGAGCAATCTGATATGCACTTGCGCCGTAGTGGGCGCGGGCTAGTTCCTTGTCGACGTTTTGACATAGAGGATGAAGCCTACATGGTAACTCCTGAAGAGATCGACTGTGAGATGACTTCAGTCGATGAGCATGAACCAAAGAGCGTGCAGGAAGCTCTTGCGGGGTCAAGCTCAAATGAATGATTGAAAGCAATAAAGGAAGAGTTGGAGTCGATGAAAGTTAATCATGTCTGGGACTTGGTTGACTTGCTGCCAGGCCGAAAGGCAATTGGGAACAAGTGGGTTCTCAAGATCAAAAGAAAGGCGGATGGATCTATTGAGAGATTCAAGGCTCGTTTAGTGGCTAAGGGCTACACCCAACGAGAGGGCGTTGATTATGAGGAAACTTTTTCCCCTGTGGTTAGGTTTGCCTCAATTCGCCTCATACTAGCTATTGTTGCTCAGTTGGACTTGGAGCTTTATCAGATGGATGTTAAAACTGCTTTTCTCAATGGAGAACTTGAGGAAGATATCTATATGGATCAACCTTAAGGCTTTGAAGCTAATGGACTTGAGCGCAAAGTGTGCAAGCTTAAGAAGTCCATATATGGCTTAAAGCAACCATCTAGACAGTGGAATGTGTGCTTCCACCAAGCTATGATGGAAAATGGTTTTTCCATGCTTGAGGAAGACCATTGTGTTTACACCAAGAGATTTGATAATAATTATGTCATTCTGACACTGTACATAGATGACATACTTATGGCTAGCAATAGCAAGGAGCTATTTGAAACCATTAAGAAATGGTTGTCCTCCATATTTGATATGAAGGACATGGGTGAAGCAAGCTATGTGCTTAAGAAGTCCATATATGGCTTAAAGCAAGCATCTAGACAGTGGAATGTGCGCTTCCACCAAGCTATGATGGAAAATGGTTTTTCCATGCTTGAGGAAGACCACTGTGTTTACACCAAGAGATTTGATAATAATTATGTCATTCTGACACTGTACGTAGATGACATACTTATGGCTAGCAATAACAAGGAGCTATTGGAAACCATTAAGAAATGGTTGTCCTCCATATTTGATATGAAGGACATGGGTGAAGCAAGCTATGTGCTTGGTGTCAAGATTGTCAGAAATAGGCAAAAGAGATTACTGGGTTTATCTCAAGATACCTATATTGACAATGTCTTGACGAGATACCAGATGCACAACTGCAAACCATATGATACTCCAGTGGAGAAGGGTTTGCATTTGAGCCTTGATATGGGTCCTAAGACTCCAGAGGAGAAAACCAAGATGGAAAGAGTTCCATTTTCCAGTGCAGTGGGTAGCCTTATGTACGCTATGATGTGTACTAGGCCAGATATTTGTTATGCAGTGGGTTCAGTTAGTCGATACCAATCATACCCAGGCATAGAGCACTGGAAAGCAGTCAAGAGGATATTGAGATATCTCAGAGGAACGAGTAACTACATGTTGTGTTACCAAGGATTGGATTTGCGCTTAGTTGGCTATAGTGATGCCAACTGGCTGGAGACATCGATGAGCGCAAATCAACCTCTGGATATGCTTTCTTGCTGAATGGCGGGGCCATTTCATGGTGTAGCAAGAAGCAGACTTGTATATCCCTCTCGACCATGGAAGCAGAGTATGTGGCATGCTCAGCTGCAGTTCAAGTGGTTGTTTGGTTGAGGAGATTCCTTCGACATACTGGGATTGTGATGACATCCAAAGAGGCTGCCCTTGTCTATTGTAATAGTACGGCAACTCTTAGCTATGTCAAGGACCCCAAGTATCATGGGAAGACCAAACATATACAGTTGAGATATCACTTTATTAGAGACATTACATCAAGGAAGAAAGTTGTACTTAAGCACATATCTACTACTCAGATGGTAGCTGACCCTCTAACCAAACCTATAGCCAAGGATGTTTTTATTTCTCATGAAAAATCCTTGGGCTTGCATAGATTGTGACTTATTTTTGTACTGAGACTTTCTTATTAATGAGTAATATGAGTTCATTCCAGCATTTATTCTTATTCACTTTCTGTGTGATTGTGTTTCTTCTAGCATAAAACAAGATATGTCAATAGGCAAGAGAATGGCTCACTCCCATGAGCATTCGCCTCTGGCGCCTTGGAGATGAGCAGAGATGAGACGGATTGTGAATGACTTTGTGTAGGTCAATTCATAATCATGATGTCGCCTTGATTTGGAATCAAGATGAGTTTCTCTATTGTGAAGAGAATCGACATGAATGTTCCCACTATTCATGTTGCCTATAGGAGCCAGTGCGAGTACTTTATGTGGCGCTAGGGTGGCGACAATAAAGAAACTCGGGTTAGGCGCAAGGGGTTGCGACTGGGCTAAGACCTGTATGGTGTTGAGATGGACATACGTTCTATTGTATCTAGAATGCTCCACCATAGCACGTATATCATACTATATGTGCTTAGCGATCATTGGAAATGAGAGGATGGATCCCTGCTCCTCTCATTGTGTGAGTCCTGGACCTTATGGTCCATTAGTGTTCTTAGTGACTTTCGACGACATCATGAAACAAAGGGTTGATGTGGCTACTTTGGGGTGTTACCTATGGTCATGATTGATTCGACCTAAAGGGGCACTACCGGGAAAGGAGTCAATCCTAAGTGTAGTGATGGTCTGGGGCGAAAGGAAAGGCTTGATTCAACTGCACCCTAAAAAGTATTTGCTGGCGCCAACTGTATGTGTTACAGTAGTGAACATGTTAAGGACAAGAAGGTGATCTCTCAGAGGGATCGAGATACCTTTAGTCTGGTGAGTTTGAATAAACCTAAGACACTGTGTTATACTAATGCTTATTTGATTTGTTTCTATGAGTGATGTGCCATTCTGGCCTTCTAGGAAGGTTTCTAGTTTGGGGCTCACGCGTGCAGGTATATCACCGGTCGCACAACCCATTTTGCCAGTATGACTTGTGGATATTAGTGTCTGGGACACAGGTGGTCTATGTATCTGGGATACATAGTGAAGAGATCAATATATATGTATATCTAGGATATACATGTGTGTCTGGGACACAAGAGGTCTATGTACCTAGGATATATAGCAGAGAGATTGAATGTGTATATCTGGGATATACAAGTATGTCTGGGACACATTGAAAGATTAACACTTGCCCTTGTGCAAGTGGGAGCTGTTGGAATTTATTAATATGATTAATAAATTAAATGCCCAAGGGCAATATTGGAAACTCAGTATTAGGGCGGTTACAAAATAGGGTTATATATTTTGGTAACCACCGCATTAGTGAGTAAGTGTGTGATTCATTTGCACGAGATTTATCTCTGAGAAACGGCGGCTCCATCTCTCTCTCCCTCTCTCTTAGAATCGCAGGCTTGGAAATTTTTCCTTTCCTAGTTTTTGATCTTCATTCCATTAATCCACGGCATTTGGGTTGTGGATATTATCCCTTTCCCAGTGATTGTGGAATCTCCCCGGTAAAACTTTGGTGGTGGAACGAGAACGTGGATCTAGACTTTCGCTGCGAATACTTCAAGTAAGGGAAAGCGAATCCAGGTAAGGAATCTTTCCCCCATCAATTAATTGAATTGAACTATTTTTGAAGTATTACCAACATATTGGTAATTGGACTATCCTATAAAGGCCCATTCCATCGTTAGATCGTAACTAATCTGATGGTTCATATTAGAATATAAGTTGAGTATGATTCAAATACCTCAACAATAAGTTGGGTAGGACTCAAATACCTCAACAATCTCCTCCTATGTTCTACATATGGCTCTAGCATTAGTCCTAAAAATGTAATGTTCAAACTCAAAATAGAATCATTCATAACTTTCCAAAAAAGAATAGTATTCAATAAAATCCAAAAGAACACTTTGAATCAAAACATGAGTTTTAGAACAAATCTAAACCCAATTTAATTAGAAGTTCTTCTTGGATTGAATTACTTATTCTCACAAAGAACAATACAATTGTTCCTTGCATCCTTGAACGATTTACTCTTAAAGTGAATCTTTCCTATCGAGATCCATCCTGACAGCTTTGAGTGATTTTACTTGTCAAGTAAATCTTTCCATCAAGCCAGAGGATTGGATTCGCTCCTCCATTTTCACCATCCATTGCAAAGTTACCAAAATATGAATTTCATAATATATGAATTCAATCATTTGCATTCTCATCAAGTTTATATACAAGAACAAGATCTAAACGGTTTCTTTTACAAGAACCATTCCATGTTTCTATTTGGAATCATGCTCAACATAATTTGCATTCTCATCAAGTTTCTATACAAGAAAAAGATCTAAATGTTTTCTTTTACAAAGAACCATTCTATGTTTCTATTTGGAATGTTAGAGTTATCGTGTCCAACATAGTTTATTAGTTATATCATCAAATTTGGAATGATAAACCTTTCTATGGAAGACATATCATCATATGTGGAATGATATAAAGATAACAATAACATCATCGAAACATATCAACAATTTTCATATTCCTTGAATGGAATAATAAGGTAATCAAGCTTCATACAAAGGCTGTTATATCATCAATGTGGAATGATTTCACAAACCTCTATACTCCACAATCCTGCCAAATTATTTGAAATATGCAAATTGTCATGAATGCTAACTATGGCTAGATG
This sequence comes from Hakea prostrata, assembly GCF_041222555.1. Taxonomy (NCBI): domain Eukaryota; kingdom Viridiplantae; phylum Streptophyta; class Magnoliopsida; order Proteales; family Proteaceae; genus Hakea; species Hakea prostrata. The sequence goes on from NC_142609.1 coordinate 8,261,429, forward strand.
AAATTCGAACAATTCAAAATAACATATAATTGGATTAAGACCTATCTATCTATATAGTCTTTAACCCCATCTCCCCCACAATTTTGAATGTTCAATTTGTATTTCAATCCCTTTGTAAGGGCATCTGCCATGTTCTATATTGATCAACTAAAGTGATCACTTCTTGTTTTATTAGATAATTCAGCACATGCTGCATTAGCCTAATTTGTCTCTTCTTACCATTAAAGAGTGAGGTATTAGCTATCATTGTTGTTGCTTGATTATCACAAAACAAACTCAAGTTAATCATAGGAATATCCAAGATCAAATCTTTTATCCACTCTCTACCTTATCTCTCCTGAGGCTAGAGAATATAATTTTGATTCCATAAAAGATAGAACTCAAAACAATATAAGTTCATCTATTGGATTTCCTTTTAACAGCCACTTCACCTAGTGTAAGAATAATCACTAGTAGATTGTTGTTTCTATTTCTGAGCAATAAGATGCATTAGAATTATCCTTCCAAAATTTGAGGATGTCCAATTTAAAGAAGAGCATCGTTTGTAGTACCCTTAAGATATCTCATTAACCTTTTGAGGGCATTCTAGTGCTTTGTACTAAGATTACATGTGAAGCAACTCAGCATGCCTACTGTATAGGCGCTGTCTGGCCTAGTGCAACTCATTGCATACATAAGATTACTAATCAGTTAGACTGTAAAATCCAGCTTTTACCTAACCTTGACCCGACCCGGTCATTGTTATGTTTGTAGGTCCAAAGACCCGAAGTGGTGGTAGGAGGGACTTATGGGCCCTACTGGTTGATGACGTAATGTCGGGATTCCAGTTTATGGACATTGATGATGCTGCTCCTTCCTTGAGCACATTACCAGTGCTAAGTTAGAATCTGCGCACTGATGAAGAGCGAGACAGTTGAAATAGAAAACGGACTCCTGTGCATAATCCGAAGGTACTCCCTGAAACTAGACCTCTTGAGTGAACTGTAGAAGAAAACCCCATGCAATTTGACCTTGTATAGCCCTCCAAGTCCGCACCTAAAGTTGCTGAACTATTCTGTAAAATTTCTGCAGAGATTGTTTTGGTCGATACTATTGGTCGATACCATCGACCAAAGGTATCGACCAACAAGTCTGCTGAGCCCAGATTTAAAGATTCTTGGAATATTCTTTTCTATTTATTTATTCCTCGAGACTGGAGCCCTATTCTCGCGTTTTTAACATCCGGGGAACGTGAGAGAGCCTCCCAAGAACTCCTCCTTGGTAGTGGTGAAGCATCTTCTTCATCAATCATTGCCAACCACTCATTCCTACTTTCTTGTTCCACTTTAAAGGTATGACTCTCTCTCCTAATCACTTTCTCACTCATCTTTTCTCTATTTTACTGTTGGGACCATGGCCAAGGTGCTGCAACCTTGCATACACCTTGCCATGAACCTTCTAAACCCCATACAATGATGTTTTCACCGATATGACTATAATTGATTCACCTCATGATCATTGACTACACATTTCCATGATTTATTGCTTACCAACTTGCTTTATTTACCAAAACTGAGATGAAGCTCATGATTAACCTAATCTATACCTTGCATATGTGCTCCATGTTACTTCTAAACGATTCCCTACCTAATCCCCCATGTTTTCCCCTAATTTGCATTGAGATATAGCCAATGCCATGATCTACAACTCTTAACCTTAATATGTCAATTTGGGGATTTCCAAATGGACCATTGGATTATGAAAGTTTCTTGATAATTAGTGTCCCCATGTTGTGCTTAGACTATCCTCCAAGTTTCATGTCAATCCGAGACCCGGAAGACCAAATCTGGGCAAGAATCCGAAAAGCCAGCTTGCTGTCCTGGAATTGATTTGGTCGATACTATTGGTCGATACTATCGACCAAATGTATCGACCAATAGAGTTGCTGTCAGCAACTTTTGCCCGATTCGATTCGTTTGATCTCCGATTGTTCTGATTTCTTCTCTAACCTTTCATATATGCTTGTTTAGGACTTTAAGACTATTTGGGCCATTGCTTGTGATCTTGGACCATTCTCTTCTCCGATTCAAGGTAAGGATAGTTATCGATGTAATTACCTAGGATATGGAAATCTTGACTTGGTATTCCTAACCTAGTAAATATAGTTTCTATTTCATATTCTTATCGTGTTAGACTTGCTACATATGTCTTTTAACAGTAGCTTTGTGTTTACATTATATTACTTCAATGTTTTATCATGTTTATCAATTTCAATATATGATGACTTATGTCAATGTCATGAATTGAATGTTTATTATGACGTTGTATCTTGTGAACTGATATGATGAACTTGGGCATGTGATTGCTTAAGTATAACTTGGGATTGAGGGGTACCCTACTGGTGCTTCTGTCCTTGGACATCGGAGGTAATAGTATGGGATGTTCTCCGAAGGTGTCCATTGACGCTTTCCCGGGTTATTGAATGACATGCATAGGATTTGTCTAGATGTATGGCTAGGATGTCCCTATCATATCAGACCCGATTCGGAAGAGCATTGAGACCGAACAACCCGTGGTAGTAGTGTGGATTTGTGGGCGCTCAAGACCGGTATCCACTCCGTGAGAGGACATAAATTGCATTACGGTTACCCGAAAGGGGCCATTTATTGGTAGGGTTACAAATGGCTAGACTTGGGCTCACGGGCACTCAAGACCGGTGAAATGATCCGTGAGAGGGACGTGAGAGCTTCCCGTTTACCATTTGTGGATGACCAATAGGGTTGATGAGTCCGGTGAGTAATATCCGTGACTCTAGTGTGAAGGATACCCGAAAGGATCCCGAGAGGGGAGGAATGGAAGTATCTGGAACTGGCATGATATGATTAAGTAGATGACTTGCATTGGGCTAGGCTATACCCTGATATGCGCCAATACTTAGACCAAACGGTGATGTGAGAGAGCGGTGACCGAAACCCCAACCATGGATTTGTCCGAGAGGGATGCAGGACCCAATTCCCCCCGGTGATGAGTGACTGAGACTACCTAAAGAAGTATGGTGCTATGACTTAAAGCATGTCTACCATAGATGACCAGCATACTTAGAATAAAGTCATATTGCATTATATGCCTCATATCATCTGCATCATTTTATGATTATCTTGTGGTTTATGTGTGGTGGGATAACTTCCTTGCTGAGTTCTTTTGAACTCATTCCTTTTCTGTTGCAATATTTTGTTAGGCTATTCTACAGGTGATTACTCCCGATGGCACCCTCCCCGAGGCGGACCCGGATACCTCATACTAATTCCGAGAGGCTGGCTACGTTGAAGACTTCGGTGACCATACCGAAGAAGATTACCAGGCGTACCAGGGTTAGCCCCGGAGTTGTATGGGAGCAGTCATGTTGGGTCTCCATGGCCCTCAACTTTGAAGAAGATATATTTATTATGGAGGAGACTTATGAGTAGTTACCCCTTCTTTTGTGACAGTATACTTAGAAGAATTGTAATAACTTTAACTTACCTTTATAACTTGAGACTTGTACTTAACTAAATTTTGACCTCACTTCCGTTTGGTGAAGGAGTGGATTCCGCCACCTGCCTTCTTAATTTATCTGATTTGATATTTATTTCCGCACTCTGATTATGTCTGACACCTTATTTCTGAATTCCATGATCATTCATTGTTAGTTTATGATTATTATCTGTTCATGATTCTTTATTGTCGATGTGGATTATGTGGTCCCTGAACTATGGATCTTCGGGGCTGTGGATCACATCCCGGGTATACCATATAGGGTACCGGCTGGGTGGATGTGACATAGACAGTTTAGAATATTCTAACTGATTCACAACTTTACCATCTTTCAGTACAGACTGTAATAATCATATGGTGTCTCTATTGGTTTGCATCCACTGTATCCCCATCTAGAAAGTAGTTTTTCAATACAACTAGATTGGTTAAGGGTAATTCCCTGCTGAGAAAAACTTACTTTCATACCAGGAATGATGTCTACAACACCAAGATCTGTAATATCAAATTCTTTAGCTAAGGTTTCTTTGATGTCACTCACTACAGAATGATCAGAACCAAGAATCAGCATGTCGTCTACATATAAGCAAATAATTATGATCATATTCAATACAGACTTATAGTAAAGACATTTATCAGAGTTACTCATTTGAAACCCAAAGCTCTTTACTTATTTCGTCAAATTTTTTTTATGCCATAATTTATGTGCTTATTTAAGATCAAATTATTAAATTAATCTATAGTCTTTATACTCATTTGATCAACTGATTCTAATCATGTCAAAATATGTAAAAATTGACTATAATCATGGCATTATCAGAAAGAAAGCAGATAACTTCAGTTTTGATTTTTCATGTAGAAAAGCATCTAATCTTTTGAATTCATTTGAAAAATTGACCATGGATTGACTAAATCAAGCAAGGAAGAAGAATAATAAAAAAACCGTTTAAGGCACTTTGGTTTTCCTTTTCCTCTTCTTTTCTTCTAAATTGTCAATCCCATTATCAAAACTTGAATCTCAGATTGAAGCAAAAAATCTTCCATGAATATATTATTTAAAAAACTAACTGAAGATGCTCACCTTGGCTTCGGAGATGCAGAGCAGTAGATGTAAGGCCTAAGCAAGTTACCATGAGGCCCCTGAACTATTGCTGCTGCCACAAAAGTGGCCCATGGCTGAGAGCGATCTCCCGCAATTGCCAGAAAAAACCATTTTTCTATAACCTCAACAACAATTCAAAGTGAAGAATTTAAGAGGAATCAAAACGCAACTCTGTCCATGAGTTCCGCGCCTTTGCATCACAAAACATGAAGTTGAAAAAACCACTTGTGGTTATTGGCCACCATTTAACGACCTTCAGTGATTGCCAAGGGCACCATATATTCCCTTCCATCGAGCAACAATGGACCGGCGATTCCCACAGGAATCTGGACATAACCCACATGCATCTCATAGCCTTTACTTTCTTTAGCTTGGCCAGAATATTGGCTGCACAATGCATGCTTGAATGATCTCATCTTAGATTTATACCTAATGAGATTCTTCAAAGTAATTCACGGCGCTTTGATGGCAGCACCAATCAAATTACTTCTAATAATATAAATATTCCAGGCAACACCCAGCACAGAAACTCCGATGGCAATCGTGAGTCCAATCCCTGTCGCGCTAGACGGTGAAGTACCATGAAGTCTCTAGTTCCACTCTTGCCATAGGCGACAGACAACAAAAGATAAATACTAACTTCTTTAGCTGTGCCATCATTGAGTCTCCTTGGAACCCAATTAACGATTATGGCAAGTAGATCTTCCCATGCATGTAGCATATGCTGTCACAATGACACCTAGCCACTTCAAGGCCAACGACCACAACTCAAAACTATAGCCGCATGGGAAGTACAGATGTGCATGGGTTTCCATATGTGAAGAATATAAAACACAAGTTACTTTATGTAAACAATTCAAACCAAGTTCCAAGAAAACCAAAATTTACAATGTCAAAATAACTCTGATTTTCAAAACAAAACCGAATCAATAAAGTGCTTTTTGCCTTTTTGGTTAAAACACAAGTTACTTTATGTAAACTTATAAAACTGAGTTCCAAGAAAACCAAAATAATTTTGATTTTCAAAAGTCAAAACAAAAAATATGGTATTGTCAAAATTGCTTTTTGTCTCTCAGCAATCGAGTCACTAAAAATACATAATACTATTCCCAATTTCCACGCATGAGGTAAAGTACTTCAATAATCGTTACTGATCGGAAATCTTAATCAATTCATCCGTTACTCATTATTGAGCGTACGAACTGATAGAGGAGCAAATTACTAAAAGAAAATCTTATTCTTCAAAAGGAAATCAGGTACAAATAGAGGAGCCACTTACCTGTGAGGGAGGAATACTCACTGATTACTTGAATCGCAGAACACTCCAAGCAGTGTTGATCACCTTTTCCGAACAGAAACTTCTCAAGAAAAACTAATGCTTTAAGATTGTTAGGGTTAGGGTTTAAGCACGAGGTTGCTTAAAGCATTACACCCTGAGTATCTAAATTGGAATACCTAGACCGGTGCTTCCAGCTAGTATTTATAGTATAAATACTGAATTCTATTGGTAATTGGACTCTCCTACAAAGGTCCATTCCACCGTTAGATTGTAACTAATCTGATGGCTCATATTAGAACATAGGTTGAGTATGACTCAAATACCTCAATAATAAATTGGGTATAACTTGAGTACCTCAACACAAGTTGGGTATGACTCAAATACCTCAATAGTTGCTGCTTTATTTTGTTCTACTAAATACAAATCAATTTTTGCCATTTTTCTTGCTCACAAAATGGTTGAATTTGTCACGTTATGTTTTTGTTGTGCAGATGTTTCTTACTTACACCCTAGTTGCTGTCAGATCTACAATACAGTGAAGCATGTTGCGTCTTGCATATAATGAATGGACCTTGGATTGAGGAGCCTGCTAAAGGTAGCAAACCCACTAAATATCGAAGCCAGAACTGGTTTTTATGTTTCGTTGTGTATTTGTGTCACATCCTCCCAGTCGGTACCCTAACTGGCATACCCGAGAGTGTGATCCACAGCCCTGAAGATCAAGTATCGAGGAAATCATCCTCCCACATATATAATAACATAATCATAAACAGGAAATAATCAAGGTTTAAAATATTATAAACAAAAGATTAAAGTCAAAAAATTAATAATCAATATAATCAGAGTGCAAATATGATACCAGATGTAATCACATCAAAAGAAGTAGAGTGAAGCGGAAACTCACTCCACAAAATACAGCAGACGCAGAATGTAAGTCTAAAAGAAATAACAACTAAATCAAAGGAACTAAGAGAAATAACTAAACATCAGGGTTTTCTATTCTATAGATAACGTCTTGAAAATAGTGGACTTCATCAATCCATTTGAGATGTTCCACATATACGTTGTCTTTAATCGTAGTACGCAGCTTGATCAATTGAGGGATCATCAGAGTAATCTTGATTGTTGCCAACACCTTGCGTGTAGTACGATTCATCGGCTTACGCTTCATCGTACTGTTCACCATAGTAATCAGTACCTGTAGAATAGTCTAACAAAACCAATGTACAAAAGGACTGAGTTTCTTCAAAACTCAGTAAGGTAGTTAATCCATAACAACATAAATAACATGGAAGCAAACCATAACAAGATGCAATGCAATATGAAACAAGTAATGTATGTATGCATCTAAACTCTGTGTATGCTAGTCTCTATGGCAGACATGCATTAAGTCATAGCACCGTACTTCTTCGGGTAGGTCAATCACACAACGCCTTTTGGTAGTGGGTCCGGCATCCCTCAGGACAAACCATGGTAGGGGGTTAAGTCAACACACTGTCTCACAACCATTTGGCATAAGTACCGGCGCATGTCAGGGAAAAGCCTAGCCCAATGCAAGTCATCTACTCAGTTACATCAACTCAGGTCCAGATACTTCCATTCCTCGCCCCGGGCGATCCTTTCCGGTATCCTTTCCACTAGAGTCCTAATAGTCCCGGACTACGGACTCATCAACCCTATTGGTTATCCACATATGGTAAACGGGAAGCTCTCATGTCCTCTCACGGGTTGGTTACCGGTCTTAAGCGCCCATGAGCCCAAGCCTAGCCATATGCAACCCTCCAATACATGGCCCCCACAATGTGATCCCCGTCCTCTCACGGGTTGGTTACCGGTCTTGAGCGCCCGTGAATCCCCATTGTTGCCACGGGTCGTTCGGTCTCAATACCCTTCTGAATCGGGTCTGATATAACAAGGGTATAACCTAGCCAAACACTGCTAAACAGCCCTAGTATGACATCCATTGATTCGGGAAAGCGTCGATGGGCATCTTCGGAGAACATCCCATACTATTCCCTCCGATGTCCAAGGACAGAAGCGTCAAAAGGACACTTCCCAATCCCAAACCAAACTTAAACAAACACATTCAGATCAGTCATGACATATACAGTCAACACTTCCTCATAAAAAAAAAAAAAAAAAAAAATAATCAAATGAAAAACCCACCCCAACCCCCGACCCGAAAACTTTTTTTTTTGGTAGGTCCGATGACCAGTAAAGTAAGAAGTCAGCTTTGGGCCATCCCCGTAGAGGACTTGGTGTCTGGCTTTGAATCCATGAAAGTTGATGATGAGGTTCTATTTATGGAAACTGAATCCTGATGAAGATCTAATTAGTTGATGGACTTGGAGTGCTCTCTATCTTGGTTTGAAGGCATTTCTACCTATTAGGTAAGTCACTTGACTTGTGTGCAAAACCCCTTTAGGTTTGGATTTGATCTGGACCTTCAATTCCTGTTTTGGCCTTCTTTGTCGACATTGGTCGATTGATTGGTCGCTTGGCCGATCGACCAATCCACTCGACCAATGAGTGTCTTGTCTTTGGCAATTAGGTTGATTCTTGCTCTATTTAAGTCCAACCTCGAGTCCACTTCGTATTTGCTGCCTCCAAACCCCTGCGGAACGGACCAAAGACCTCTGCAAGTCATCTCTCTTGCATCCTTGGTGTTTCTCTCGACGGATCTTCGTCGGAAACTCTTCTTTTGCATCAAAAGGTATGTCTACTCTCTCTTCTTCTCCTCCATCTTTGTTTTTCTTTCCTTTTTGAGTTGAGACAGTAGAAGAGATGCTGCACCCTCTGTTGCAAACATCTCTGAACATGTTCTCATGATCATCCTAAGGATTTAAGGCTAGAACAATGATCTTAACCATGATCATTGCAAGCTTTTGAAGGATTCATGATCAAACCATGATTTAATCTCTGTTAATCTTCTAATCTGAATTCTGATCTCTTTGGATCTTCTTTCATTGATCATGTTAGTGGTTAATGGTTGTGTTTTCTTTCCATGATCCATAATCCATAGAATTCTAGTTGTTCTCTTCTACCTTACTATGTGTTCTTCATGATGCATGATAGTTACATATATGGTAGGTTTTATTTCCTTATTTAGATTTATGCTTCTAAGCCTTATTCCATGAAGACCTATGCATGTTTTCATGTTTTCATTACCGAAAGCAATGATCCATCCTCCTATAGTTCTTGTCCTTGTTTTCTATTTCAAATTCATCTAGATCCATGTTTGAGTTAATTATGGTAACTTTTTGTTTCCTAATTTGGATCTTGATACCTTGATTTGATTAGTGTTTTGAGGTCCCCTATATGCTAGAATACTACTGATGTAGTCTACCCCTTGATTAGTACCCTTTTGAACCACCAAATTCGGATTTCATATCTTAAAACTCTGATTTTATAGGCTCTTATCTGCATTGGTCGGTGATTGGTCGTTGGACCACTCGACCAATCCACTCGACCAATGAGTACAGACAACTCCAGAATTGGTGCGTTTCGGATGTTTTGATATATTTTCTGTTAGGGATCTTTCCTAATATGTTGTATATACTTGTTTAGGACCTTCTTCTCAAGTTTGCCAAGATCTTACTTGATTTCTTAGGATCCTTTTGCGAGTTATAAAAGGTAAGGATGGTTATTTCCTTAATTACATAGATAGCATGAATCTAGTTTCTATATTTGAATATCATGAATATGTTTCCTAAATTAGATTCTTACAATGATATACTACTTGTTGCATAACTTTGATTACAGTAGCATTACTTATTCATATTGAATTGATTCATGTATGATTTACTTACCAATGTTATACAAGTGATTGTAATATTGATTTCTTTCCATATATGTAGTTACCATATATGTGATGATATGAATTGATGCATGTGTATGCTTACGTATGGTTTGGAAAGGAGAGGTGTCCTTTCGACACTTCTGTCCTTGGACTACTACGGGAATATTATGGGATGTTTCCGGAGATGCCCTCTGGACACCTTCCTAAGCTGTTGGATGACATATCTAGGATTGTCTAGTAGTGTTGGGCTAGGATGTCTGTTATGTCGAGACCCTAATCGGAGGGATATTGAGACCGAACGACCCGTGGTAGCAATGGGGATTCATGGGCGCTCAAGACCGGTAACCAACCCGTGAGAGGACGGGAATCACATTGTGGGGGCCATTTATTGGTAGGGTTGCATATGGTTAGACTTGGGCTCACGGGCGCTTAAGACCGGTAACCAACCCGTGAGAGGACGTGAGAGCTTCCCGTTTACCATATGTGGATGATCAATAGGGTTGATGAGTCCGTAGTCCGAGTTGGTCGGTGCCATAGGATACGCGTGACTCTAGTGTGAAGGATACCGGAAAGGATCGTCGGGGACGAGGAATGGAAGTATCTGGATCTGACTTGATGTAACCAAGTAGAAGACTTGCATTTGGCTAGGTTTCACCACGACATGCGCTGAGTACTTATACCAAATGGTTGTGAGAGAGTGTGTTGACTTAACCCCCTGCCAAGGTTTGTCTGAGGGATGAAGGACCCATTACCAATCGGCTGCTCAAGACCGGTGAAATGATCCGTGAGAGAATCCAAGATATCTTAAATGATTGAGGATGTGAGTGGACTTTCCTAAAGAAGTACGGTGCTATGACTTAAAGCATGTCTGCCAATAGAGACCAGCATCCATAGAGTTAGATTCATTCATTCATTGTTTGTCTCATATCTTATTGCATTTATGTTTGTTACGGAATCCTGCCATTTATGTTATTATGGATTTTAAGCGCCTTCTTGGGTTTCTTTGAAACTCATTCCTTTATTGTACAATGTTGTTAGACTATCCTGCAGTCTTGAGTATTATGACGGTCCCTATGAAGAAGCGCAAGGCGAAGAGACATATCTCCGGGGAAGGTGATTGCGGTTACCACAATTACTACGAAGATCCAGCAGTGGTTATGCTCCGTACGATGCTTAGTCCGACCATTGAGTGGAAGCGTCCTTGTGCTATTTATGAGATCTATACATACAAGGATGTCGTCTATAAAGTGGAGAATAATTTAGTTACCCAATGTACTTGCTCTTTGGGATTAGATTTTGTCTAGTTTATTCTTTAGAGCTACTTTGGTCGGCGGGGGGAGTGGGGGTGGGGGATGTGATTTTGCTTCACTTTACTTATCGTTTGATACTACGATTATATCTATTATTCTGATTCGTTTATGATTCATTCTTTCATTATTGGATCTATGATTTATCTTCCGCACTCTTGTTATGATTGTTCATGATTATGTTATTGTTTATGTGGGAGGTTGATCACTCGATACGATCTTCGGGCTGTGGATCACACTCTCGGGTATGCCGGATAGGGTACGGGCTGGGAGGGCGTGACATCTAATCATTTAAATAATATAGAAATAAGCAATTCATATAAGGTTATTTGTCCCGGCCCCCCGGGGGGGGGGCTGGGGGGGGGGGGGGGGGGGGGGGGGGGGGGGGGGGGGGGGGGGGGGGGGGGGATAAAAAAAAAAAAAAAAAAAAAAAAAAAAAAAAAAAAAAAGAGGGGGGGGGGGAGGAAAAAAAAAGAAGAAAAAAAGGAAGGAAGAAAAAAGAAAGAAGAAAAAAAAAAAAAAAAAAGGAGGAGGGGGAGGGGAGGGGGGGGGGGGCAAAAATCCCACTTTACAACCAGCGGAAAAGTAGCTCTAAAAGAATAAACTAGACAAAACCTAATCCCAGAATAACAAGTACATTGGGTAACTAAATTGTTCTCCACTTTATAGACAACATCCTTGTAAGTGTAAATCTCATAAATAGCACAAGGACGCTTCCACTCAATGGTCGGACTAAGCATCGTACGGAGCATAACCACCCGCGGGATCTTCAGAGTAATTGTGGTAACCGCAATCACCTTCCTGGAGATATGCCTCTTCGCCTTGCGCTTCTTCATAGGGACCGTCATAGTACTTAGCACCTGCAGGATAGTCTAACAACATTGTACAATAAAGGAATGAGTTTCAAAGAAACTCAGTAAGGCAGTTAAAAATCCATAATAACATAAATGGCAGGATTCCAGAACAATCATGAATGCAATATGATATGAGACAAACAATGAATGAATGAATCTAACTCTATGTATGCTGGTCTCTATTGGCAGACATGCTTTAAGTCATAACACCGTACTTCTTTAGGAAAGTCCACTCACATCCTCAACCATTTAAGATATCTTGGATTCTCTCACGGATCATTTCACCGGTCTCGAGCAGCCGATTGGTAATGGGTCCTTCATCCCTCAGGACAAACCTTGGCAGGGGGTTAAGTCAACACACTCTCTCACAACCATTTGGTATAAGTACTGGCGCATGTCAAGGTAAAACCTAGCCAAATGCAAGTCTTCTACTTAGTTACATCAAGTCAGATCCAGATACTTCCATTCCTCGTCCCTGACGATCCTTTCCGGTATCCTTCACACTAGAGTCCTCATAGTCCCTGACTACGGACTCATCAACCCTATTGATCATCCACATATGGTAAACGGGAAGCTCTCACGTCCTCTCACGGGTTGGTTACCGGTCTTAAGCGCCCGTGAGCCCAAGTCTAATCATATGCAACCCTACCAATAAATGGCCCCCACAATGTGATTCCTGTCCTCTCACGGATTGGTTACCGGTCTTGAGCGCCCATGAATCCCCATTGCTACCACGGGTCGTTCGGTCTCAATACCCCTCCGATTAGGGTCTGACATAACAGGACATCCTAGCCCAACACTACTAGACAATCCTAGATATGTCATCCAACAGTTTAGGAAGGTGTCCAGAGGGCATCTCCGGAAACATCCCATAATATTCCCGTAGTAGTCCAAGGACAGAAGTGTCAAAAGGACACCTCTCCTTTCCAAACCATACTTAAGCATACACATGCATCAATTCATATCATCACATATATGGTAACTTCATATATGGAAAGAAATCAATAATTACAATCATTTGTATAACATTGGTAAGTAAATCATACATGAATCAATTCAACATGAATAAATAATGCTACTGTAATCAAAGTTATGCAACAGTAGTATATCAGTGTAAGAATCTAATTTAGGAATCATATCTATGATATTCAAATATAGAAACTAGATTCATGCTATCTATGTAATTAAGGAAATAACCATCCTTACCTTTTATAACTCGCAAAGGAATCCTAAGAAATCAAGTAAGATCTTGGCAAACTTGAGAAGAATGTCCTAAACAAGTATATACAACATATTAGGAAAGATCCCTAACAGAAAAGATATCAAAACATCCGAAACAGACCAAATCTGGAGTTGCTGTACTCATTGGTCGAGTGGATTGGTCGAGTGGTCCAGTCGACCAATCAGTCGACCAATGCAGACAGTAGCCTAAAAAAATAGAGTTTTAAGATATGAAATCCGAATTTGGTGGTTCAAAAGGGTACTAATCAAGGGGTGGACTACATCAGTAGTATTCTAACAAATAGGGGACCTCAAAACACTAATCCAATCAAGATATCAAGATCCAAATTAGGAAACAAAAAGTTACCATAATTAAATCAGTCATGGATCTTGATGAATTTGAAATAGAAAACAAAGACAAGAACAATAGGAGGATGGATCATTGCTTTCGGTAATGAAAACATGAAAACATACATAGATCTTCATGGAATAAGGCTTAGAAGCATAAATCTAAATAAGGAAATAAAACCTACCATATATGTAACTACCATGCATCATGAAGAACACATAGTATGGTAGAAGAGAACAACTAGAAATCTATAGATTATGGATCATGGAAAGAAAACACAGTAATTAACTACTAACATGATCAACATAGAAGATCCAAAGAGATCAGAATTCAGATTAGAAGTTTAACAGAGATTAAATCATGGTTTGATCATGATTCCTTCAAAAGCTTGCAATGATCATGGTTAAGATCATTGTTCTAGCCTCAAATCCTTAGGATGATCATGAGAACATGTTCGAGAGATGTTTGCAACAGAGAATGCAGCATCTCTTCTACTGTCTCAACTCAAAAAGGAAAGAAAAACAAAGATGGAGGAGAAGAAGAGAGAGTAGACATACCTTTTGATGCAAAAAGAAGAGTTTCGACGAAGATCCGTCAAGAAAACACCAAGGATGCAAGAGAGATGACTTGCAGAGGTCTTTGGTTCGTTCAGAGAGTTTGGAGGCAGCAAATACGAAGTGGACTCGAGATTGGACTTAAATAGAGCAAGAACAACCTAATTGCCAAAGACAGCACTCATTGGTCGAGTGGATTGGTCGACTGGCCCAGTCGACCAATTAGTCGACCAATGCTGACAGCAAGACCAAAACAGGGAATTGAAGGCCCAGATCAAATCCAATCCTAAAGGGGTTTTGCACACAAGTCAAGTGACTTACCTAATAGGTAGAAATGCCTTCAAACCAAGATAGAGAGCACTCCAAGTCCATCAACTAATTAGATCTTCATCAGGATTCAGTTTCCATAAATAGAACCTCATCATCAACTTTCATGGATTCAAAGCCAGACACCAAGTCCTCTACTGGGATGGCCCAAAGCTGACTTCTTACTTTACTTCGGGTCATCGGACCTACAAATAACAAGGTTTCCGGGTCAAGGTTAGGGCTGGGTTTTACATAAATAATAAAAGAAACATAAGCAAGTGCTATTGTTCTCACAGTAGAAAATCAGAAATATAAAGTATAGCAACAGTAGGTAAACTCATAGTTTCATAAGGTAGAAACCAGAGAGCATGCGATCTATGTAATTAAGGAAATAACTGTCCTTACCTTCTAATTCATAAAGGAACTTAGAGAATCAAGTAAGACCTTGACTAAACCTGAGAAAAGAGTCTTAAACAAGTGTATACTATGAGTTAGGAAAGATACATAGAAGGAAAGATCACAATTCAATCAAAACAGACCAAGAATGGGGTTGCTGTACCCATTGGTTGACTGATTGGTCTACTGCCCTAATCGACCAATGAGTCGACCAACAGAGACAGTAGCCTTCAAAAATCAGAATTTTTTTGAATATGAATTCGAATTTGGTGGTTCAAAAGGGTACAAAATAAGGGGGAAACTTTAATGGAAACATCTAAGTCTATAGAGGACAACAAACCATTAATCAAATCAAGTTTCCAGGTCACAACTCAGGAACCAAAAAGTTAACCTAATTAGGTTAAACATAGATTATGAAGGAAAAATATAATATGATCAAGGGTAAGGAATTAAAGATTAATAGGTTACAATTCTAGTAAAGAAAATAAAGTGAGAGTCTTCTAACATGATCAAAATAGGGGTTCTTGATTTTACCCAAGAAATTAGGATTTCACCCTTTTTGGCTCCCATGAAAAGGTTGAGAGTTCCGGATGAAGGGAGGTAAATTGACAGTCAAAACTAACAAGAAGAATCATTCAATGATAAAGTTTAGGTTTATATAAATTTTACCCAAGAGGTTTCCCTCTCATGGGGAATTACCAAGGGTTCTCCAGATGACCACACAAGGTTAGGGTTTCAAGGGTTAGGGTTTCCAAGATTCAACTGGCAAGGGTTGAGATCATGATGATGATCATAGATCTTAAGGAACATGATGAGATCATGGAATAGATGGTTGCAAGAATGCATCATCATCTTCCTGATCTCAAACAAGAACAGATTCAAGAAAAGAAAATCAGAGATAGAGAGGAAAGAGATCATACACATACCTTTGATGCAGGAGGATGAAGATTGCTTGAGTTCTTGCGAGATATCAACCAAGGATGCAAGGGAATCGATTAGAATAGGGTTCTAACTCGTTCTAGAGGCTTAGGAGGCAGATGAGGCGAAGTATTCCCGAGATTAGACTTAAATAGAGTAGCCACGATTTGAATTTCAAAAATAGAATCAATTGGTCGATTGATTGGTCAGAACAACAACTTCAAAACAGGGAATTGAAGGCTAAGAACAAGTCCAAACATCAAGGGGTTTTGCACACACCTAAAGTGACATACCTAGTAGGTAGAAATGCCTTCGAACCAATACAGAGAGCACTCTAAGTCCATGAACTAATCCAATCTTCATCAGTGTGCAGTTTCCATAGAAGGGACACTGACATCCACACTCAAGGATTCCACTCCAGCCATCAAGTCTTCACTGAAATGGCCCAAAGCTGACTTCTTGCCTTACTTCGGGTTGCTTGACCTTCAAACAACAGGGTTTTCTGGGTCAGGGTTAGGGCTGGGTTTCACAATTTGTCTTCTGGTCGATGCATTGCTTAACTTGTACTGTTTGTTTTGTACCCATCAGTGTGGCAAAATGGTGAAAGTTGGAAAACAGCCATTGGCATGGCCAATGGGGGTTGATGTTGAAGGGCTTGCCGCGCAGCAACATAGTATTAAATTGAGAACTTCAGTTCTACAGTAGTCTAAATGATGTGTTTCCTCCAGAAAATAGAAGTTCTAGCTTTCTTCCCCTTTGTCCCCCCACCCCCCTCTCTCAGGCGAAAAAAAATAATATGTGAAGCTGAATTGTTTATTACCCAACCTTCTTATTTAACATAGAAATTGTAAATAGGTTCAGAGTTTTTGTAAAGTTTTAACTTCAAGAACCAGTCGAAAAGAATGTTGCATCCACTTTGGTGCATCAAGGTTTTATTCAATGACTGCCTTCCAAAGGCGCCAAAGGATCTCTTTGTTCTTTGAGTTACCTCAGCCTACTATTAAGCATGAGTGTCTTCACAAAATGTAAAATGAAACACCTGTAAATTTTTAAGAAAGTTCTCATACCAATGGTTGAAGAAACACTATTAAATCTTTGATCGTTATTATACAAGGACTTGGTACCCATGGTTGAGTGGTGATGTGCAAGTATATGCCTGCAATGAGAGATGTGTTAAGGATATAGCAGTAAAATCACCTAAGGGTACATTTGTAAAACCACATACAGGGTAATGGGGTAGCGATGTTATATATATGGTATTTGTCTTTCATAAATAATCAATCGATAAGATCATTCGATATTTTACATGGTATCAGAGCCTTTTTAGGGCTGATTTCTCTCGATTTCTCTTGATTTCATATAGGTGTTTTCACAAGTCTACTGGTCAAGTTTACATCTCAAGAAGTGTTGTATTTGATGAACATCAATTTCCTTTTAAAGATGCAGCAGCTTCTGTTGATATGTTTTCTCTTAATGGTGACTTAGACAAGCTGGATGTGTGTACTTTTGAAGGGTGGGTTTCCTATAATGAATCTTAGAATGTGTCTTCAAGATTATCACATCTGGATAAGCAAGGTTGTGTTCTTCAACCATGGTTTACAGCGGATGTTTCTTCTGGTACAGTTCAGCCTTCTGCTAGTATAGATTCAGGTGTTGCAACTAGTTGTGTTCAGCATGCTTTGTAAACAAATGTTTCTTCTGGTACCGTTCAGACTTCTGCTAATACAGATTTGAGTGTTGCAGCTGGTGGTGTTCAACCTGCTTTAAAAACCTTCCCAACTGAAAATATTTCTGTAGTTAGTAATATGTCTACAATTGGTAATCTTTATAATGGTTTGTTAAGTAATGGACTAGACGTTACTTTGAATAATTTGGATTTTAATTCGTCTCCTACTAGCAATGATTTGGATGTTAGCCCATGGACATGTTCTCAGGACATTGTTCACAATGGTGTTTCCTCTGGCCCATTAGTTAATGGTTCTACATTTACATAGGGTACACTTCATTCCAACCCATTATTACCAACTACTTTTTTACCTAATGATAATCTGGTTGCATCCAGAGTTGCTATGGGTAGTGATCATGTTGGCTTAGGATCCACTCACTCTACTGCATTGAGTGATTCATCCAATCTGCATTCTATGGTTACACGGGCTTGCAATGGAATTCGAAAACCTAACCCATGCTATGTTTTGAGTGTATCTCAATTACCTTTAGAGCCTTGTGGTGTTAAAGCTGCCTTAAAAGATCCAAGTTGGCATGCTGCTATGCAAGAAGAAATGGATGCCCTTGCTCATAATAATACTTGGTCTCTTGTTCCACGGACTACAGATATGAATATTGTAAGTTGTAAGTGAATTTTCAAAACCAAACTAAAAGATGATGGTTCTCTAGAAAGACTTAAAGCAAGGTTGGCCGCTTGTGGATTTACCCAACAAGAAGGTGTGGATTTATTTGAGACTTTTAGCCCAGTTATTAAACCTGGGTCCATACGGCTAGTTCTTAGTATTGCAACAATGTTGAAGTGGCCTTTACGACAACTTGATGTCAAAAATGCTTTTTTACATGGGTATTTGACTACACCTGTATACATGACACAACCACCCGGCTTTCTACACGTCCTACTGATGTCTGCCAATTACATCGCTCTTTATATGGCCTACGACAAGCACCCAGAGCTTGGTTTGATCGGTTCAGTACATTTTATTGGATTTTGGGTTTGCTTGTAGTACATATGATAGCTCTTTGTTTATCTATCGGGCTAATGGACGTATGTTGTTACTTCTTCTCTATGTCGATGATATTGTCTTAACGGGCAACGATAGTGATTTTCTGACGAGCTTCATTTCAACTTTACGCACCCTTTTTGCAATGAAGGATTTAGGGGAGTTACATTATTTTGAGGTTTCTCAAATTCCTTCTAGATTGTTCTTGTCTCAAAAGAAGTATGCTGCTATGGATATTCTTTGTCGAGCCCATATGGATGAAATCAAGCCAATGTCAACCCCAATGGTAAATCGGGCTTCTACTGTTGTTGATTCTACCTCTTTTTCTGATGTTACGTTGTTTCGAAGTTGTGGGTGGTCTACAATATTTGACTATGACACATCTGGATTTATCTTATGCTGTCAATACGGTATGTCAAGGCATGCATGCCCCCAACGATTGTTGATTTTGCTCTTGTCAAACTAATTTTGCGCTATGTTAAGGGTACCCTTGATTATGGGCTACGCATACATAAGGAAAGCAGTTTTCAATTATATGGATATTCTGATGCAGATTGGGCTGGCTGTCCCATCTCCCGTCGGTCCACTATTGGTTTCTGTACTTTCTTGGGCTCCAATTTGCATCTTATGGAATGCCAAGAAACAACCTACTGTTTCACGCTCCAGCACTGAGGCTGAATATCAAGGCATGGCCTCTACTACTGCCGAATTGACTTGGCTTTGTTTTTTACTACGGGATATTGGTATTCCTCAACCTGCTCCTACCATTTGTTTTGTGATAATCTCAGCGCCCTACATATGATAGTGAATCTTGTCTTTCATGCTCGAATGAAGCACATTGAGTTGGATTATCATTTTGTGCGAGAGAAAGTGGCCCTTGGACTTTTAATCACTCGTTTTGTCTCTTCTTCACACCAGCTCGCTGATCTGTTCACCAAGCCCTTACCTCGTCATGATCTTGAGGCTTTGTATATCAAACTAGGCCTTGTACCTTGGTCTAGTTTGAGGGGGGATGTTAAGGATATAGCAGTAAAATCACTTAAGGGTACATTTGTAAAACCACATACAGGGTAATGGGGTAGTGATGTTATACATATGGTATTTGTCTTTCATAAATAATCAATCAATAAGATCATTTGATATTTTACAAGATGTGCATGTCAATCCAACCATTCAATGCTCGGTAGGTGTGTTTCTTGGAAAGAATCTTATGCCCAGTTCGGAAGATTCCTACTACTTGTAAGGTTTAATTCTTCGAACAGAAACTGCTCCCCAAACGGTTATCTACCAGCTACAGAACCACCATATTCGATGGCAAGCTAATATCATGTGATCATGTTAGTATTTCAAAACTCCACCAAAAACATTTATTCAATTCACAAATTCGTAAATGAAGTGGTAAAGTTTTTGACTAAACATTTCCTCACTGTCTAGGGGGAGAACAATGTTAATACGCCTTTGATTGAAGAATGTCATAAGCACTAGGACTTTACCTAAGAAAGGCCTTTTAGAAGAAAAAAAATTCATTCCAAAGAAGAAGATATTGAAAATTTTCGAGTTACACACATCTAAGGTTCAAGAGAAACACAATGGTGAAATAAAAGGAAAAAAATTTGCACTACCATTGTATATGTTGTTCGGTTGGTAAAATCATTTTTTAGTGAAGAGGTTGTGGGTTCGATTTTGTTTATAGTATATTTTGTAATATTTGCATCATTAATAATTTCCTGTTTAAAAAAAAAATTACACTAAACAAGTAGATCTAATGGCCATTCTCGTAGGAAGAACAATGGTTATAACCTTTAAAAAATGAATTTCAAATTGGAGAGAGATTCCTTCACATGTGAATTTTAAGTTGAGTATAACATTGGGTCGTACATTGGAATTGGGATATTGGATGTACTTTTAACACAATGTGAGATAAAACACAAACGTCAAGTTCTGAGTCTTCACCCCCTCTACACCTTCCTCACCCTTGAGCTAATGACTCTAGTCCTAGTGATTGGGTTGATGATGTGCACCCATGTCCGAATCTGTGATCTCACTTTCGAAAAAGTATGTGATATGCATATGTTGGATGGGACCAAGAGCAAGATCCAGTCAATGATAGGCCAGCGAGGGGTATTGCTTAGTGGGAGTAAGATAAAATTCAACGGAAATGGCAGAAAGGCTAGAACAAAGGTAGCCCCCCTTTGAAATGGAAGGTTTGTGTTCGTACATTGTTGTTAGTTCAGTTCTATACAAGGCTCTCATTCGCTCTAGCTCAAGCAGCTTCAGGAAGGTAGTCATAAGGAAGGCGAATTCAACTCTTCTTAAGCCCCACTTCTCCTGTTAACAAGTCATAAACAAGAAAAAAGTCTTTTCTAGCTGAAAGCCCTATTGAGTAAGGCTAAGGGCTTCCCTCACTCTGATCTTATAATGAATAAGACAAGCCAACGAATAAAGCCCCTAATCGATTAGAAGAAAAAAAATTGGTAAACAATTTTCCTCCAAGTCGTGGTTTGAAATCCATCAATTCAACTTTGGAGCTTGGACTTATTGGGTCAGTGGTAAATTACATTACTAGCCGTTACTGGTTAAGCTACAAGCCTGCAACACCCATCCGCCAAAAACTTTCCTTGGTCAAGCGAAGTCAATGCCAGTTATGCTGAATGGGTTAAATTGCCTGAAAGAGTGGGCATAGACAGACACATACTCTCTCTCTCTCTCTCTCTCTCTCTCTCTCTCTCTCTCTCTCTCTCTCTCTCTCTCTCTCTCTCTCACACACACACACACACACACACACACTGTGTCTAAGCTACTCCATTTAAACTATGGAACTTTGTCGACGATGATGGAGCTGAATGTAAGCTCCGCAGTGGATCCTTCTAACTCGATTAAGGGTACTTGAAAGTTCTCTCTCTCTCTCTCTCTCTCTCTCTCTCTCTCTCTCTCTCTCTCTCTCTCTCTCTCTCTCTCTCTCTCTCTCTCTTTCTCTCTCTCTCTGGCTGTGATTATTTCATTTCAGTTAAAATTTAATTTGACCTGCCTAATATGTGGACATTTATATGTAGGAGGAGATGTACAGGGCTACGAGGTTAATACAGTGCTGTTTCTTCTTCAGAAGTTTGCGACATAGTACACGTGATGAAAGCCTTCACGACTTACCATCTCCAAGCTTTCACCTTCTGGTGTCTCATCGTTCTGGTTTGTTAGAACCAGAATACCAGAGGCACGGTACAGACAGACCAATTACAGAATCAAAGAGAAATAAATATATAACGTATTCTTTATGTCAAAATCACTTACCCGAATGTAGTAGAATGAGCGAAAGGAAAACAACACAAACTTTCACAGGGTGAGTTGAGGTGTACGAACCGTACTTTTCCTTAAGGTATTTGAACACCCCTTTTATGTTGCTGGGTTTGACCTTGACGTTCTTACCTCCAAGATACAACAACTCCTAGATCCGAAGGCAGCACTCCAACAGAGTCTACTTGCAAAGGAGATCCGAAGGTAATACACAGCACCGAATGAAGAAAACAAAAAATGGAATTTTCTAATTTCTGTTTTTCAGCAAAAACGGAATGGATTCTTGTTTAGAGCTTAACATCTATTTACTAACTCGTATGGACACCTTCAGAGGGCTGCATATGTACGTAAGGTTACCTGCAGAGAGTTGTGACTGTATGATCAGTCACCTCCCTACTGCAAAACCCAAAACCGGGTTTTCTAGATCCATGACCCACGACCCACGTCCCCAAGTCCCAAGTCCCATCATAGACAACTTAATATTATATAAATAATATTACAGTGCTCCTCATTGAGAAACCAGGTTTTCCAACTTGACTTGTGCTCCTCAAAACCCAGTGATTTAGATAAGTCAAACGACTCTCAATGCTGGTCTGGGTGAGTCAGGATTTTCCTAAGTTGTTATAGAAGTATATTAGCATCTGAAAATGCTTTAGCTAGACAGTATTGTGAAACCAGGTCTTCTAACTTGATTTGCACTCCTCAAAAACTATTGATGTGGATGCTTTGAATCTTAATCCTAGGTTTGGTGAATCAGGTTCTTCTTAATCTGTTAGGGCCTGACCTTTTTTTCTCCTTCACTGGTATAGCTCCCAGCATCAGTTGATTCGGTCCTGTACTGACACATGTTTCAGCAAGAATTCAAGTGGGTGCTAGCCAGCAAAAACCACTCTTCTTCTAGATATTGAAAATGCATCCACTGATATGTCAAGATCAGAGTGAGAATGGAACTCCAAGAGCACCATTTCTGAAAATTTTCTGAATTCAGGATACCATTGAATCTGGAAAAAGTGGGGGGGGGGGGGGGGGGAGGAAGAAAACCTGTAAATGAATTTAATAAAACAGAAAGAGACCCTGAAGATAAAGTAAATTGAAAATTTTTGAGCATCATTCTCTTAAATACTAAGAGAACACTGTGACAAGTGAAGTTTCACGCTAGATTGTGGAGGCTTTGAATGAAAACAACATAAAACAAGAATGGAATTGACAATCTTAAAGAAATTCTTTGATATGTGAAGATTGGAACAAGAGCAAATGATGAAAAGCTTCATTTCTGAATTCATGGAAGCTAATAATCTCTATCTAACTAATAATTCCGGAAACTGAGGAGATGTGTAGTTCTTGAAGCATGCATCAGTTATCATTTATTTCTAGGGATTTAAAGGGATTGGAGAACTCAAATTTCATCTTTATTTCTTTAATCTCCTGGAAATATGGCGTAGAGACAACGAGGCAATCCATGATCAATAGTTAGAATGACTTTTCTTCTCATTTTCCTCCTGTGCATCTCAATTCTCTCTGCAATTAGCTCTGAAACCATCCAAACCCATATAAGTATTGAAGGAGAAAACCCCAATTTAAGCTATTGTGGATATGAAAGGTGGCTAGATTCCATACCTTGGGTCGTTCAGCCGTCTGATTTCCATTTCAGTGGTTTGCATCCCAACACTGTTCTTGGTTTTAGAAGGATGGTTGCTTGTTCCCTTGTTGATGTCACTGATGAAACTGAACTAGAATCATAACACGGAAAATTTTGAAGATGGAGAAGCATAATAGATGTTCAGAGACTGACAAGTCTTCGGCAAATGCCATTTGATTTGGAAGACGTCACTCACTTGAGACTTGGTCAAACTTGGATCATCATTGTGCTTAGTCTGCACGTTCCTTGACTTGGCTTTGCCAAATCCAAATCTGGTTTCCCAACAATGCATCTAAGTATGATGGTAGAATCACCCATTAAGGTAAAACAAGTTGAAGCCTCTAATGAACATCAAATTGGCACAATATCCTGTGATATTTGATCCATAATTCACCACAAATTTTCTGGGGCTTTAGTCTGCTAGTATGCCGATACTAGCAAATGAGTAATCAAATCAATAGTTTGGTGCCAGAACCATAATTATGATGAGGTTACTTAGGAGAATAGCAGAACTGTAAATATCCAGATCTTGAAAGATTTACTAAGGTAGAAGCTACAGAAATGACAAGAAGGAGCAATTATTTGTTGTTTTTTCACTCTGGAATTTAGGCTCAGGTTGCAACTCCTATGTCTCCTGAGAGAAACCTGTATTGGATCTCAGAAGGATGAATCAGGAGATTTTCTACAATTAGATCCCTGGGGTGGGAAAGAGGGCAGATTTGGAAATCTGGATGAAGCCCCCAACTGTGACTGAATTTAGACCCAAAAGTACTCGAGAAAGAAAGAATTTTATTCTGAAATTTGGAGAGTTGCAAGGCTTCATCATCCTAATCTTGTTGCAGTCAAAGGATGCTGCTATAATCATGGTGACCCCTATATTGTTTATGAGTTTGTTGTGAATGGACCCCTGGACAGATGGTTACACCACATACCAAGAGTAGGGAGGAGCTTGGATTGGTCTATGAGGATGAAAATTGCAACAACTCTTGCACAAGGAATTGAAGTCTACTTTACACCTATGTGTGGTAAAAGTAACGTATGCACCACTTCTGTTTGTTCTGTTTGCATTTTACATTAGTCTGTAATTTACTTTGAGATATGCTTTATCATAAACATAGCTTGCAAGAATCCTTCATTAGCTCCACTTTGTTCAAGTTGAACGTTCAAAAGTACATGCAGATATATATCCAATACTGAGTGTTGACAACGTACGTGGGTGGCATTAGTTGGCAACCCTCCTAATGCAGCCCAAATTCATAGATTTACTAGTAGCCCTTGACTTAACCTAGCTTACCAGCTCATGAATAGGCTGAATACGTTATACGGGAAAAAAAGATAGAACTCTTTGTTTCTCTAGTTTGGATGAGATATGTATATCTTTATAAACATCCTGTTGCCAGCCAGGACCTGGATTTCCAATGCTGCTGCCATTATGTTGAGATTTATCATTACTTCCTGGATTTTCTTGATCCCAGTAGCCACTGAGTTATTAATTTGAAGCCACTTCCTATAATCAATTATACTCACCTCCTTGAAGAGAATTATCAATATCCATGGTTAGCTGCTTTCAACATTTCTGTGGTGGATTACACAAATACTGAAAGTAGCAGAAAACACTAGCAAAACTGTTCCCTTCCATTGCTAAACATGCCTCTGACCTGCTGTAAGCTGGATTCGTGATACTGAGGTTTATCACATTTATCTAGGGAAGGTTGGGGTGGGAACTTCAGACATTTTAGTAACAGATTGATGAGCAATAGAAAATTCAACTTACTCCTGGTTTCTCTAGAGGTCATCAATTGTACCCTGAAAATCTGAGTAATGGCCCACTTAGCTATTCTCACTGTGATGAGCTCAACAACCTGCTGGGCTGATCAATGACTGTCTTAAACCCCTAGTTTTTGTTATAGAAGTACATGTATAGACACGTGTATAATTCTATAAATATAATACTTGTAACACATCTTAGAAATCAATGAAAACATATTTTGTTTCTCTCTCTTCATTATGGTATCATCCCTTCCGAGCGTAAACTTCTCTGTTATTCAAGAAGCTTCTTCTGCTTTCTCAAGAAATCCAGATATATCAAGAAATCGTCGTTTCTGTTAGAAATTTCTGCCGTGAACTTCTATATTCTTCATGAGGCTTCTATCTACTTCTTTTTGATTCATGATATTTCTCCAGCAGTAGTTGTTTCTTCAAGAAATTTCTGCTACTTGCTTCAAGAAACTTTCTGCTACTTTCTTTCTTTTCTCACTCTGCTTCTTTTTCTGATTTCCTATGGCTGCATCGTCTTTCTCTGTGTTGCCGTTTCCATATCCAAGCAACTTGAATGTTGCAAATTTTGTCACAATTCGATTGAACTCAGAGAATTATCTCCTTTGGGAGACTCAGCTTTGAACCCTAATTGAGGGTCAAGATCTTATTGGGTTCATCGATGGACATATTTCAGCTCCTGATCGTATATTGATCGCTGATGATGGCGAAGAGTCTTTAAATCCTTTTTATCCGGCATGGGTTCGTACCGATCGACTTGTGAAAGCCTGGATCACAGGAACTCTCGCTGACTCTACACTTGGTTCGGCGGTAGGTGCAACCTCCTCTTTCAATCTTTGGAAAACTCTAGCAGACGCTTTCTCTCAAGTATCTGAAGCTAGGGAATTTGAGATTCTTTCTCGACTTCATTTTTTGCGCAAGAAAGAGTCGCAACCTCTTGCAGATTTCTTGATTAAATTCAAGACTCTATGTGATCAGTTAGCTTCAATAGGCAAACCTGTGGCTGATCAGCGTAAGGTGTTCTTGTTGCTCACTAATTTGGGTTCTTCTTATGAGACTTTTGCAACAACTATGTTGAAGCCACCGGTGCCTTCATATTCTGAAATAATTCCTCTGCTCCAAAGTCATGAGCTGCGAAATAAGGGTCTTCTTGGTGAAGCTCCTAATTCAGCTATGGCTTTCACTGCTCAATCAGTCCAGAATGATGGTGGTCGCAGAGGATTTCGATACAGAGGGGGTGGTCGTTCTGGCCGTGGCGGTCGTTCGTTTAATGGCAATTCTTTCTCTTCAGCAAATCGGGGATTTTCTCAGATAACAAAGTCCGGGACTTCTGGAAAAGAAAATTCTATGTCTGATGCTGTTCGATGTCAAGTTTGTAAGAAAATTGGGCATGATGCTCTTAAATGCTGGTTTCGGTTTGATCATTCATATTAGAATTCTTCTGTGCCAAAGGTTTTAGCAGCTATGCAGTTAAATGATCCTCAAGATGCTCGTTGGTTCCCTGATTCAGGAGCAACAGATCATGTTACCTCAGAATCAGGTAATCTTTCTTGTTTAGTTCCTTTCAAAGGTTCTTCTAGATTAATGGTTGGAAATGGATCATCTCTTTCAATCACCCATAAGGGGTCTGGTCATCTGCATCTTGGGAATTCGGTTTTGCCTCTTCAAGATATTTTGGTTGTTCCAGATATTAAGAAGAACTTGGTCTCTGTTTCTAAATTAACTTCTGATCTTGGTTGCATAGTAAAATTTACTAATTGTGGGTTTTCTGTCAAGGATGCTCAAACTCAGGAAGTTTTGGCATTGGGGAATAAGAGTGATGGTTTATACGTTTTTGATGATGTTGGTAAAGCTCCTCAAGCTTTGTTTTCTTCCCGTTTTTGTTCGGTTTCTGAAGACATTTGGCATCAACGTTTGGGGCATCCATTTTCCCGTATTACTGCTTTTCTGAAATCTAGAGGATGTATTTCTGTGACTTGTAAATCCAAGCATATTTGTGATAGTTGTCAGATGAGCAAAAATGCTCAATTACCTCTTGTTAGCTCGTTTACTAGATCTGTAAAACCACTTGACATAATTCATTGTGATTTGTGGGGAAAAGCTCCTATATCTAGTGTTCAGAAATTTCAGTACTATGCTTTGTTTGTAGATGATTTCTCTCGCTACACTTGGTTGTATCCTCTACGAAGAAAATCAGAATTTTATAATTGTTTTCTTCGTTTTAAAGCCATGGTTGAGAATCAGTTTGATGCTCATATCAAAGTATTTCAGTCTGATGGGGGAGGTGAGTTCAGTTTGAGTATTTTTCAACAATGTTTGGCAACTAATGGTATAGTTCATCACATCTCTTGTAGAGGGACTCCTGCTCAAAACAGTATAGTGGAAAGGAAACATAGACACTTAGTAGAACTGGGTTTAGCAATGATGTATCATGCTTCTATTCCGATGTGTTTCTGGGTTGAGGCTTTCTATACATCAGTCTATTTGATTAATCGGTTGCCTTCTTGTGTGCTTGATATGCAATCTCCTTTGAAGCTGCTGTTTGGACAGGATCCTGCATATTCTTCTTTAAGAGTTTTTGGGACAGCTTGTTTTCCTTACTTAAGACCTTATACTACAAATAAATTTGAGCCTAGGTCTTTACCATGTGTGTTTATGGGTTATAGTGACAAGCACAAAGGTTATCGGTGCTATCATCGTGCCTCTGGGAAAGTGTATATTTCGAGAAGTGTGATTTTTGATGAATCTCTTTTTCCGTTCAAGTCTCCTATAACTGAAACTGTTATTTCTCCTACACCGGTACATGTTAGTATTTTTGATGGTTGGGCTGCTTACAAAACTGATGATGTTCACTTGGAGACTGCTCACCCGTTTTCTGGTTCTTTGGATTCTACTTCTCGTCTTGATAAATCATGGTTTGATAGTAATACGAATCAAACTACTTTGGTTGATCCTGGTAATTCTGCACTACATAATTCAGCAACTCAGGCTGTGGGTAATGTGTTCACTTCTGCTGCAAATGGGATTCCAAATGGGTTAACATCTGATTTGAATTCTGCATCACATAATTCTGTTGATCCTGGTAATATGTCTTTGGATATTAGTTCAGCAACTCAGGCTGTTGGAAATGTGTTTACTTTTGCTGAAAATGAGATGCTAATTGGGTTAACAACTGATTTAAATTCTGCTCTACCTGCTGGTTTGGATTCTATGGTACATAGGTCTTCTAAAGATAATTTGCCTCACACTCAGCCCACTTCACTTGATCAGCCCACTTCAATTGTTCAGCCTGGTACAACTTTTATGTCTTCACTTCAGCCCACTTATAAAACCCATCATATGGTTACTCGATCAAGTGTTGGGATTGCTAAGCCTAATCCAAAATACATCCTCACAGTTTCTGCTATTCCACGAGAGCCTCGGTCTGTGAAGGAAGCTTTAGCTCACCCAGGTTGGTTTTCTGCTATGCAAGAGGAAATGAAAGCACTAGATCAAAATAAAACTTGGTCTTTGGTGCCTAGGACTGCTGATATGAACCTTGTTAGTTGCAAGTGGATTTTTAAATCTAAACTTAAAGTTGATGGTTCTCTTGAAAGGCTTAAAGCTCGTTTGGTTGCACGAGGTTTTACTCAGCAAGAAGGAATAGATTTTTACGAGACTTTTAGTCCAGTTATTAAACCTGGTTCTATTTGGCTTGTGCTTAGTATTGCCACTATGATGAAATGGCAAATTAACCAATTGGATGTTAAAAATGCATTCCTCCATGGGTTGTTGAAGACACCAGTTTACATGACTCAACCTCCTGGTTTTCATGATCCTCAAAGGTCCACTGCTGTATGCAAGTTACATCGCTCCTTATATGGGCTCCGTCAAGGCCCAAGGGCTTGGTTTGATCGTTTTAGCACCTTTTTGTTGGACTTTGGTTTTGTATGTTGTGCTTTTGATAGCTCTTTGTTCATTTATCGGGGTAATGGATGAATTCTACCACTTCTCTTATATGTTGATGACATTGTTTTGACTGGAAATGATTACTCATTTCTTCAAGAGTTTATTGGTCAACTTGGGGCTCCTTTTGTGATCAAAGATTTAGATTCTTTGCATTACTTCTTGGGCATTTAGGTATCTTCTACAACTACTGGGCTTTTCTTGTCTCAAAAGAAATATGCTTGTGATCTACTTCACAAGGCTCATTTGGGCGATGCCAAACCTATGCCCACACCCATGGTGACTCGGTCTGCTCAACTTTCTGATTCCCCATTATATCCTGATGTGCATCATTTTCGAAGCTTGGTAGGTGGGTTACAATATCTCACCATGACTCGCCCAGATCTTTATTATTCTGTTAATACTATTTGTCAAGCCATGCAAAAGCCCACAATGAGTGATTTCATACTCCTGAAACGCATTCTTCGTTATGTTAAAGGAAGTTTAGATCATGGGTTACATATTCATCAGCATGGATCTTTTCAGTTATATGGCTACTCAGATGCCGACTGGGCTGGTTGTCCGACTAGTAGACGATCTACTACGGGTTTTTGTACCTTTTTGGGACCTAATTGTATTTCTTGGAGTGCTAAGAAGCAACCCACTGTTGCACGTTCTAGCACGGAAGCCGAATATCGTGCTATGGCGTCTACCGCAGCAGAGTTAACTTGGTTAAGTTTCTTACTTCGAGATCTTGGAATACCACAACCACAACCTGCTATCCTCTATTGTGATAATCTTAGTGCACTTCATATGACTGTTAATCCGGTCTTTCATGCCCGTACAAAGCATATTGAGATCGATTATCATTTTGTTCAGGAGAAGGTGGCGCTTGGTCACTTGGTTACACGTTTTGTGTCTTCTAATCATCAATTGGCAGACATTTTTACTAAACCCTTGCCTTGTCGGGAATTTCTTTCTATATGTTACAAACTAGGGCTCTTACCTCGGCCTAGTTTGAGGGGGGATATAGAAGTACATGTATAGACACGTGTATAATTCTATAAATATAATACTTGTAACACATCTTAGAAATCAATGAAAACATATTTTGTTTCTCTCTCTTCATTATTTGTTTCTTCCCAAGCAGTCTGATGGAAACTAGGAATGTAGAAGTAATGACACGTGTCTTAAACCAGGTGACTGGTGATTTGCTTTATTTGTGGGGTTGTTAGTCTCCAGCTGACCTGATACCTTCTATCCCCTACCATGTGTAGCATCACAGGAAACTAAAGCCTCGAAGATGGGTTAATTGTCTGACACCTGGGACAACGAGCGAGTGAAAGATTGTAAATGATAGGGTGATGAAAGCAAAGCAAGTAAGCAAGGACAGTGAGCCAGTTGCAGCTCGTATGGCACTTAGTTTTGCTTTCAATTTCGAGGGAAGGTTAAGGCTTAAGCTTATAGTATGATCTCCCAAGGAAAAATACAAGAATTTGTAGTAATGGTCTAAGAGGGAAAGAAATAGGAGGCAGCAAAACAGTGAAGCCCACTCGATTTTGCCCAATTTGCTTCACTGAACTCATTACCAAAAACTTCATTAGATCAACACCTTCTTTGTTTTTCTGGAGTGGTGGCAGTTTGAGCAAAGAGAGAGAAAGCAAGCCCAAATAGTTCTAGGAAAACTATGTTGGGTTGTGGGATGACTCAGTACTCCCCAACCAAAACCAGTTTGTGCTTATTGCTTTGGTTTTTAGCCCTTTCATGACATATCAAGCACGCGTATAGCTTCCAATGTGGGGGGCAACTTGAATCTGATTTTTTTTTAACTGTAAAGGATAGAGAGGAGCTGAAATTGCTTTCCTACTATAAAATTTGTATACAGTGCTACAGCCCCTGTTTGGGTCCTCTTGTAGACCTGAAACATGTAAATGTCTATTCTAACCACAACTGTAACCTAAAACACCAAATGAACTCTGAAAATATTCACAGAAACAGATCAAGGAATCATGAATAAACAAGGATACAAACATATATGGAAAAACAATTCTGCATTCTTGTTTCCAGAAATTGTTGAACTCCTAGTCCTTCTAGGAGTTGCTTCGAACTTTTCAAAACTTGATTCCTATCTTAATGGATTTGCTTTAAGGACAGGGAGCTCTGTTATCTTGTATATATTTTTAAAGGGAATCCTATTGTTGCTGCACAATTCTGTTCGTCCCTTCAGCCGGCTGAACCTGCAAGGATGAGCTCGACCGTGGAGGTCGAGTTTTCACCTCTGACGATCTAGTTAGGAATCCGACTAAGGAAGACAAGAAAGTAATGAACAATAATAATACAAATAGTGATAGTTCTATTCAGCGTACCTTTCTCTTGTGTTCTCATACCTTTTTATAGCTTTTCTCTGTATGAGTTTGAGTGGAACTCAAACCTTAGTTAGGTTGTGATCTGACTCTTAGTCATTGAGTCTTACTCAAACATGAGTAGTTGAGTCTTGACTGAATACTGTTTCTTTGGCAAGAACCTTATTTAGATTCACCTTGTTGTTTAGCCTTTGTACTTATTCGATCGACCTCGACTTGGTTGGTCTGTCTTGATCCGACCATTGATCTGAGTTGGTCGGATTAGGCTCAAACCGAACTGATTTGATTCTGATCTAGGTCGGACTGGGCTCAAACCGAACTGGTTCAAGTTTATTTATTCTTTCCTTATCATAAGCCCCCCAGTCTCTGAAGTCCGAGCTTTATCTTGTTCGGGCTTTAGAGATTTGGTGACCGAATATGACAATGTTTTTGACCAGTGTTACTTGGGGTAACATTCACAATCCTGGTTTTTGGAAGTTTTATGGCTGACCTCACCTGACAGGGCATTGCGCCGTTAAAGCTGGGAACGACGGCGCACGTTCTTTGAGGACGTAACTTTTTTGACACGTGGCCAGGTATTTATGACCTCTGATGATGACGTTTTAATATTTGATGATGCTGGAATTTCAACCGTTTTTCTTTCTTAGATCCCAACCTTTAGATTAGAATCTTATGGAAGATGTACGGTTGCTATTGTTTTGTGAACCATCATATAGAGGGCATCTTTATAGTCGTTGGATCAAGATCTTTTTTGGAAGTTCTGCAGCCCTCTAATTTAATCCCTTAGATTAGGATATTTGGGGGGGGGGGGGGTACATAAATCCTCCTTCCTCTTTCTTTCATTTCTGCTATTCCATTTTCTGTGAAAACGAAAGGAGTTGCAGAGCTTTCAAGAGTTACTCTAGGCCCTCTTCTGGTGTCCGTTCAGCTTTCATTCTCACGAGTAAGTTCTTCTGTCTCTTCTGAATTTTGTGATGTCTTTTATTGTTGCATTTGTACTGTGTTCTAAATTCTTTTTGCATTTTCTTTTTCCTCTATTTTGCTTGTTTTGCTTCTGTAACTGCAACCGTATCTTCTATTTAGTAATGGGTGTTAAGAGGAAAGCCTCTAAGCCTTCTAGGGCCTCTTCTAGTCAACCCTCTTCTGGGAGCTCTATTGCTCGCTCTGGGGACAGTGGGGCTTCCTCTTCTTGATACAGTGACACTGCTGTTGACCTGACCTTGTCTCCTGGTACTCGTCCAAACTTACTTAGTGATGCTGAATTAACTTCGTTAAGTATTCGTAGTCGATTTAGTACGAATAGGAGACGTTGGCTACATAAGCTTTCTTCTTTGACCTTAGCTCTTGAGAGAAGTCGTCCTAGGACTTCCGAACACATAGATTTCGACGCTAGCACTTCGGGTCCCAGTTTTTATCCGTCCGAGCTGACAGAAGATGATTTAAAGGAAATTCGAGCTCGGTACACCATTCCTGATAGCTTTGTACTGAGGGTTCCATCTTTTCATGATCGGGCCCACCGACCTTCTCCTGGTGAGTTTGTTGTGTACGAAGATGCCTTTGTCAGTGGTTTCAGACTTCTCGTGCACTCTGTTTTTGCTGATTTCCTTAATCGTTTTGGAATGTGTCTGGGGATGTTAGCACCCAATAGCTGGTGTAATATCATCTGTTTTTGGGGATTCTATAAACAGGATGAGGTCGGTGTGATTCCGACCCTGAATTTGTTTCTTCAGTTTTTCTTGTATAAAAAACAAGAACAAAGTCGTTGCTTTTATCTTTCCAAGCGCACTGCCTTCCAGTCTGGTTGGGAGAGGAATCTTGTGGGGAAGGGTACTCTTCCTACCAATACTAAGGGTTGGAGGTCTAGATATTTCTTTGTTCGTCCTTCCTCTCCTCCCAGTTTCCCGATCTTGTGGCTGAAGACACCTAGGGAGGACTCAAATGCCATCCCTCCTCTTTCTTGTTCCGAACAGGAAGCCCGGGATCACATTCGGATGATCCCTACCGCAGATCGTAACTTATTTGCTGTTAATGGATATTGTCTGGAATATCCGAACATCCTCCACTATTGGGGGTTTTTGACCGGTAAGATGAGTCCTTTCTCCTTTTCCTCCTGTTTTGTATCACTTTATTATTTCCTATGTCACATCCCCCCAGCCTGTACCCTATCTGGATTACTCGGGGAAGTGATCCACAGCCCAAAAGATCAAGTTTAGGAACAATCATATCCATTTAGCACAATAACATAATCAAAAGCAAGAACAAATCATTGTATTATAATAAGTTAATAATAAAATTCAAGAAAAGATCTCAAAAGAATCACTAAGAATATCAGAGTGTGAAAACATGATACCAAATCAAAAGACAACTGTAGAGTATAGCGGAAATATACTCCACAACATATGCGGAAGGTAGATCGAAATCTAAGTAAAGCTCTAAGCTAATACAAGTAAAGTAAAAGATAAGTCTAGAAGAAACAAGAGAAATCTAATCCACATCTTCAGTCGGCTCTTCTTCATCTTCAGTCTTCATCTTCTTCACCTTGCCTTTCCTTATATGGACCGTCATCATATTTCAAACCTGTAGAGAAGTCTAACAAAAGATATGGTACAAAAGGAGTGAGTTTCGAAAGAAACCCAGTAAGGCAGTTAAATCCATAATAACATAAATGACAGGATTTCAGAACAAACATAAATGCAATATGGTATGAGACAAACAATGAATGTATGAATCTAACTCTATGTATGCTGGTCTCTATTGGCAGACATGCTTTAAGTCATAGCATCGTACTTCTTTAGGAAGGTCTCATCACACAACGCCTTTTGGTAGTGGGTCCGGCATCCCTCGGGACATTCCATGGCTGGGGGTATAGGTCACCGCTCTCTCACATCACCATTGGTCTAAGTACTGGCGCATGTCAGGGTAAAGCCTAGCCAAATGCGAGTCTTCTACTCAGTTACATCAAGTCAGATCCAGATACGTCCATTCCTCGCCCCTGGCGATCCTTTCCGGTATCCTTCACACTAGAGTCCTCATAGTCCCTGACTACGGACTCATCAACCCTATTGGTTATCCACATATGGTAAACGGGAAGCTCTCACGTCCTCTCACGGGTTGGTTACCGGTCTTGAGCGCCCATGAATCCCCATTGCTACCACGGGTTGTTTGGTCTCAATACCCCTCCAATTAGGGTCTGATGTAACAAGACATCCTAGCCAAACACTACTAGACAGTCCTAAATATGACATCCAACAGTTTAGGAAGGTGTCCAAAGGGCATCTCCGGAAACATCCCATAATATTCCCGTAGTTGTCCAAGGACAGAAGTGTCAAAAGGAGACCTCTCCTTCCCGAACCATACTTAATCAATCACAATCACAAATCAATCATATCATACACATTTACAGTATATATAAAATATACCATAATAAGATTCATCTCATATACAGTTGACAAATAAAGACTTTCATAAACTAAAGAAAGCAAGTAAATAATGCTACTATAATTGAAGTAAATACAACAGTAATATATTCATAAAAGAATCTAATTATGGTAACAAATCCGAAAGATTCTAATATAGAAACTAAAATCACACAACCTATGCTATTATAGAAGTAACCATCCTTACCTTATATAACTTGAAGAGAATCTCCAAGGATCAAGGAGAATCTTCCCAAACTTGGCAAGAAGGTCCTAAACAAGTATATATATTATATTAGGAAAGAAACCTAGAAGGAAAGATATCAAAACATCCAAAACAGACCAAATCTGGAGTTGCTGTACTCATTGGTCGATTGGATTGGTCTACTGTCTCAGTCGACCAACAGAGACAGTGGCCTACAAAATCAGAGTTTTAAGAATAAAGAACCGAATTTGGTGGCTCAAAAGGGTATCGAACAAGGGGGAAACTACTATGAAAGTATCCTAGTATATAGAGGACTTCAAAACACTAATCAAATCAAGTCTTCAAGTTACAAATTAGGAAACAAAAGTTACCATAATTAGATCAATCATGGTTCTTGAAGAATTCATAGTAAGAATCATGGACAAGAACAATAGGATGACGGATCATTGATTGTGATAAAGAAATCATGAAAAGCATGCATAGATCTTCAAGAAAAATAGATCTAAGACTGAAGAACATGAATCTAAATAAGGAAACAAAACTTACCATAAATGTATTAGTCATGGTTCTTGGAGAAAGCATGGTATGATCAAGAAGAAAGAACTAGAGATTGATAGGTTACAACTCTTGTAAAGAAAACACAGCGATTGACTACTAATATGATCAATAAAACAGATCTAAGAAGATCAGAATTTGAATCAAAAGATGAACAAAGACAAGATCATGATTCCTTCAAAAGCTTGCAATGATCATGATTATGAACATTGCATTAGCCATTAATCCTTAGGAAGATCATGAGGGATGAGTAGAGAGATGTTTGCAACAGAGAATGCATCATCTTCTCTACTGTCTCAGCCCAAAAAGGAAAGAAAAACAGAGATGGAGAAGAAGAAGAGAGTGTAGACATACCTTTGATGCAAGAGGAAGAAGATTACTTGAGTTCTTGCGAGGGATCAACCAAGGATGCAAGGAAATTGATTAGAATGGAGTTCTAACTCGTTCCAGAGGCTTAGGAGGCAGAGGAGATGAACTAATCCCGAGATTGGACTTAAATAGAGCAAGAAAGACCTAAATCTGGAAAACAGATCTCATTGGTCGATTGGATTGGTCTACTGGCCCCCGATCGACCAATCGCCGACCAATGGAGACAGCAAGGTACAGATTGCACTGTTTTGGTCATAACTTCTTCGTTTGAAGTCCGATTGATCCGAAATTCGAAAGGGAACTTCACACAAACATACTAAGACTATCTAGCATGAATTGGGCATCATACATTATGAAACCCAGCCCTAACCTTGACTCGGAAACCTTGTTATTTGTAGGTCCGATGACCCGGAGTAAAGTAAGAAGTCAGCTTTGGGCCATCCCAGTGGAGGACTTGGTGTCTGGCTTTGAATCCATGAAAGTTGATGATGAAGTTCTATTTATGGAAACTGAATCTTGATGAAGATCGGATTAGTTGATGGACTTGGAGTGCTCTCTATCTTGGTTTGAAGGCATTTCTACCTATTAGGTAAGTCACTTGACTTGTGTGCAAAACCCCTTTAGGATTGGATTTGATCTGGGCCTTCAATTCCCTGTTTTGGACTTGCTGTCAGCATTGGTCAACTGATTGGTCGACTGGGCCAGTCGACCAATCCACTCGACCAATGAGTGCTGTCTTTGGCAATTAGGTTTTTCTTGCTCTATTTAAGTCCAATCTCGAGTCTACTTCGTATTTGCTGCCTCCAAACTCTCTGGAACGAACCAAAGACCTCTGCAAGTCATCTCCCTTGCATCCTTGGTGTTTTCTTGACGGATCTTCGTCGAAACTCTTCCTTTTGCATCAAAAGGTATGTCTACTCTCTCTTCTTCTCCTCCATCTTTGTTTTTTTTTCCTTTTTGAGTTGAGACAGTAGAAGAGATGCTGCATTCTCTGTTGCAAACATCTCTGAACATGTTCTCATGATCATCCTAAGGATTTGAGGCTAGAACAATGATCTTAACCATGATCATTGCAAGCTTTTGAAGGAATCATGATCAAACCATGACCTAATCTTGTTAAACTTCTGATTTGAATTCCGATCTCTTTGGATCTTCTATATTGACCATGTTAGTAGTTAATTACTCGTGTTTTCTTTCCATGATCCATGATCTATCAATCTCTAATTGTTCTCTTCTACCATACTATGTGTTCTTCATGAAGCATGGTAGTTACATATATGGTAGGTTTTATTTCCTTATTTAGATTTATGCTTCTAAGCCTTTTTCCTTGAAGATCTAAGTATGTTTTCATGATACCTTTACCTGAAGCAATGATCCATCCTCCTATTGTTCTTGTCTTTGATTTCTATTTCGAATTCATCAAGATCCATGGTTGATCTAATTATGGTAACTTTTTGTTTCCTAATTTGGATCTTGATGTCTTGATTTGATTGGTGTTTTGAGGTCCCCTATATGTTAGAATACTACTGATGTAGTTTACCCCTTGATTAGTACCCTTTTGAACCACCAAATTCGGATTTCATATCTTAAAACTCTGTTTTTTTAGGCTACTGTCTGCATTGGAATGGGTACAGCAACTCCAGAATTGGTCTGTGTTGGATGTTTTGGTATCTTTTCTGTTAGGGATCTTTCCTAATATGTAGCATATACTTGTTTAGGACCTTCTTCTCAAGTTTGCCAAGATCTTACTTGATTTCTTAGGATTCCTTTGCGAGTTATAAAAAGTAAGGATGGTTATTTCCTTAATTACATAGATAGCATGAATCTAGTTTCTATATTTGAATATCATTGACATATTTCCTAAATTAGATTCTTACAATGATATACTACTGTTGTATAACTTTGATTACAGTAGCATTACTTGTTTATGATTAATTGATTCATGAATGATTTACTTACCAATTATATACAAGTTGATTGTAATTATTGATTTCTTTCCATATATGAAGTTACCATATATGTGATGATATGAATTGATGCATGTGTATGCTTAAGTATGGTTTGGAAAGGAGAGGTGTCCTTTTGACACTTCTGTCCTTGGACTACAACGGGAATATTATGGGATGTT
This sequence comes from Hakea prostrata, assembly GCF_041222555.1. Classification (NCBI taxonomy): domain Eukaryota; kingdom Viridiplantae; phylum Streptophyta; class Magnoliopsida; order Proteales; family Proteaceae; genus Hakea; species Hakea prostrata. Next base: position 8,299,416 of record NC_142609.1, read on the forward strand.
TCCGGAGATGCCCTCTGGACACCTTCCTAAACTGTTGGATGACATATCTAGGATTGTCTAGTGGTGTTTGGCTAGGATGTCCTGTTATGTCAAACCCTAATCGGAGGGGTATTGAGACCGAACGACCCGTGGTAGCAATGGGGATTCATGGGCGCTCAAGACCGGTAACCAACCCGTGAGAGGACAGGAATCACATTGTGGGGGGCCATTTATTGGTAGGGTTGCATATGGATAGACTTGGGCTCACGGGCGCTTAAGACCGGTAACCAACCCGTGAGAGGACGTGAGAGCTTCCCGTTTACCATATGTGGATAACCAATAGGGTTGATGAGTCCGTAGTCGGGGGACTATGAGGACTCTAGTGTGAAGGATACCGGAAAGGATCGTCGGAGACGAGGAATGGACGTATCCTGGATCCGACTTGATGTAACTAAGTAGAAGACTTGCATTTGGCTAGGTTTTACCCCGACATGCGCCAAGATTTATACCAAATGGTTGTTAGAGAGTGTGTTGACTTAACCCCCGCCAAGGTTTGTCCCGAGGGATGAAGGACCCATTACCAATCGGCTGCTCAAGACCGGTGAAATGATCCGTGAGAGAATCCAAGATATCTTAAATGGTTGAGGATGTGAGTGGACTTTCCTAAAGAAGTACGGTGCTATGACTTAAAGCATGTCTGCCAATAGAGACCAGCATATATAGAGTTAGTTTCATTCATTCATTGCTTGTCTCATATCATATTGCATTTATGTTTGTTCGGAATCCCGCCATTTATGTTATTATGGATTTTAATCGCTTTACCGAGTTTCTTTGAAACTCATTCCTTTATTGTACAATGTTTGTTAGACTATCCCGCAGTGTACCGAGTACTATGACGGTCCCTATGAAGAAGCGCAAGGCGAAGAGGCATATCTCCAGGAAGGTGATTGCGGTTACCACAATTACATCGAAGATCCCGCGAGTGGTTATGCTCCGTACGATGCTTAGTCCGACCATTGAGTGGAAGCGTCCTTGTGCCATTTATGAGATTTACACTTATAAGGATGTTGTCTATAAAGTGAACAATTTAGTTACCCAATGTACTTGCTACTGGGATTAGATTTTGTCTAGTTTATTCTTTTTAGAGCTACTTTTCCGCTGGTTGTAGAGTGGGATTTTTGCCTCACTTTACTTATCTGTTTGATACTCTGATTATATCTATCATTCTGATTCATTTATGATTCATTCTTTCTTTATTGGATCTATGGTTTATCTTCCGCACTTTTATTATGATTGTTCATGATTTTGTTATTGTTTATGTGGGAGGTTGATCACTCGATACCGATCTTCGGGCTGTGGATCACACTCTCGGGTATGCAGGATAGGGTACCGGGCTGGGAGGACGTGCATGATTGGTATCAGAGCCTAAGGTTCGAGGAGATCCTAACCACAAAAGACAACAACTGAACATTCCTAAGTCATTGATCTAAAATGACTCTTCTACTCTTAGAAGTGAATAATAGAACACTGAATTAGAAACTTGACCTTTGAGGCATAACAGAACATTTCTGAATAACATACCATAATTATACTTGAACAAATGTCACTAATGCAAGGAAAAGAAAGGTGCATAACATACAATAATTAAAGGGAAACAAAATGAACTTCATTAATTTCAAAAGTTTTTACAACGATTACATCCGAAATGCATAAATGGAAATCCTAAGGTACAGTCTATCTAGGTGATCTTCTCTCGATCTCTCGTATGCTCGAACTCCTCCGCTAGCCGAGTCACCCGATGCTCTATCCTATCCCGTCGTGACTCCATCCTCTCGTACATCTGCTCCCTGTCCGACCTCCATCCTCTCTAGCATGGAAGTCATCGATCTCATCCGTGCTCCAAGATCCGAAGTCTCCGGAATCGCATGTGAAGGGCCACCGCCTCGAAGTGTGATGAAGGAAACTCGTGATGCACGTGCTCAGCCTCGTGCATATCCGCATCATCTCCGGCCGATCATCACTATCGGGACCGATATCCTCTCCTCCATCCTCTCGACCCCCGATCCTCATCCTCCGATTCATCATCATCCTCACCCTCCGGACCAGGAGATCTCTCCGATCGCCGTAGTCTCATCCGACGAATGGTCCGAGTCCCAATAGAGTATCCCCGTGAACCAGGTGTCCACCGGTGTATCCTCGAAACTCAAACTAAGTCCCAGCATGACCTGCTGAATGATGTAGGAGAGATCGATCTCGAAGCCCATGTAGATGCGGTAGATGACTAAGGCCTCCATCACCGTGACCCGATGGTGATGTCCGGCTTTCGGCATAATGTTTCGGCCGACTATGCGACCGATAATCCATGCAGAATCCGTCATCCGTCCGCTGGTCCACGGAGTGAAGCATCGACGGCTATCCCATAGCGTAGAGCATATCTCGCGTAGCTCGTACGGCATCGGATGGCTGTCCAGATTCTGCTCCGCAGGTATCCACACACACCGCCGTGGATAGTAAGGAACCCGCAAGATCTCAGCCGTTGTCCGGGTAGAGAAGCGAATCGAGTCCGGAAGACCCCGCTCCCGAGGACAAGTCTAAGCGGATGTCCCCGGCCTCGAGCCTCCTCTCGTGTAGGTAAGGTTGCTGAAGAACAACCTCACTAGTTCCGGGTATACCGGCGAGATCCTCGGTGAAGAGATGAGTCCACCGCAATGTGTCGAATCTCTCGCCGAATCCTAAAGGCTACGAGCTGGCGTAAGTGAAGTAGACGTCCCATCTCGATATTACGAAGAATCGAAGTAGGCCTCGTACAGAACTCGGCCCGAGGTGTGTCAAACATGTCCGGTCTCCTAACCTCCCGTCTAGGCTCGAAGGAACCCGACCTCTGCCCCTAAGAGCACCTACAATGTGACCACGACCTCTACCTCGTCCTCGCCCTCCCCTCTGCATAGTGGGTATCTGTGAAAGAGACAAGAGACAATTCCAGTTAGTGCTACCTTAAGATTTGAGCCAAAAGGGTATTTTCGTAATTTTTCGGAAAATTTCAAATTTGGGGGAAATTTGATTTGGACATACTAGCATGTGCGCAATACTTGGAATTTCATGACTATGAAGTTTGTTTGATGAAAATCGATCGAAAACTTGGATTAAAGCGAAAAATTCAGCAAGAAGGAAATTTGGGGATTTTGCAATTTAGGTCAAAATTGGATTTTTGAAAAGTTGAAATTGGTTAAATCAAATTGTATGGACCTATCTACAATGTCATCTTGAGCATGTAGCATTTGATCTCGTGCGAAAATTTCAAGCGGTTTGAGAGAAAACGGAATTTTTCTAAAAGATATCGATTTCGGTATAAAAACATTGCGAGATGAACACCAATATGTTAAAACCTGTTGTCTATGCATGGCATTGTGTTTAAAACCTAGGGAATATGTTTCTAAGCATTCCTAAGCATGACTTCTAGCATTGGATACAAGTAAAGCATGGTTTTATTGAAATGCAAGCATGAGAAGATGAAAATGGAAGAAAGAATAAGAGATTTACCTTGTTTGTGATGATTGTGTGTTGTGGTGTTGTTGTTGAAGCACCAAATCACCTCAAGAACACTTGTGAGAACTCTTGGAGACTTTCCCTAGAGCTCTCTCACCTTTGGAAGAAGTTAGAATGAGGTTGGAATGTGAAAATGAGGCTTATAATGCGAATTTTCGCATTCGTCTGTCGCATTGGTCGACTCATTGGTCGACTGGGTCAGTTGACCAATCACTCGACCAATGGTCACAGAGACCTCATTTGCTGTTGAATTTTTGGAAAATGTGATTTTTGCCTTATGGATTATTGTTTGATGACTATATGGATATATTTGAGCATGATTTAAGTTTTCAAATCATTTGGACTTGTGGTTTATGTTGAAACTTCGAAATTCGGTATTTTGATGTTCTCGGTTTTGCAGAATGGTTACTCTGAGAAGTGGGCGTGGTGAATCCAAGTGGTCATGGAGGTGGTGAAATACATCGGGGAGGTGGTGAAATACCTCATGGAGGTGGCGAGATACCAAATGTTGATCGGGGTACTCATGAGATACCCGGTGCCCCGAATGTTGGAAGTTTTCGAGATATTGCCAATATTATGGGCAATATGATGCAGCAACAAGCAGCTCGGTTCAACCAGATGTTGGTGGGTTTCATGACTCGCATAATGAGACCCGGGCTGGTGCTGATGTGAATCCTCATGCCGCAGATCCCGAATGCGGGAGGTTTAGCTGGAACTCCTCATACTACTTTGATGGAGAGTTTTTTCGAAGATGCAAGTACCCACTTTCACCGGAGTTACCAAGGACCCCTTGTTTCCTAACAAGTGGCTTCGTGAGTTGGAGAAGGCTTTCCGACATCCGCAATGCTCGGAAGCTCGGAAGATTTTGTTTCTTTGAACGGAAGTTACAACAAGAAGCCGATGCATGGTGGATTTCCACTCGGCCTGTTTTGGAAGGTTTGCATGCAGGAGTTGTAACTTGGGAGTTGTTCAAAGAGGCTTTTTGTATGAATTACTTTCCCGAGGCGGTAAAAGATGCGAAGGAAGCTGAGTTCATGATTCTTACTCGGGGATCTCTTTTCGTGTTGGAGTACCAACAGAAGTTCTAGGAGCTTCATTTCTTTGCTCCGCATTCTCTCGAAGGATGACCTCGCGAAAGCAAAGAAGTTCTTCAAAGGATCGTGCCCTCGCCATTAAAGCTTACCTCACAGTCCAGCCTATAGTGAGCTATGCTCAAGTGGTGCAGAACTCGAAGAAGTTGGAAGAAACAGAGAAGGAAAGTGCTCGTGTGCAAAAGCCCTGGCGATCAAGGAATTCTGGTTTGGTGGATCGTAATGACCGTCGTTTTGTGAGACCTACACCCTACCCCACTCCTACCTTTCGGGCTAAGAGTGTAGGTCGAACACGGGTTTTCAGCAGCCCGGCCGGTTTAGACAAGTATGGCGGAAACCGACCATCAGCAAGTGCAAGTGCAAGTGCAAGGCCTTTTGTTCAAAAGCCCTCTGTTGCAGCCACCCCTGTGGGATCCAAAGCAATCCTGTTTGCTTCTACCGCAAGCAAGCTGGTCATTTTGCTCGTGCTCTGTCCGGGCGGCCCGCCCAGCAGCCTGCCCATGGTGGTGAAGAGTGCTCCTGCTCCTCCCTCTCGGTAGAGTTTTCGGTATTTCCAGTCTTGAGCAGGATTCAAGCCATGAAGTGATTACGGGTACATTGTTAGTTGCTTCTATTTCGCATTTGTCTTATTTGATACGGGTGCATCTCATTCGTTCATGTCATCTCGCATTCATCAAGAAGACTAACCTAATCCCTGAGAAGTTGCCTAGTTGTTTATTGATTAGTACACCTACTGGTCCTGTTGTGAAACTAGATAAGGGGTTATCTAAATGTCCTGTGTTGATTGGTGGGAAGAACTTGGAAGCCAATTTTGTAATTCTTGACATGAAGGACTTCGATGTTATTTTGGGAATTGATTGGTTGACAGCCCACAAAGCTGTGTTCCTTTGTTCCTCAAAGAAGATTCAGTTCCATATTTGTGGAAGTCCGGTCTTTGAATTTCAGGGTGAAAAGAGAAGGGTTTGTAAGAAGGTGCTTTGTCGCTGACCGATGCAAGTCTATGCCCTAGTGGATGATGCTTCATCTGAAGGCAAGGGTATAGTGGAGAAAAGGGTCGATGAAGTCAGAGTTGTCTGCGACTTTGTTGATGTCTTCCCGGATGATCTATCGAGAGTGCCTCCAGACAGGGACGTCGAGTTTTCTATTGATCTCGTCCTTGGTGCCGCTCCGGTATCTAAAGCTCCGTATAGGATGGCTCCTACTGAGTTGAAAGAGTTGCAAAATCAGTTGAATGAGCTCATTGATAGAGGTTTCGTACAGCCTAGTGTGTCACCTTGGGGAGCTCCGGTCTTGTTTGTCAAGAAGAAAGACGGTAGTATGCGCTTGTGCATCGACTACCGTGAGTTGAATAAGTTGACTATCAAGAATAGATATCCGCTGCCCAGAATTGATGATCTTTTCGATCAATTGAAGGGTGCAGTTGTGTTCTCAAAGATTGACTTAAGGTCCGGATATCACCAATTGAAAGTGAAGTCTAGTGATATCTTCAAGACAGCTTTCCGAACGCGGTATGGTCACTACGAGTTTAGAGTCATGCCCTTCGGATTGACCAATGCTCCTGCAGTGTTCATGGACCTCATGAACCGAGTATTTCATGATGTGCTTGATAAGTTTGTGATTGTTTTCATTGATGACATCTTGATCTATTCGAAGAGCGAAGAAGAGCATGCGAGTCATCTAAGTTTCACTTTGCAAAGGTTGCGAGAAAAGAAGTTGTTCGCTAAGTTTAGCAAGTGTGATTTCTGGCTTAAGAGAGTGGTATTCCTTGGTCATGTAGTTTCAGCCGAAGGTATTCGTGTCGATCCTGAAAAGGTCCAAGCTGTGGCTGATTGGGAAAGACCGAAGTCAGTAACGGAAATAAGAAGTTTTCTTGGATTGGCGGGTTACTACCGAAGGTTTATTGAGAACTTTTCTTGGTTGGCTGCTCCTATGACTAAGTTGACCAGGAAAGAAGAAAAGTTTGTTTGGTCTGACGCCTGTGAGAAGAATTTCCAAGAGTTGAAAGATAGATTAACAAGTGCCCCGGTTTTGACTATACCTGATAGTTCTGGTGGTATGACAGTTTATACCGATGCGTCAAAGATTGGTTTGGGTTGTGTACTGATGCAACATGGCAAGGTCGTAGCCTATGCTTCTCGGCAATTGAAAGATTATGAGCGGAATTACCCCACTCACGATCTAGAACTTGCCGCCGTTGTCTTTGCTTTGAAGATTTGGAGACATTACCTCTACGGTGAGAAGATTGCCATTTTCACGGATCATAAGAGTTTGAAATACTTCTTTACCCAAAAGGAGTTGAACATGAGACAAAGGAGATGGTTGGAACTAGTCTCCGATTATGATTGTGATATTCAAGTATCACCCTGGGAAAGCAAACGTTGTTGCTGATGCTCTTAGTAGGAAGAACCAGAAGAAGACTTTGGATTTGAATGCGTTGAGTTTACCATTGTGGTCTTCTATTGAGCGTTTTGATTTGGAAATCGTCCCTGAGAATTCTGATTTTATTCTTTTCGCCATGACGGCAAGATCTGGTCTTAGAGATAAGATTGTTGCTCTGCAGAGTTCTGATCAAGAGTTTTTGGTCAAAGTTGAGAAGATTTCTTCGAATCCTGAGTCAGACCCCGACTTTGGTATATCCATGGATGGTGCTTTGTTGTTTAGAGGAAGACTGTGCGTGCACGCAAATGAAGAAGTTAAGAAAGAAATATTGAAGGAAGCACACCGGTCGGTCTTTACTATACACCCGGGAAGCACCAAGATGTACAAGGACTTGAAGGAATATTTTTGGTGGATTGGTCTGAAGGCTGATGTTGATGATTTTGTTGCCAAGTGTGAGACTTGCCAACGTGTGAAAGCCGTTCGACAACCTCCATCTGGATTACTTCAGCCTCTTCCTATTCCTAGTTGGAAGTGGGAGGATATCTCCATGGACTTTGTGACTAGCTTGCCTCGGACAAGTAAAGGCAATGACACTGTGTGGGTGATTGTTGATAGGTTGACCAAATCAGCCCACTTCATTCCTATGAAGATCACTCATACTCTAGATAAGCTAGCAAGGCTTTATGTGGATAATGTGGTTCGTCTGCATGGTGTGCCATTGAGTATTGTTTCGGATCGTGATCCTAGGTTCACCTCAAGGTTTTGGAATAGTTTGCGAGAAGGCCTTGGGAACCCAATTGAACTTGAGTACAGCTCATCATCCACAGTTTGATGGACAATCTGAGCGGACAATTCAGACATTGGAAGACATGCTCAGCTCTTGTGTGGTGGATATGGGTGGTAATTGGGATGAACACCTAGCTTTGGTTGAGTTTGCCTACAACAACAGTTTTCAAACAACAATAGGCATGGCTCCATTCAAGGCTTTGTATGGCAGTACTTGTAGGACACCTTTGTACTGGACTGAGACAGGTGAAAGAAAAGTCTTAGGTCCTGAAATGATTGAAGCTACGAGTGCTATGGTAGATATGATAAGAAAAAGGATTAAGTCTGCTCAGTCAAGACAGAAATCTTATGCTGATAAGAGAAGGACCGATTTGGAATTTCAAGTTGGAGAGAAAGTTTTTCTGAAAGTTTCACCAATGAAGGGTGTGATGAGATTCAATGTTAAGGGAAAGCTTAGCCCTCGTTACATTGGACCTTTCGAGATTTTGGAAAAAGTTGGACCTGTTGCGTATCGATTAGCATTACCTCCCCCTCTTGCTGGTGTTCACAATGTGTTTCATATTTCGATGCTCCGAAAATACATAGAGAATCCGGAACACATTTTGTAGCAAGCACCTGAAGGACTTAGTGCTGATTTGACCTACGATGAAGAACCGGCCGAAATCTTGGATAGGAAGGACAAGCAGCTGCGGAATCGCACCATCCCTTTGGTGAAGATTCGGTGGAAGAACCATACCCCTAAAGAAGCTTCTTGGGAGAAGGAAGAAGACATGAAGGAGAAGTTTCCTTACCTCTTTGGAAGCACAGGTACGCTTTCAATTTCGAGGACGAAATTTCTTTAAGGGGGGAGAATGTGAAACCCAACCCTAACCTTGACCCGGAAACCTTGTTATTTGTAGGTCCGATGACCCGGAGTAAAGTAAGAAGTCAGCTTTGGGCCATCCCAGTGGAGGACTTGGTGTCTGGCTTTGAATCCATGAAAGTTGATGATGAAGTTCTATTTATGGAAACTGAATCTTGATGAAGATCGGATTAGTTGATGGACTTGGAGTGCTCTCTATCTTGGTTTGAAGGCATTTCTACCAATTAGGTAAGTCACTTGACTTGTGTGCAAAACCCCTTTAGGATTGGATTTGATCTGGGCCTTCAATTCCCTGTTTTGGACTTCTTTGTCGCATTGGTCAACCGATTGGTCGATCGGGCCAGTCGACCAATCCACTCGACCAATGAGTGCTTGTCTTTGGCAATTAGGTTTTTCTTGCTCTATTTAAGTCCAATCTCGAGTCTACTTCGTATTTGCTGCCTCCAAACTCTCTGGAACGAACCAAAGACCTCTGCAAGTCATCTCCCTTGCATCCTTGGTGTTTTCTTGACGGATCTTCGTCGAAACTCTTCCTTTTGCATCAAAAGGTATGTCTACTCTCTCTTCTTCTCCTCCATCTTTGTTTTTCTTTCCTTTTTGAGTTGCGACAGTAGAAGAGATGCTGCATTCTCTGTTGCAAACATCTCTGAACATGTTCTCATGATCATCCTAAGGATTTGAGGCTAGAACAATGATCTTAACCATGATCATTGCAAGCTTTTGAAGGAATCATGATCAAACCATGATCTAATCTTGTTAGACTTCTGATTTGAATTCTGATCTCTTTGGATCTTCTATATTGACCATGTTAGTAGTTAATTACTGTGTTTTCTTTCCATGATCCATGATCTATCAATCTCTAATTGTTCTCTTCTACCATACTATGTGTTCTTCATGAAGCATGGTAGTTACATATATGGTAGGTTTTATTTCCTTATTTAGATTTATGCTTCTAAGCCTTTTTCCTTGAAGATCTAAGTATGTTTTCATGATACCTTTACCTGAAGCAATGATCCATCCTCCTATTGTTCTTGTCTTTGATTTCTATTTCGAATTCATCAAGATCCATGGTTGATCTAATTATGGTAACTTTTTGTTTCCTAATTTGGATCTTGATGTCTTGATTTGATTGGTGTTTTGAGGTCCCCTATATGTTAGAATACTACTGATGTAGTTTACCCCTTGATTAGTGATGAGCACATTTATGTGTGAAATCTTAAGGCATAAAGCATGCATTTTATACACTTAGAGTGGAGTTATCTTGGGTTTTATGTTGTTTTTGCAGATTTTAGGACTTTTCAAGATTTAAGCAAATATTTGGAGTTTTGGGCTTGAATCATGCTATTTTACACGTCAAGAAGTCCATTCAAATTCTCAAATGCGAAAATGGGCCTGATCTGGAGCATGATGGGATATGTGATTATGGGCCAACTCCGAAATATTGAAGAGATAAAGACGGCAAATTTGATCTACGGCTGAGATTTTAAATAAAAAACAGAGATATTATTGAGAGAGTCCAAATGGAAAAGAGTCCTTGCATACCTCAATATCTTATCTCTTATCTTGGATTTAATTAAAGAAAGAAAAAGAGGAAAAAGAATTATATTCAAAAAGAAAAAGAGGAAAAATCCCGTTTTTGAATGCCTCTGTCCAGTTTCGATCAAACCCTTCATCGAATGGTCATCCGATGTCCGATCATGCTGATTTTTGGAGGAGAGCTTCAAGACTACTTAAACCTCAAATCCAACGGTGGAATTATGCATCTGATTTCTCTAAGTCGGCGCGATCACTACATCAAAACCCTAATTGGTTGAGTCAGATAGAAACCTTGAGTTTTATTCAAATTGAGCCGTGCTTCATATCTCATGTGAACTCTATAAAAGGAGATCATATTCCATCAAAGGAGGACATGTTCTAGAGCTTAGTAGAAGCATTCTTTCTTCTTTCTTCAGTTTATTAAGGTTTTCTCTAGTTTTCTTTGCTTGCATTAGTGAGATTTAAATTTCTAGATTCAATGTTTAAGTTTAATCTTTTTATGTAATGCAATTCAAGTTCAAGCTTCAAGTTCGAGTTTCAATTTTTTTAGATTCGTTTTTCTCTGGGTCTAGCAATTGCAGATTTAGATCATTCTAGATCTAGATCTGGTTGTTAGACCCAGAGAAAAACGAATCTAAAAAAATTGAAACTCGAACTTGAAGCTTGAACTTGAATTGCATTACATAAAAAGATTAAACTTAAACATTGAATCTAGAAATTTAAATCTCACTAATGTAAGCAAAGAAAACTAGAGAAAACCTTAATAAACTGAAGAGAGAAGAAAGAATGCTTCTACTAAGCTCTAGAACATGTCCTCCTTTGATGGAATATGATCTCCTTTTATAGAGTTTACATGAGATATGAAGCACGGCTGAATTTGAATAAAACTCGGGGTTTCTATCTGACTCAGCCAATTAGGGTTTTGATGTAGTGATCGCGCTGACTTAGAGAAATCAGATGCATAATTCCACCGTTGGATTTGAGGTTTAAGTAGTCGTGAAGCTCTCCTCCAAAAATCAGCACGATCGGACATCGGATGACCATTCGATGAAGGGTTTGATCGAAACTGGACAGAGGCATTCAAAAACGGGATTTTTCCTCTTTTTCTTTTTGAATATAATTCTTTTTCCTCTTTTTCTTTCTTTAATTAAATCCAAGATAAGAGATAAGATATTGAGGTATGCAAGGACTCTTTTCCATTTGGACTCTCTCAATAATATCTCTGTTTTTTATTTAAAATCTCAGCCGTAGATCAAATTTGCCGTCTTTATCTCTTCAATATTTCGGAGTTGGCCCATAATCACATATCCCATCATGCTCCAGATCAGGCCCATTTTCGCATTTGAGAATTTGAATGGACTTCTTGACGTGTAAAATAGCATGATTCAAGCCCAAAACTCCAAATATTTGCTTAAATCTTGAAAAGTCCTAAAATCTGCAAAAACAACATAAAACCCAAGATAACTCCACTCTAAGTGTATAAAATGCATGCTTTATGCCCTAAGATTTCACACATAAATGTGCTCATCAGATTCCCCCACACTTAGACTAAGCTTGTCCTCAAGCAAAAATTAAAGAAAAATACAAATGTAGGTAAGAAACTAGTGCAACAAAATAAATCCTAACTCACTTTCGTAGGAATCACGGTTACACTTAGCATGTGCAACAGGCCTTTAAACCACTAGGTTACCCCTAGAGGACGAGTTTTGTCTCGTGGATGTTTGCAGTGAATGTACATCCAAAATTCCAATTTTAGCTCAAAATAAAACATTGCAAATTCCAACTCTAACAATTGGTAAGTACTCATACAGGATCAATAGCTATGACAATTTTTCTCACCATTGATTTAAGATCCCCCACACTTGAACTTTATTACCTCATATTGATTCTTGAGACTTAGCATATATCTCAATCAAAGACTCACCTTATATCTTTCAAGTACACCTCTCCTTTAAGCAAAACCACTCATAAAGTAAGGGGACCAAGGACTAAGGTTTTGAAGTATTTTTGACCAAACAATTTTACCAAGGCATTGATGACACTTGTATTTATTTCCCTTTTTTTTTTTTTTTTTTTTTTTTTCTTTTGAGTAGTGAACTCTACATTACTCCACTACGGTTGGCTTGAATAACATGGTGGAGCAGACACCAGAAACCCAAGTTACTTTGTAGCTTTGCTTTGCATATGCCCACATAGACAGTGATGCGAGAGTTCTTTTCAATAATCTCCTTCCTAAGAGTTTCGATCAAGTCACCTCGATTCCTGAGTCGAAGTGCCCTATCTAGTTCCAAGGAATTCAACTTTTACTTTCTACTCTTTTTTTTTCTTTCTTTCTTTCTTTCTTTTTCTTCTTTTGTCATGCCATACACAAAATTGATCTCAACTTCTAGCCAAAGAAACAAGGACCCACAAAACTCATAGATGGTTCAACGCCTTAAGTTAAGGGCCTTTTATTTTTCTAAGGAAAGTCTCATCTCAACATATATACAAGTTACCTTCCTCTCAACAGGGTTTTTATGTGTTCATGATGGGTACCAAAATCACTCTCATTTCACACATCATAGCAATTGAAAGAATATGTATAATAACCAAAAGTCAAAGTTAAAATCTACAACGCAGCTATACCCCCCCACACTTAAGTAATGCAATGTCCTCAATGCATGTATGCTAAACAAAGAAGATAAATGAGGGGTATACCTTTCAGTCAATATGTGATTATCATGGGAAGCTTTAGTCTTATCTTCAATATCAATGTATGATGGGGAAGGCACTCCAAATAAGAAAAACCGTGAATCGAAAAATCATCTCTAAAGATCTCAAGAAAAACATTCACAATGTTAAAAAAAAATTCTCATCATACGTTGAGGTTCTCTAGAAGGTTTTGCATCTTTCATAAGATGAATATGATATTGTTCAATGGAAGAGCTTAGACCTTTGATATGAGTGACAAACCAACCCAATGCTTCTCTATTATCATTCAACAGTGTGATCAACTCTTCTGCTTTGTCAGAAGTTAAATCAGAGACAACAATGACAGGAAGAGAATTATCTTGTCCCAAGAAAGCATACTGCACATTAGAAGGCAACTCTTTCAATTCTAGCTTGGGGGGTTCAATTATTGAGGGCTTGGGAATGAAGATGGAGATGGATAGAGATTTAATAGGCTCCAAAGGTGTGTGAAAATTTAAGATTTCAGAAAAGAAAGTTTCACTATCATCATCCAATGTATCCATACATTCTTGGAATTCAGAATCAAAATCAATCTCAAAGTTGGTAATCACATCATTAGGAAAATCAAAAGATTCATCAATCATATTGATCTCTTCTTTTATTTGTGTTTGTTTCCCTATCCTGAACATATTAAACTCTACAGTTTGATTTCCAAAAGATAATCGTAAGAGGCCATTTCGACAATTGATTAATGCATTACTGGTAGCCAAAAATGGTCTTCCTAGAATTATTGGGATTTCATCTTTGATTGAAAAAGGTTTAGTATCTAGCACAATGAAATCAACTGGAAATATAAATTCTCCCACTTTCAGTAAAACATCTTCAACCATCCCTTTAGGAATCTTAACTGACCTATCTGCCAACTGAAGAGTAGTTCTAGTTGCTTTCAATTCTCCCAATCCTAGTTGCTTATAAACATGGTAAGGCAAAAGATTCACACTTGCACCAAGATCAAGTAAAGCATGTTCAATGTGTGTATTGCCTATGACACAAGCTATGGTGGGGCTCCCTGGATCCTTATACTTGGCTGCTACAGGTTGAGTAATTATGGAACTAATGTTACCTGCCAAGAACGCCTTTTTGGGAATGCTAGTGATTCTTTTATGAGTGCATAAATCTTTCAACACTTTTGCATAGGCGGGGATCTGGGATATGGCATCCAAAAGAGGGATATTCACTTCTATCTTTTTGAAGACATCAAAAATTTTCTCCATAGTTGCAATCTTCTTCTTATTAACTAGACGACTAGGATAAGGGGCCTTAGGAACATAAGGACTCTCATTTGAAATTTGCTCTTTTCTCATAGTTTCTGATAGTGGTTCACCAAACTTAGGTACTGCTAAAGCAACTAGCTCATCCTCAACTTCTATGGGTTTCTCAGACAAACCCTCATTAAGAGATACTTGAACATTCTCCTCATCACAGTGGTCACTAATCTCTCTCTTTTCATTAATATGTGACTCACCTGTTAAATACCCTTTCCCACTTCTCAATGCAGACACAGAATTAATTGAAGCTAAAGAAGAATGGGAGGATTCAACTTGGTTGACTTGATTTTGTGGTCTTTGTTGAATCTGAATCCTAGGATTTAACTCAGGTTGGCTAGGCATTTTACCTTTTTCTCGCTCAGACAAAGCACTTGCAAGAGTGGAAATTTGTTTTTCCATATTATGCATAGAAGTCATGAAGGTGTCTTTGGAAAGTACTTCCATATTCTTCTCTAAGGAAGAGAGACGAGAAAACTCTGGATTGTTACCTCTGTTGAAACCAGGTGATGATTGATTTTGTGCAATGTGAGGCATATGAGGCACAATAGGTGGATTAATAGGTCTAGCTAAATTGGCATTCTGGAAATTTGGGGCTTGAGGGAACTGGACATTTGGATAATGAGAAAATTGGGCATTTTGCTTTTGAGGGGCACCAAATTGATTTTGTGTGGAATAATTGTTTAATCCATTTTGGTTTTGCCCTTGAGACCATGAAAAGTTAGGATGATTCTTCCACCCGAGATTGTACGTGTTCTTGTACGGGTTTGGAAACATCGCACTGACATTTTCATGTTGGCCTCCAGAATAGCTAGGGCATTCCTCAATTACATGTGTAGGAGACTGACACCATGCACACATAGCAATAGATTTGTCAATAAAATGTGCTTGACTTGGTGGTGCAGCTTTAACAACCAAAGTCTCTAACTTTTTCAAAATGTTATCTATTTGTACTTCCTTATGAACTTGGCTATCAACAAAATATCCCCTACTAGTCCTTTCAGACTCTTGGGTTGACTCCCATTCTCTAGTTCTATCTGCTAGGTCTAAAAGAAAATCCCAAGCTTCGGAATCATCAGTGAATGATGTAAATCCTGTGGGGCACATTGATTCCAAAAGTTGCTTTGTTTGGTAATCGATACCCTCATAAATTATTTGGCATAAATGCCATAATTCTATACCATGGTGAGGGCATTCTTGGAGAAGGCTTTGAAACCTCTCCATTACCTTAGCAAAGGACTCATTGGGTTTCTGACGAAATTGAAGAATATCATTTCTTATTTTGTTCGTCTTAGAGAAAGGAAAGAATTTCTTCAAGAATAGGACAGTAAATTGTTCCCATGTGATAATGCTATCCCTAGGTAAGCTATAAAGCCACTTTTTAGCTTGATCCTTTAATGCAAATGTAATGAATCTTAGTCTTACAGCATCATCAGTAAGTTGTTGTACCTTCATAAGGACACAAACCTCCTCAAACTCCCTAAGGAACAAATATGCATCTTGATCAGGTAACCCATGAAATTGGGGTAACATAGATAGATAATGAGATTTGAGCTCAAAATTATTACCCCTCACTTCAGGTAAACGTATACAAGAAGGTTGTGCAGATCGGGTAGGATAAAATCTATCCCTAAGACTCTTAGGTGGAGGTGGTGGAGGTAGACCTTCCATTGTCAAGGTAGACACTCGGACAATTCTATTTGTAGAATCACGAGTCCAGACACACATGTACTAACTCCCTAATGCAATTAATGGCTCCCTAAGAAAGGAATTTTTTTTTTAAAATTTTTATAAAAATAAATTAACTAAAGAATAAAAGAAAGAAAATAACAAAAACAAAAAGGAAAATAGTGAATTTCCCACCGCAAAGATTGAAACAATGATTCCAAAGCTATAAGGTTGTCGTATAGCTGAGCGCTTATAGGTTTGACAGCAAGGGAATCCATATAGTCTTCAGAGCCACCTACAATCGAATCCTGGGGATTCTGCAATAGAGTGGGGACTACTATACGTTTTTGTTTCTACTCAAGTTAAGAGTAATATCTTTGAATTTTATTTTTTTATTTTTAAATCACTTCGATTTACCTAAGAATTAGAAAAACAAAGTGGACTAATACCTCCCCGGCAACGGCGCCAAAAACTTGTTTGTGAAATTTTAAAAGTAACCGCAAGCACACGGTATCGTGTAGCTAACGGGTCGATCTCAGGGAGATATGCCACTTAGAATTTGAACTTCTTAATAGTAATGCGAGAGTGGAATGATTCAATTTTTTTGTTAACTAATTAACTAAACTAAACGATCCTAATCTATATATCTAATGCAATCGAATTGAAACGAACAATAAATTAAACACAATCAATGCATAAATAAAAGACAGGAAAATGCAGATGCAACACCACCCGTCACCAGAAGCAGAGGCACGACTGTAGGCTTGCTCCGGTTATGTGGTCCGAGATTATGAATGAATAGGCAGAAAGTAAATAACAGAAAGTAAATAACAAAGTAATAAACAAAGCAATAAAAGGAAAATGAAATAGTTAAAATGCAAATGCAACACCACCCGTCACCAGAAGCAGAGGCACGACTGTAGGCTTGCTCCGGTTATGTGGTCCGAGATAATGAATGAATAGGCAGAAAGTAAATAACAGAAAGTAAATAACAAAGAAATAAACAAAGCAATAAAAAGAAAAGGAAATAGCTAAAATGCAGATGCAACAATTAGTACCCTTTTGAACCACCAAATTCGGATTTCATATCTTAAAACTCTGTTTTTTTTAGGCTACTGTCTGCATTGGTCGACTGGACCAGTCGACCAATCCACTCGACCAATGGGTACAGCAACTCCAGAATTGGTCTGTGTTGGATGTTTTGGTATCTTTTCTGTTAGGGATCTTTCCTAATATGTTGCATATACTTGTTTAGGACCTTCTTCTCAAGTTTGCCAAGATCTTACTTGATTTCTTAGGATTCCTTTGCGAGTTATAAAAGGTAAGGATGGTTATTTCCTTAATTACATAGATAGCATGAATCTAGTTTCTATATTTGAATATCATTGACATATTTCCTAAATTAGATTCTTACAATGATATACTACTGTTGTATAACTTTGATTACAGTAGCATTACTTGTTTATGATTAATTGATTCATGAATGATTTACTTACCAATTATATACAAGTTGATTGTAATTATTGATTTCTTTCCATATATGAAGTTACCATATATGTGATGATATGAATTGATGCATGTGTATGCTTAAGTATGGTTTGGAAAGGAGAGGTGTCCTTTTGACACTTCTGTCCTTGGACTACTACGGGAATATTATGGGATGTTTCCGGAGATGCCCTCTGGACACCTTCCTAAACTGTTGGATGACATATCTAGGATTGTCTAGTGGTGTTTGGCTAGGATGTCCTGTTATGTCAGACCCTAATCGGAGGGGTATTGAGACCGAACGACCCGTGGTAGCAATGGGGATTCATGGGCGCTCAAGACCGATAACCAACCCGTGAGAGGACAGGAATCACATTGTGGGGGGCCATTTATTGGTAGGGTTGCATATGGATAGACTTGGGCTCACGGGCGCTCAAGACCGGTAACCAACCCGTGAGAGGACGTGAGAGCTTCCCGTTTACCATATGTGGATAACCAATAGGGTTGATGAGTCCGTAGTCAGGGACTATGAGGACTCTAGTGTGAAGGATACCGGAAAGGATCGTCAGGGATGAGGAATGGACGTATCTGGATCTGACTTGATGTAACTAAGTAGAAGACTTGCATTTGGCTAGGTTTTACCCCGACATGCGCCAAGTACTTATACCAAATGGTTGTGAGAGAGTGTGTTGACTTAACCCCCTGCCAAGGTTTGTCCCGAGGGATGAAGGACCCATTACCAATCGGCTGCTCAAGACCGGTGAAATGATCCGTGAGAGAATCCAAGATATCTTAAATGGTTGAGGATGTGAGTGGACTTTCCTAAAGAAGTACGGTGCTATGACTTAAAGCATGTCTGCCAATAGAGACCAGTATATATAGAGTTAGTTTCATTCATTCATTGCTTGTCTCATATCATATTGCATTTATGTTTGTTCTGGAATCCTGCCATTTATGTTATTATGGATTTTAATCGCCTTACCGAGTTTCTTTGAAACTCATTCCTTTATTGTACAATGTTTGTTAGACTATCCTACAGTGCGAGTACTATGACGGTCCCTATGAAGAAGCGCAAGGCGAAGAGGCATATCTCCGGGAAGGTGATTGCGGTTACCACAATTACACTGAAGATCCCGCGAGTGGTTATGCTCCGTACGATGCTTAGTCCGACCATTGAGTGGAAGCGTCCTTGTGCCATTTATGAGATTTACACTTATAAGGATGTTGTCTATAAAGTGAACAATTTAGTTACCCAATGTACTTGCTACTGGGATTAGATTTTGTCTAGTTTATTCTTTTTAGAGCTACTTTTCCGCTGGTTGTAGAGTGGGATTTTTGCCTCACTTTACTTATTTGTTTGATACTCTGATTATATCTATCATTCTGATTCATTTATGATTCATTCTTTCTTTATTGGATCTATGGTTTATCTTCCGCACTTTTATTATGATTGTTCATGATTATGTTATTGTTTATGTGGGAGGTTGATCACTCGATACCTGATCTTCGGGATGTGGATCACACTCTCGGGTATGCCAGATAGGGTACCGGCTGGGAGGACGTGACATCCATGCTCCAAAAATCAGTACTTTATTACTTGGGAACATGCGTTTCTAAATTGGAAACAGCATGGTTCTCATAGCAAACTCACCATGGATTCAAGGGAAGAATTAGAGAGAACAAGGCTTCTCTCTAATGGAATATCAAGAACATATCAGAGGCAAGAATAACTAAATAGAAAATCAAAAGAATACTAATCCTAGAATGAGAGGAATCAAAAATAGAAACTTACTAGAATGCTTATATCAATGGTCAACATAGAAGGCTAAAATGGCTAGAAAGAAAGGGGAATTGATTCAAGGAGATGAAACACATTGGAACAGCAGTAAAGGCTAAGATCAAACATGTTAAACATTAATGAGAAAAGAAGCTACAGTAGAATGATCATGCTGTCCAAAACTCAATCAAAATCAGTGAAGAATTGAGGAGATTCACCATGTGGTTTCAAGGAATGGATAGAGTGATTGGGGGTTCACTCTAAGACATAAGGAGATTAGAGAATAGGTAGTTATAGTACTGTAACATCAAGATAGAACATAAGAAGAAGAAAAGAGAGAAGAAGGAGACAGAACACTGAAATCAAGGTCCAACTTCAAGATGTAACATTAAACTAACCTTTCTTCACCCAAAATATATAGGGTGTCCTAGCTAGGTTTGGGCTGGATTTCACATCCTAAGTCATCTTACTCGGAAAAAATGATGCAGTGATGCTCGGTGAGGAAGATTTTGAAGATGCTGCAGCTAGCATGTTGGAGGTGGAGGCCAAGCATCCGACCAAGCCAGATAAGACACAGGCTGATCGGTCTTCTCCCTCGAAGGACAAGGCTGCAGCGAAGGATAAATCGTCTTCCCGAGTTCGGAAAGGGAACCCCTCCGAACTTCCTCCCCGACCAACAAAGAAGGTGGCCAGTAAGAATAGCTCGGATCCTGATCCTCATCCTTTCTTAGGTGATGGTATTTCAGGTCAGGGTAATCCTGATGAGGTTAGGACCTCATGCTCCACCAACATTCTTCGACCAAACTGGTCGTTGGACCGCAATTCGTCGGTTTTCAGGGGTGATCCTCGCTCCATGTCCCGAGTTGCAAATGAGTGGCTGGGTGGGGCTATTTTGCCGTCCGACCTTGAATATCTCCATACCTTTGGTCGTTTACAAGCGCACAATATTACTGTGAGGTATGTGTTCTTTTTTCTCATTTTTGAAGGTTATTTTCTGCTCCTCATATGAAGCTTGCCTTTTTCTAGTGTGCAGGATGGCTTGTGCTTTGGTCCAATCCTTGGGTCAAAGTATTGATTCTGCTCGGTAGGATTACTTTTCTCTTCAGGAAGCCGAGCAGCCTAATGATAAGTTGAAAGAGGAATTGTCGGCTTTGAAGTCGAGTAACAGCTCCTTGATTGCTCGGGAAGCCGAGCTGATGAGTGAGCTGGCGGCTGTGAAGGGTACTAATGAGGCATTAGTGCTCGAAAAATATACTCTTCAAGCTAACTTGGAAGAGGTTGAAGGCTCCTTGGTCGGAAAGGATGCAGAGATCAGTAGTCTCCAAGCTAAGTTGGAGAGTTCGGACAGCGAGGTTGCTCAGCTGACCAAGATGATTGAAGAAAAGGTACCCTGTGTTTTTGAAGATCTTTTCGACGAGCTTCGCCATGAAGTCATTAAGAGATGGGTCAAAACGGCTGGGTGTAGAAAATTTATGGCCAAGGTCGCGGCTCTGGGCTATATCTATGCTCGGCGCTAGACCTTCCAAAGCATTATTGGAGCTTTCAAGGATCTAGATTTGGAGAAGTTCCAAGCGTTGATTGATCCAGGGATTTACGACGACCTCAAGATACCTCGACCACAGTGGTGTGTGAATGCTCCTAGATTTCCGAAGCCTCAAAATGTTGAAGTGGTCAGTTTTTTGAACTCGGATTGGGATCCGATGCCTGATACAGGGACTTCAAAATCCTCTGTTAGTAAAGGTGTAACCGACCAGGCCAAAAAAGACTAAGCTTTCGAATATGTTGTTTTTTCTTTTCGAACATGTGTATGGCCATTTTGGTCCTTCTTTTAACTTATGCCATTCTTGCTTTCTTGTAATCTCTGCTTACTCGGAATGGAATAGCTTTGTTTTTGTTTAATTCCCCAAGGTTTTTTTTTTCTTGGTCTATTGATGTCTCTGTCTTCCAAACAAAAGAGCTCGTTATGCCTTAGTGACTTAGGTCTTTTTGTGCCTAACTTGCTTAGGTTTTTCGTTCCTAAGTTGCTTAGGGCTTTTATTCCCGACCTTAGTAGGTCGGTTTTCCTGCCTAAGTTGCTTAGGGCTTTTTGTGCCTAAGTGACTTAGGGCTTTTGTGCCTAAGTATCTTAGGGCTTTTCTTCCCGACCTTAGTAGGTCGGTTGCCTAAGTTGCTTAGGGCAATTTTGTGCCTAAGTGACTTAGGGCTTTTGTGCCTAAGTATCTTAGGGCTTTTCTTCCCGACCTTAGTAGGTCGGTTGCCTAAGTTGCTTAGGGCTTTTTGTGCCTAAGTGACTTAGGGCTTTTGTGCCTAAGTGACTTAGGGCTTTTGTGCCTAAGTGACTTAGGGCTTTTGTGCCTAAGTGACTTAGGACTTTTCTTCCCGACCTTAGTAGGTCGGTTGCCTAAGTTGCTTAGGGCTTTTCTTCCCGACCTTAGTAGGTCGGTTGCCTAAGTTGCTTAGGGCTTTTTGTGCCTAAGTGACCTAGGGCTTTTGTGCCTAAGTGACTTAGGGCTTTTGTGCCTAAGTATCTTGGGGCTTTTCTTCCCGACCTTAGTAGGTCGGTTAATGAATTTTAACTTCTGTCAGTACTCCCTCGATCATCTAAGCTAGGTATTCTAGCTTGAGCTGTGATGATATGTTGAAACTTCAAAAACTTTATTCAATGGACAAAAAATGCATAAGGTCTAAATCACGGACTATTGCGTGAATATCTAAACAATTTAAAGAAAAACTAAAAAAATTCCAAATTTTTTTTGAGGATTCAATACTATTGATAGTATTTCCTCAAGTTGTTTGAATTCCAGGTCCGATGTATTAGTTGCCCGGTCTCTGGATCTCGCAGCTTGTATACTCCTGGGGCGACTTGTTGTTGTCACGCCCTCCCAGCCGGTACCCTATCTGGCATACCCGAGAGTGTGATCCACAGCCCGAAGATCAGGTATCGAGTGATCAACCTCCCACATAAACAATAACATAATCATGAACAATCATAATAAAAGTGCGGAAGATAAACCATAGATCCAATAAAGAAAGAATGAATCATAAATGAATCATAATGATAGATATAATCGAGTGTCAAACCAGATAAGTAAAGTGAGGCAAATATCCCACTCTACAACCAGCGGAAAAGTAGCTCTAAAAGAATAAACTAGACAAAATCTAATCCCAATAGCAAGTACAATGGGTAACTAAATTGTTCTCCACTTTATAGACAACATCCTTATAAGTGTAAATCTCATAAATGGCACAAGGACGCTTCCACTCAATGGTCGGACTAAGCATCGTACGGAGCATAACCACTCGCGGGATCTTCAGAGTAATTGTGGTAACCGCAATCACCTTCCTGGAGATATGCCTCTTCGCCTTGCGCTTCTTCATAGGGACCATCATAGTACTCAGTACCTGCAGGATAGTCTAACAAACATTGTACAATAAAGGAATGAGTTTCAAAGAAACTCAGTAAGGTAGTTAAAAATCCATAATAACATAAATGGCAGGATTCCAGAACAATCATAAATGCAATATGATATGAGACAAGCAATGAATGAATGAATCTAACTCTATGTATGCTGGTCTCTATTGGTAGACATGCTTTAAGTCATAGCACCGTACTTCTTTAGGAAAGTCCACTCACATCCTCAACCATTTAAGATATCTTGGATTCTCTCACGGATCATTTCACCGGTCTTGAGCAGCCGATTGGTAATGGGTCCTTCATCCCTCAGGACAAACCTTGGCAGGGGTTAAGTCAACACACTCTCTCACAACCATTTGGTATAAGTACTAGCGCATGTCAGGGTAAAACCTAGCCAAATGCAAGTCTTCTACTTAGTTACATCAAGTCAGATCCAGATACTTCCATTCCTCGTCCCCGACGATCCTTTCCGGTATCCTTCACACTAGAGTCCTCATAGTCCCCGACTACGGACTCATCAACCCTATTGGTTATCCACATATGGTAAACGGGAAGCTCTCACGTCCTCTCACGGGTTGGTTACCGGTCTTAAGCGCCCGTGAGCCCAAGTCTAACCATATGCAACCCTACCAATAAATGGCCCCCCACAATGTGATTCCTGTCCTCTCACGGGTTGGTTACCGGTCTTGAGCGCCCATGAATCCCCATTGCTACCACGGGTCGTTCGGTCTCAATACCCCTCCGATTAGGGTCGACATAACAGGACATCCTAGCCAAACACTACTAGACAATCCTAGATATGTCATCCAACAGTTTAGGAAGGTGTCCAGAGGGCATCTCCGGAAACATCCCATAATATTCCCGTAGTAGTCCAAGGACAGAAGTGTCAAAAGGACACCTCTCCTTTCCAAACCATACTTAAGCATACACATACATCAATTCATATCATCACATATATGGTAACTTCATATATGGAAAGAAATCAATAATTACAATCACTTGTATAACATTGGTAAGTAAATCATACATGAATCAATTTAATATGAATAAGTAATGCTACTGTAATCAAAGTTATGCAACAGTAGTATATCATTGTAAGAATCTAATTTAGGAATCATATCAATGATATTCAAATATAGAAACTAGATTCATGCTATCTATGTAATTAAGGAAATAACCATCCTTACCTTTTATAACTCGCAAAGGAGTCCTAAGAAATCAAGTAAGGTCTTGGCAAACTTGAGAAGAAGGTCCTAAACAAGTATATACAACATATTAAGAAAGATCCCTAACAGAAAAGATACCAAAACATCCAACACAGACCAATTCTGGAGTTGCTGCACTCATTGGTCGAGTGGATTGGTCGACTGGTCCGATCGACCAATCGATCGACCAATGCAGACGATAACCCTAAAAAACAGAGTTTTAAGATATGAAATCCGAATTTGGTGGTTCAAAAGGGTACTAATCAAGGGGTACACTACATCAGTAGTATTCTAACATATAGGGGACTTCAAAACACCAATCAAATCAAGACATCAAGATCCAAATTAGGAAACAAAAAGTTACCATAATTAGATCAACCATGGATCTTGATGAGTTCGAAATAAAAATCAAAGACAAGAACAATAGGAGGATGGATCATTGCTTCAGGTAAAGGTATCATGAAAACATACTTAGATCTTCAAGGAACAAGGCTTAGAAGCATAAATCTAAATAAGGAAATAAAACCTACCATATATGTAACTACCATGCTTCATGAAGAACACATAGTATGGTAGAAGAGAACAACTAGAAATTGATAGATTATGGATCATGGAAAGGAAACACAGTAATTAACTACTAACATGATCAATATCGAAGATCCAAAGAGATCAGAATTCAAATCAGAAGTTTAACAAGATTAGATCATGGTTTGATCATGATTCCTTCAAAAGCTTGCAATGATCATGGTTAAGATCATTGTTGTAGCCTCAAATCCTTAGGATGATCAAGAGAACATGTTCAGAGATGTTTGCAACAGAGAATGCAGCATCTCTTCTACTGTCTCAACTCAAAAAGGAAAGAAAAACAAAGATGGAGGAGAAGAAGAGAGAGTAGACATACCTTTTGATGCAAAAGGAAGAGTTTCGACGAAGATCCGTCAAGAAAACACCAAGGATGCAAGGGAGATGACTTGCAGAGGTCTTTGGTTCGTTCCAGAGAGTTTGGAGGCAGCAAATACGAAGTGGACTCGAGATTGGACTTAAATAGAGCAAGAAAAACCTAATTGCCAAAGACAGCACTCATTGGTCGAGTGGATTGGTCGACTGGCTCAGTCGACCAATGCTGACAGCAAGACCAAAACAGGGAATTGAAGGCCCAGATCAAATCCAATCCTAAAGGGGTTTTGCACACAAGTCAAGTGACTTACCTAATAGGTAGAAATGCCTTCAAACCAAGATAGAGAGCACTCCAAGTCCATCAACTAATCCGATCTTCATCAAGATTCAGTTTCCATAAATAGAACTTCATCATCAACTTTCATGGATTCAAAGCCAGACACCAAGTCCTCCACTGGGATGGCCCAAAGCTGACTTCTTACTTTACTCCGGGTCATCGGACCTACAAATAACAAGGTTTCCGGGTCAAGGTTAGGGCTCGGTTTTACAGTTGTACTACTATGTATGGTCCTTCCCAGTTTGGAGCAAGCTTTCCTTGATTTGTAGGATCAGAAACAGATGATTTGCGGA
Source organism: Hakea prostrata (assembly GCF_041222555.1). Classification (NCBI taxonomy): domain Eukaryota; kingdom Viridiplantae; phylum Streptophyta; class Magnoliopsida; order Proteales; family Proteaceae; genus Hakea; species Hakea prostrata. The sequence continues at coordinate 8,324,667 of NC_142609.1, forward strand.
GGACTAGATTTCCAGAGAGATATTGTCGTAGTTTAACCCTTGCATTGTAATGTGTTGCAATGCGTCTTTGGTATTCTTCCAAGCGATATTGTGCTTTATCTCTGACTTCCTCAATGAAGTCTATGTTTGTCCTCATTCCTTTGATGTTTGCTTCTTCATTGAATTCTTCTTCTCTGATAGATCCGACCTTAACTTCTACGGGAATTCGAGCTTCGACTCCATAAGCTAGTCGGAATGGAGATTCTCCAGTGGTAGTTCTGGCAGTAGTTCGGTAAGACCAGAGTACTTTAGGTAACTCTTCTACCCATCTGCCTTTAGATTGGTCCAATCTTTTCTTCAATCCTTCAAGCATTGATCTATTAGTAACTTCTACTTGACCATTACTTTGTGGATATGCTACAAAAGACCACTGGTGTTCTATGCCTTGCTCTTTACAGAATCATTCGAATTCAGCATTTTCGAACTGTTTACCGTGGTCGGTGACGATGATTTTTGGGATACCATACCGATACATGATATTATGTGTGACGAATTTTTTCATCTGGTCGGTATTGATGGATGCCAGTGCTTCAGCCTCCACCCATTTAGTAAAGTAATCAATTGCCACCACCAAGTAGTCTCTGCTCCCTGTGGCCTTTGGTAGTTTCCCTACCAGGTCTATCCCCCATCTAGCGAATGGAATCGGAGAGAGGGTTGATGTTAGAGGCATTGCGGGGGCATGAGGTGTGTTGGCGTGTGCCTGGCACTTGTCACATTTGTGGACATGGGATTTTGAATCTTCTTGTAGTGTGGGACAATAGTATCCTTGCCTTATTACCTTATCTGCTAAGGCTCTGGCTCCTATATGACCTCCACAGTTTCCTTCATGAATTTCTTTTAGGATGGCAGCTGCCTCTGGGGCCCCTACACATCGTAACAATGGTCGGGTTAGAGACTTTTTGTATAACTTGTCATTTCTGACGGTGTATCTGACTGCTCTTTGCTTTACTGTTCTAGCTTCTTTTGGATCTTCTGGTACTAAATCACTTTCAAGATAATTGATTATTGGAGTCATCCAACCGTGCTCGGTCTGTATGTGCATCTGGTTAGTTAGACTGATCCTGGGAAACTGTAGTTCTTCCATATATACGACGCATCCATTTCATCTGTAGCCAATTTAGGTAGGGCATCTGCCTGCTCATTTTCTTCTCTAGGGACTTGTTGGATTTGGATGTCTTTGAAGAACTGTCTGTATTGGTTAACCATGGTCAGATATTTAGTCATCCTTTTTTCTTTTGCTTCATATAGCCCGTTCACTTGATTCACAATTAGTTGTGAGTCGCTCCTAACTTCGATGTTTTGAATATCAAGGGCTTTTGCTATACGAAGACCTGCTATTAATGCTTCGTATTCTGCTTCATTGTTTGATGCCCTGAATTGGAAGCGTAGTGCATACCATATTTGGAATCCTCCTGGGCTTATTAGGAGCAAACCTGCTCCACTCCCCTGTGCGTTGCTAGAACCATCCACCGAGAGTATCCATCTTTTGATACTTTCGGAAGCGGCCTCTTCTTCTTGCTCATGCTTCAGTTCAGAAGTTTTAAGGATGAAATCAGCTAGGACCTGTGCTTTAATGGCTGGTCTTGGTTGGAACTCAATCTGATGCACGCTTAGCTCAACTGCCCATGATACCAGTCTTACGGCCTAGTCTGGTCGGTGCAGCATTTTCTTTAAGGGAAAATTTGTTAATACTGCGATAGGATGTGACTGAAAATATGGTCTCAGTTTTTTGGCTGCTATGACCAGGGCCAAAGCTTGCTTGTCCACCTCTGGATATCTTGTTTCAGCATCAAGGAGCACATGGCTCACATAGTAAACGGGGTTTTGCTGTTTTCCTTCATCTTGCACTAGCACTGCGCTAACAGCCAGGGGCGAAGTTGCCAGGTAGATGATCAGTTCCTTTCCTATGGTCGGTCGTACGAGTAGGGGTGGAGTAGTTAGCTTTTCTTTCAGATGCTCGAAAGCTTGCTGACACTCCTCGCTCCATTCTGGTACTCCTTTTTTGGAAATGTTTTTTAGAGCTTGAAAGAATGGGGAACACCTCTCTCCTGATCGGGCTATGAACCTGTTTAAGCCTACCACCCAACCAGTGAGACTTTGTATCTCTTTTATGTTTTTTGGTGGTTTCATCTCTTGTATGGCTTTTATCTTCACCAGATTAGCTTATATTCCTCTTTGGGATTCCATGAATCCCAGAAATTTTCCTTAAGATACTCCAAAAGCGCATTTTTCTGGGTGGAGCTTCATTTTGTATGCTCGGAGTACCTCAAATACTTCTGCTAGGTCTGCGAGGTGATTGGATTGAGATGTGCTCTTTATCAGCATGTCATCGACGTATACTTCTATATTCCTGCCTATTTGCTGCTCGAAAATTTTGTTGACCGCTCGCTGGTAGGTTGCCCCGGCGTTTTTTAGACCAAAGGGCATTACTTTGTAGTAGTAACTATCCCTGTGCGTCATAAATGCTGTGTGTTTCTGGTCGGCTGGATTCATCAAGATTTGGTTGTATCCTGAATAGGCATCCATGAAACTGAGCATCTCATGACCGGCCGTTGCGTCGATAAGCAGGTCTATCCTTGGTAAAGGATAACAATCCTTTGGACAGGCTTTGTTGAGGTCAGTATAGTGTCACATCCTCCCAGCCGGAACCCTATCTGGCATACCCGAGAGTGTGATCCACAGCCCGAAGATCAGGTATCGAGTAATCAACCTCGCACATAAACAATAACGTAATCATGAACAATAAATAATAAAAGTGCGGAAGATAAACCATAGATCCAAATAAGAAAAGGATGAATCATATATAAATCAGAGTACTAGATATAATCAGAGTATCTAAATCATATTAGTAAAGTGAGGCGAAATCCCACTCTACAACCAGCGGAAAAGTAGTTCTAAAAAAGAATAAGCAAGATAGAATCTAATCCCAATAGCAGGTACAATAGGTAACTAACTTGTTCTCAATCTTATAGACAACATCCCTATAAGTATAAATCTCATAAACAGCACAAGGGCGCTTCCACTCTATGGTCGGACTAAGCATCGTACGGAGCATAACCACTCGCGGGATCTTCAGTGTAATTGTTGTAACCGCAATCACCTTCCTGGAGATATGCCTCTTCTCCTTGCGCTTCTTCATACGGGCCGTCATGATATTCAGAACCTATAGAATAGTCTAACAATCATTGTACAATAAAGGAATGAGTTTCAAAGAAACTCAGTAAGGCAGTTAAATCCATAATAACATAAATGGCAGGATTTCAGAACAAACATAAATGCAATATGGTATGAAACAAACAATGAATGTATGAATCTAACTCTACATATGCTGGTCTCTATTGGCAGACATGCTTTAAGTCATAGCACCGTACTTCTTTGGGAAGGTCTCAATCACTCATCATCAGTTGGTAATGGGTCCGGCATCCCTTGGGACATTCCATGGCTGGGGGTATAGGTCACCACTCTCTCACATCACCATTGGTCTAAGTACCGGCGCATGTCAAGGTAAAGCCTAGCCAAATGCAAGTCTTCTACTTAGTTACATCAAGTCAGATCAAGATACGTCCATTCCTCGTCCCTGACGATCCTTTCCGGTATCCTTCACACTAGAGTCCTCATAGTCCCTGACTACGGACTCATCAACCCTATTGGTCATCCACATATGGTAAACGGGAAGCTCTCACGTCCCCTCACGGGTTGGTTACCGGTCTTGAGCGCCCGTGAGCCCATGTCTATCCATATGCAACCCTACCAATAAATGGCCCCCACAATGTGATTCCTGTCCTCTCACGGGTTGGTTACCGGTCTTGAGCGCCCATGAATCCCCATTGCTACCACGGGTCGTTCGGTCTCAATACCCCTCCGATTAGGGTCTGACATAACGGGACATCCTAGCCCAACACTACTAGACAATCCTAGATATGTCATCCAACAGTTTAGGAAGGTGTCCAGAGGGCATCTCCGGAAACATCCCATAATATTCCCGTAGTAGTCCAAGGACAGAAGTGTCAAAAGGACACCTCTCCTTTCCAAACCATACTTAAGCATACACAAGCATCAGTTCATAACATCACATATATGGTAACTTCATATATGGAAAGAAATCAATAATTACAATCAATTTGTATATAACTGGTAAGTAAATCATACATGAGTCAATTCAATAGAAATAAGTAATGCTACGATATCAAGACAAGAGTACCACGAGTAGTATAACATTATAAGAATCTAATTAAAGAAATAACTTAACAAGATTCAAATATATAAACTAAGATATGCAATTTATGTTGTTAAAGAAGTAACCATCCTTACCTTTTATAACTTGCAAAGGAATCCTAAGAAATCAAGTAAGATCTTGACAAACTTGAGAAGAAGGTCCTAAACAAGTGTATACAACATATTAGGAAAGATCCCTAACAGAAAAGATACCAAAACATCCAAAACAGACAAATTCTGGAGATGCTGTACTCATTGGTCGATTGGATTGGTCTACTGCCCCAGTCGACCAATCAGTCGACCAATGCAGACAGTAGCCTATAAAATCAGAGTTTTAGGATATAAAATCCGAATTTGGTGGTTCAAAAGGTTACTAATCAAGGGGTAAACTACTTTAGTAGTATCCTAACATATAGGGGATCTCAAAACACTAATCAAATCAAGTCTTCAAGACACAAATTAGGAAACAAAAAGTTACCATAATTAGATCAATCATGGTTCTTGAAGAATTCAAGATAGAAATCAAAGACAAGAACAATAGGAGAATGAATCATTGATTCAGGTAAAGGTATCATGAAAAGCATACTTAGATCTTCAAGAAAATAGACCTAAGAGCATAAATCTAAATAAGGAAACAAAACCTACCATATATGTAACTATCATGATTCATGAAGAAAACATGGTATGGTAGAAGAGAAACAACTAGAGATTGATAGATCATGGATCATGAAAAGAAAACACAGCAATTGACTACTAACATGATCAATATAATAGATCTAAGGAGATCAGAATTCAAACCAAAAGATAAACAAAGACTAGATCATGGTTTGATCATGATTCCTTCAAAAGCTTGCAATGATCATGGTTAAGATCATTGCATTAGCCATTAATCCTTAGGAAGATCATGAGAGACAAGTCCAGAGATGTTTGCAACAGAGAATGCAGCATCTCCTCTACTGTCTCAACTCAAAAAGGAAAGAAAAACAGAGATGGAGAAGAAGAAGAGAGTGTAGACATACCTTTGATGCAAAAGGAAGAGTTTTGACGAAGATCCGTCAAGAAAAACACCAAGGATGCAAGGGAGATGACTTGCAGAGGTCTTTGGTTCGTTCCAAAGAGTTTGGAGGCAAAAAATACGAAGTAGACTCGAGATTGGACTTAAATAGAGCAAGCAAGACCTAATTGCCAAAGACAGCACCCATTGGTCGAGTGGATTGGTCGACTGGTCCAGTCGACCAATCAGTTCAGCAACTCCTAAACAGGGAATTGAAGACCCAGATCAAATCCAATCCTAAAGGGGTTTTGCACACATATCAAGTGACTTACCAAATAGGTAGAAATGCCTTCAAACCATGATAGAGAGCACTCCAAGTCCATCAACTAATCCGATCTTCATCAAGATTCAGTTTCCATAAATAGAACCTCATCATCAACTCTCATGGATTCAAAGCCAGACACCAAGTCCTCCACTGGGATGGCCCAAAGCTGACTTCTTACTTTACTTCGGGTCACTGGACCTACAAATAACAAGGTTTCCGGGTCAAGGTTAGGGCTGGGTTTTACATTCTCCCCCCCTTAAAGAAATTTCGTCCTCGAAATTGAAAGCGTACCTGTGCTTCCAAAGAGGTAAGGAAACTTCTCCTTCATATCTTCTTCCTTCTCCCAAGAAGCTTCTTCAGGGGTATGGTTCTTCCACCGAATCTTCACCAAAGGAATGGTGCGATTCCTTGCTGCTTGTCCTTCTTATCCAAGATTTCGGCCGGCTCTTCATCGTAGGTCAAATCAGCACTAAGTCCTTCAGGTGCTTGCTGCAAAATGTGTTCCAGATTCTCTATGTATTTCTGGAGCATCGAAATATGAAACACATTGTGAACACCAGCAAGAGGCGGAAGTAATGTTAATCGATACGCAACAGGTCCAACCTTTTCCAAAATCTCGAAAGGTCCAATGAAACGAGGGCTAAGCTTTCCTTTAACATTGAATCTCATCACACCCTTCATTGGTTAAACCTTCAGAAAAACTTTCTCTCCAACTTGAAATTCCAAATCGGTCCTTCTCTTATCAAGCATAAGATTTCTGTCTTGGTTGGCGGACTTAATCCTTTCTCTTATCATATCTACCATAGCACTCGTAGCTTCAATCATCTCAGGACCTAAGACTTTTCTTTCACCTGTCTCAGTCCAGTACAAAGGTGTCCTACAAGTACTGCCATACAAAGCCTTGAATGGAGCCATGCCTATTGTTGCTTGATAACTGTTGTTATAGGCAAACTCAACCAAAGCTAGGTGTTCATCCCAATTACCACCCATATCCACCACACAAGATCTGAGCATGTCTTCCAATGTCTGAATTGTCCGCTCAGATTGTCCATCGACTTGTGGATGATGAGCTGTACTCAAGTTCAATTGGGTTCCCAAGGCCTTCCGCAAACTATTCCAAAACCTGGAGGTGAACCTAGGATCACGATCGAAACAATACTCAATGGCACACCATGCGGGCGAACCACATTATCCACGTAAAGCCTTGCTAGCTTATCCAGAGTATGAGTGATCTTCATAGGAATGAAGTGGGCTGATTTGGTCAACCTATCAACAATCACCCACACGGTGTCATTGCCTTTACTTGTCCGAGGCAAGCTAGTCACAAAGTCCATAGAGATATCCTCCCACTTCCAACTAGGAATAGGAAGAGGTTGAAGTAATCCAGATGGGGGTTGTCGAACGGCTTTCACACTTTGGCAACAAAATCATCAACATCAGCCTTCAAACCAATCCACCAAAAATGTTCCTTCAAGTCCTTGTACATCTTGGTGCTTCCGGGTGTATAGTAAAGACCGATGGTGTGCTTCCTTCAATATTTCCTTCTTAATTTCTTTGTTTGCAGGCACGCACAGTCTTCCTCTAAACAATAAAGCACCATCCATGGATATACCAAAGTCGGGGTCCGACTTAGGATTCGAAGAAATCTTCTCAACTTTGATCAAAAGTTCTTGGTCAGAACTCTGCAGAGCAACAATTTTATCTCTAAGACCAGATCTTGCCGTCATGGCAGAAAGAATAAAATCAGAATTCTCAGGGACAATTTCCAAATCAAAACTCTCAATAGAAGACCACAATGGTAAACTCAAAGCATTCAAATCCAAGGTCTTCTTCTGGTTCTTCCTACTAAGAGCATCAGCAACAACGTTTGCCTTCCCAGGGTGATACTGAATATCACAATCATAATCAGAAACTAGTTCCAACCATCTCCTTTGTCTCATGTTCAACTCCTTTTGGGTAAAGAAGTATTTCAAACTCTTATGATCCGTGAAAATGGCAATCTACTCACCGTAGAGGTAATGTCTCCAAATCTTCAAAGCAAAGACAACAGCGGCAAGTTCTAGATCGTGAGTGGGGTAATTCCGCTCATAATCTTTCAATTGCCGAGAAGCATAGGCTACGACCTTGGCATGTTGCATCAGTACGCAACCCAATCCAATCTTTGACACATCGGTATAAACTGTCATACCACCGGAACTATCAGGTATAGTCAAAACCGGGGCACTTGTCAATCTATCTTTCAACTCTTGGAAATTCTTCTCACAGGCATCAGACCAAACAAACTTTTCTTCTTTCCTGGTCAACTTAGTCATAGGAGCAGCCAACCGAGAAAAGTTCTCAATAAACCTTCTGTAGTAACCCGCCAATCCAAGAAAACTTCTTATTTCCGTTACCGACTGCGGTCTTTCCCAATCAGCCACAGCTTGGACTTTTTCAGGATCGACACGAATACCTTCGGCTGAAACCACATGGCCAAGGAATACTACTCTCTTAAGCCAGAAATCACACTTGCTAAACTTGGCGTACAACTTCTTTTCTCGCAACCTTTGCAAAGTGAAACTTAGATGGCTTGCATGCTCTTCTTCACTCTTCGAGTAGATCAAGATGTCGTCGATGAAAACAATCACAAACTTATCAAGCACATCGTGAAATACTCGGTTCATGAGGTCCATGAACACCGCAGGAGCATTGGTCAATCCGAAGGGCATGACCCTGAACTCGTAGTGACCATACCGTGTTCGGAAAGCTGTCTTGAAGATATCACTAGACTTCACTTTCAATTGGTGATATCCGGATCTTAAGTCAATCTTTGAGAACACAACTGCACCCTTTAACTGATCGAAGAGATCATCTATTCTGGGCAGCGGGTATCTATTCTTGATAGTCAGCTTATTCAACTCACGGTAGTCGATGCACAGACGCATACTACCATCTTTCTTCTTGACAAACAAGACCGGAGCTCCCCAAGGTGATACACTAGGTTGCACGAAACCTCTATCAATGAGCTCATTCAACTGGTTTTGCAACTCTTTCAACTCAGTAGGAGCCATCCTATACGGAGCTTTAGATACCGGAGCGGCACCAGGGACGAGATCAATAGAAAACTCGACATCCCTGTCTGGAGGCACTCCCGATAGATCATCAGGGAAGACATCAACAAAGTCACAGACAACCCTGACTTCATTGACTCTTTTCTCCACTTTACCCTTGCCTTCAGATGAAGCATCATCCACTAGGGCATAGACTTGCATCAGTGCAGACAGCACCTTCTTACAAACCCTTCTCTTCTCACCATGAAATTCTAAGACCGGACTTCCACAAATATGGAACTGAATCTTCTTTGAGGAACAAAGAAACACAGCTTTGTGGCCTGTTAACCAATCAATTCCCAAAATAACATCGAAGTCCTTCATATCAAGAAGTACAAAATTGGCTTCCAAGTTCTTCTCACCAATCAACACAGGACATTTAGATAACCCCTTATCTAGTTTCACAACAGGACCAGTAGGTGTACTAATCAATAAACAACTAGACAACTTCTCAGGGATTAGGTCAGTCTTCTTGATGAATGCAGATGACATGAACGAATGAGATGCACCCGTATCAAATAAGACAAATGCAGAAATAGAAGCAACTAACAATGTACCTGTAATCACTTCATGGCTTGGATACAGCTCAGCACTAGAAATACTAAACACTCTACCAGAGGGAGGAGTAGGAGCACTCTTCACCACTGGAGCAGGCTGCTGGACAGGCCGCTTCGGACAGGCACGAGCGAAATGACCAGCTTGCTTGCAGTAAAAGCAAACAAGATTGCTGGGTCCAACTGGGGTAGCTGCAACAGAGGGCTTCTGAACAAAAGGCCTAGCACTTGCACTCACTGGTGGCCGAGCTGCTGAAAACCCGAGTTTTGACCTACACTCCTAGGCTGAGAGGTAGGAGTGGGGTAGGGTGTAGGTCTCACAAAACGCCGATCATTACGATCCACCAACCCAGGGTTCCTTGGCTGCCAGGGCCTTTGCGCACGTGCACTTTCCTTCTCTGTTTCTTCCAACTTCTTCGAGTTCGCACCACTTGAGCATAGCTCACTATATCTTTGGACTGTGAGGTAAGCTTTAATGGCAGGGGCGCGAGTCCTTTGAAGAACTTCTTCGCTTTGGCGAGATCGACCTTCAGAGAATCTGGAGCAAAGAAATGAAGCTCCTCAAACTTCTGTTGGTACTCCAACACAGACAAGGATCCTTGTGTGAGAACCATAAACTCAACTTCCTTCGCATCTTTCACCGCCTCGGGGAAATAATTCATACAAAAATCCTCTTTGAACAACTCCCAAGTTACAACTCCTGCATGCAAACCTTCCAAAACATGCCGAGTGGAGGTCCACCATGCATCAACTTCTTGTTGCAACTTCTGCTCAGCAAACAGAATTTTCTGAGCTTCCAAGCATTGTAGATGTCGGAAAGCCTTCTCCAACTCACGAAGCCACTTGTTAGGAAACAAGGGGTCCTTGGTAACTCCCGTGAAAGTGGGTACTTGCATCTTCAGAAAACTCTCCATCAGGCGAGTATGAGGAGTTCCAGCTAAACCTCCCGCATTCAGGACTGCGGCATGAGGATTCACATTAGCACCAGTTCGAGTCTCATTGTGCAGAGTCATGAAACCCACCAACATCTGGTTGAACTGAGCTGCTTGCTGCTGCATCATATTGCCCATAATATTGGCAATATCACGGAAGCTTCCAACATTCGGGGCACCGGGTATCTCATGGGTACCCTGATCAACATTAGGTATCTCACCACCTCCTTGACCACTGGATTCACCACGCCCACTTCTCAGAGTAACCATTCTGCAAAACTGAGAACATCAAAATACCGAATTTCGAAGTTTCAACATAAACCACAAGTCCAAATGATTTGAAAACTTAAATCATGCTTAAATATATCCATATAGTCATCAAACAATAATCCATAAGGCAAAAATCACATTTTCCAAAAATTCAACAGCAAAAGAGGTCTCTGTGACCATTGGTCGACTGACCCAGTCGACCAATGAGTCGACCAATCAAGACAGAATGCGAAAATTCGCATTATAAGCCTCATTTCCTCATTCCAACTTCATTTTATCCTCTTTCAAAGGTGAGAGAGCTCTAGGGAAAGTCTCCAAAGGTTCTTACAAGTGTTCTTGAGGTGTTTTGGTGCTTCAACAACAACACATCAACACACAACCATCACAAACAAGGTAAATCTTTCATTCTTTCCTCCATTTTCATCTTCTCATGCTTGCATTTCAATAAAATCCATGCTTTGCTTGTATCCAATGCTAGAAATCATGCTTAGGAATGCTTAGAAACATATTCCTTAGGTTTCAAACACAATGCCATGCACAGACAACAAGTTCTAACATATTGGTGTTCATCTCGCAACGTTTTCATACCGAAATCGTTATCTTTAGAAAATTTTCGTTTTCTCACAAACCGCTTGAAATTTCCGCACGAAATCAAATGCTACATGCTCAAGATGATATTGTAGATAGGTCCATAAAATTTCATTTAACCAATTTCAACTTTTCAAAAATCCAATTTTGACCTAAATTGCAAAATCCCCAAATTTTCCTTCTTGCTGAATTTTTCGCTTTAATTCAAGTTTTCGATCGATTTTCTTCAAACAAACTTCATAGACATGAAATTCCAAGTATTGCGCACATGCTAGTATGTTCAAATCAAATTTTCCCCAAATTTGAAATTTTCCGAAAAATTACGAAAATACCCTTTTGGCTCAAATCTTAAAGTAGCACTAACTGGAAATGTCTCTTGTCTCTTTCACAGATACACACTATGCAGAGAGGAGGGCGAGGATGAGGTAGAGGTCGTGGTCGCATTGTAGGGGCACTTAGGGGCAGAGGTCAGGTTCCTTCAGAGCCTAGACAGGAGGTTCGGAGACCGGACATGTTCGACACACCTCAGGCCGAGTTTTTGTACGAGGCCTACTTCAGTTACTGTAACATCGAGTTGGGACATCTACTTCACCTACGCCAGCTCAGAGTCTTTAGGATTCGGCAGAGATTCGACACGTTGCAGTGGACTCATCTCTTCACTGAGGATCTGCCGGTATACCCGGAGCTAGTGAGGTTGTTCTTCAGCAACCTTACCTACACGAGAGGAGGCTCGAGGTCAAGGACATCCACTTAGACTTGTCCTAAGGAGCAGGGTCTTCCGGACTCGGATTCGCTTTTCCACCCGAGCACTGGCTGAGATCTTGCAGGTTCCTTACTATCCACAGCAGTGTGTGTGGATACCTGCAGGAGCGGATTTGGACAGCTATCTGATGACGTACGAGCTACGCGAGATATGCTCTACACTATGGGATAGTCGTCGATGCTTCACTCCGTGGACCAGCGGATGGATGACGGATTCTGCACGGATTATCGGTCGCATAGTCGGCCGAAACATTATGCCGAAGGTCGGACATCACCATCGGGTCACAGTGATGGAGGCCTTAGTCATCTACCGCATCTACATGGGCTTAAGATCGATCTCTCCTACATCATTCAGCAAGTCATGCTGGACTTGGTTCTGCGGCCTAGCATGCGGAACCTTTGCTATGGGAGGCTACTGACCTTGATCTTCAGGCATTTCGGGGTGAGTTTTGAGGATACACCAGTGGACACTGTTTCACAGGGATACGTCATCGGGACTCGGACCATTCGTCATATGAGACTGCAGCAGTCTGAGAGATCTCCTGGTCCGGAGGGTGAGGATGATGAGGAGTCAGAGGATGAGGATCAGGAGTTAGAGGATGGAGGAGAGGATATCGGTCCTGATAGTGATGATTAGGCCGGAGACGATACAGAGATGCACGAGGCTGAGCCAGTGCATCACGAGTTTCCTTCATCACACTTCGAGGCAGGTGGCCCTTCTCATGCAGTTCCAGAGACTTCGGATCTTGGGGCACGGATGAGATCGATGACTTCCATGCTAGAGAGGATGGAGGTCGGACAGAGCAGATGTATGAGAGGATGGAGTCACGACGGGATAGGATAGAGCATCGGGTGACTCAGCTAGCGGAGGAGTTCAGAGCATACGAGAGATCGGAGAAGATCACCTAGATAGACTGTACCCTAGGATTTCCATTTATGCATTTCAGATGTAATCGTTGTAAAAGCTTTTGAAATTAATGAAGTTCATTTTGTTTCACTTAATTATTGTATATTATGCACCTTTCTTTTATTTGCACTAGTGACATTTATTTAAGTATAATTATGGTATGTTATTCGGAAATGTTCTGTTATGCTTCATAGGTTAAGTTTCTAATCCAAGTGTTCTATTATTCACTTCTAAGAGTAGAGGAGTCATTTCAGATCAATGACTCAGGAATGTTCAGTTATTGTCTTTTGTGGTTAGGATTTCCTCGAACATTGGGCTCTGATACCAATCTGTCACATCCTCCCAGCCGGTACCCTATCTGGCATACCCGAGAGTGTGATCCACAGCCCGAAGATCAGGTATCAAGTAATCAACCTCCCACATAAACAATAACGTAATCATGAACAATAAATAATAAAAGTGCGGAAGACAAAACATAGATCCAAATAAGAAAAGGATGAATCATATATAAATCAGAGTACTAGATATAATCAGAGTGTCTAAATCAGATTAGTAAAGTGAGGCGAAATCCCACTCTACAACCAGCGGAAAAGTAGTTCTAAAAAAGAATAAGCAAGATACAATATAATCCCAATAGCAGGTACAATAGGTAACTAACTTGTTCTCAATCTTATAGACAACATCCCTATAAGTATAAATCTCATAAACAGCACAAGGGCGCTTCCACTCTATGGTCGGACTAAGCATCGTACGGAGCATAACCACTCGCGGGATCTTCAGTGTAATTGTTGTAACCGCAATCACCTTCCTGGAGATATGCCTCTTCTCCTTGCGCTTCTTCATACGGGCCGTCATGATATTCAGAACCTATAGAATAGTCTAACAATCATTGTACAATAAAGGAATGAGTTTCAAAGAAACTCAGTAAGGCAGTTAAATCCATAATAACATAAATGGCAGGATTTCAGAACAAACATAAATGCAATATGGTATGAAACAAACAATGAATGTATGAATCTAACTCTACATATGCTGGTCTCTATTGGCAGACATGCTTTAAGTCATAGCACCGTACTTCTTTGGGAAGGTCTCAATCACTCATCATCAGTTGGTAATGGGTCCGGCATCCCTCGGGACATTCCATGGCTGGGGGTATAGGTCACCACTCTCTCACATCAACATTGGTCTAAGTACCGGCGCATGTCAGGGTAAAGCCTAGCCAAATGCAAGTCTTCTACTTAGTTACATCAAGTCAGATCCAGATACGTCCATTCCTTGTCCCTGACGATCCTTTTCGGTATCCTTCACACTAGAGTCCTCATAGTCCCTGACTACGGACTCATCAACCCTATTGGTCATTCACATATGGTAAACGGGAAGCTCTCACGTCCCCTCACGGGTTGGTTACCGGTCTTGAGCGCCCGTGCGCCCAAGTCTATCCATATGCAACCCTACCAATAAATGGCCCCCACAATGTGATTCCTGTCCTCTCACGAGTTGGTTACCGGTCTTGAGCGCCCATGAATCCCCATTGCTACCACGGGTCGTTCGGTCTCAATACCCCTCCGATTAGGGTCTGACATAACGGGACATTCTAGCCCAACACTACTAGACAGTCCTAGATATGTCATCCAACAGTTTAGGAAGGTGTCCAGAGGGCATCTCCGGAAACATCCCATAATATTCCCGTAGTAGTCCAAGGACAGAAGTGTCAAAAGGACACCTCTCCTTTCCAAACCATACTTAAGCATACACAAGCATCAATTCATAACATCACATATATGGTAACTTCATATATGGAAAGAAATCAATAATTACAATCAATTTGTATATAACTGGTAAGTAAATCATACATGAGTCAATTCAATATAAATAAGTAATGCTACTGATATCAAGACAGTACCACAGTAGTATAACATTATAAGAATCTAATTAAAGAAATAACTTAACAAGATTCAAATATATAAACTAAGATATGCAATTTATGTTGTTAAAGAAGTAACCATCCTTACCTTTTATAACTTGCAAAGGAATCCTAAGAAATCAAGTAAGATCTTGACAAACTTGAGAAGAAGGTCCTAAACAAGTGTATACAACATATTAGGAAAGATCCCTAACAGAAAAGATACCAAAACATCCAAAATAGACCAATTCTGGAGTTGCTGTACTCATTGGTCGATTGGATTGGTCTACTGCCCCAGTCGACCAATCAGTCGACCAATGCAGACAGTAGCCTATAAAATCAGAGTTTTAGGATATAAAATCCGAATTTGGTGGTTCAAAAGGGTACTAATCAAGGGGTAAACTACATTAGTAGTATCCTAACATATAGGGGATCTCAAAACACTAATCAAATCAAGTCTTCAAGATACAAATTAGGAAACAAAAAGTTACCATAATTAGATCAATCATGGTTCTTGAAGAATTCAAGATAGAAATCAAAGACAAGAACAATAGGAGAATGAATCATTGATTCAAGTAAAGGTATCATGAAAAGCATACTTAGATCTTCAAGAAAATAGACCTAAGAGCATAAATCTAAATAAGGAAACAAAACCTACCATATATGTAACTATCATGATTCATGAAGAAAACATGGTATGGTAGAAGAGAAACAACTAGAGATTGATAGATCATGGATCATGAAAAGAAAACACAGCAATTGACTACTAACATGATCAATATAATAGATCTAAGGAGATCAGAATTCAAACCAAAAGATAAACAAAGACTAGATCATGGTTTGATCATGATTCCTTCAAAAGCTTGCAATGATCATGGTTAAGATCATTGCATTAGCCATTAATCCTTAGGAAGATCATGAGAGACAAGTCCAGAGATGTTTGCAACAGAGAATGCAGCATCTCCTCTACTGTCTCAACTCAAAAAGGAAAGAAAAATAGAGATGGAGAAGAAGAAGAGAGTGTAGACATACCTTTGATGCAAAAGGAAGAGTTTTGACGAAGATCCGTCAAGAAAAACACCAAGGATGCAAGGGAGATGACTTGCAGAGGTCTTTGGTTCGTTCCGAAGAGTTTGGAGGCAGAAAATACGAAGTAGACTCGAGATTGGACTTAAATAGAGCAAGCAAGACCTAATTGCCAAAGACAGCACCCATTGGTCGAGTGGATTGGTCGACTGGTCCAGTCGACCAATCAGTTCAGCAACTCCTAAACAGGGAATTGAAGACCCAGATCAAATCCAATCCTAAAGGGGTTTTGCACACATATCAAGTGACTTACCAAATAGGTAGAAATGCCTTCAAACCATGATAGAGAGCATTCCAAGTCCATCAACTAATCCGATCTTCATCAAGATTCAGTTTCCATAAATAGAACCTCATCATCAACTCTCATGGATTCAAAGCCAGACACTAAGTCCTCCACTGGGATGGCCCAAAGCTAACTTCTTACTTTACTTTGGGTCACTGGACCTACAAATAACAAGGTTTCCGGGTCAAGGTTAGGGCTGGGTTTTACATATAGTCTGTGCACATTCACCATTTTCCAGTGGCCTTTTTTACCATTACCACATTGGCCAGTCAAGTTGTGTGATCAATAGGTTTAATGAATCCAGACTGTTTTAGCTTTTGAGCCTCTGTTCGGATGGCCTCATGCTTTTCCAAAGAAAAATTTCTTCTCTTTTGTATCACCGGAATTGCTTGAGGGTCTATGTTTAACTTGTGCTCGGCTACTTCTCTGTCTATTCCGGGCATATCTTCTGCAGATCATGCAAAGACATCAGCATTTTCCTGTAGAAATCTGGTTAGCCTATTTTTGAACTTTTCTTCTTGTTCTGCTCCGATCATAGTTCCCTGATCTTCTTTTGAATTTAGCATAATCTTTTCCGATTTTTCTACCGGTTTGGCCCTTTGCATGCTTTCTTCATCGCGATCATCTCTGACTTCAACCGCCATGGTAGAGCTTTTTTTACTATTTTTCTCATGTAATTGGTGTAGCTCTGACGGCTTCCTTTTTGATCCGCGGAACATTCTCCTATTCCTCTTTTTGTAGGGAATTTCATCTTCATGTGTAAGGATGAAACTACCGCTTCTAGAGTGCAAAGGGTTGGTCGTCCTAAGATCATATTATAAGTAGACAAATCTCGGATGACCATAAAACTCACTTGAATGACCCTATCTCTGGGGTATTTGCCGATACGGAGATCTAACCTGATGGTGCCCTCTGCTCGAGTTGAGGTTCCTGTGAAGCCGTATAAGTGTGTTCCACCGGGTACCAGCATTTTCTCATCTAGTTGTAATTTTTTGAAAGCTTCTAGTGACAAGATATATGCTGATGACCTTGTATCTACCAGGACTCTATGGATCTCTGTTCCGGCCAGAGTGACTTTGATGACAAGGGCATCGTCGTGGGGAGTGCTTACCCCTTGTTTATCTTTGGATGAGAAGGTGATTGGTTCTGAAGTGATCTTCTCACCTGGCTTTTCAAGCTCGGCATTCCCCACTTACCGTGCTTTTCTTTTGGCTTGTCTGCTTGACTCCTCAGTTGGGCCACCGAACACAGTAAATATTGGTGGTCGTTTTTGATCATCTCCTCCTTCCCGTGGTCGGGACTTGTTTAGGCGTCCTTCTTTGCCTGGAGATCTGTACCTTTTCTTACCCCCTTCTACTTGTTTTTGATCAAGTCGGGTAGGTCGGAAGTATTTTGTGAGCTGCCCTTGGGAGATGATCCTGTCAACTTCTTCTTTTAGTTGTCGGCAGTCATCCGTCCAGTGTCCGTGATCTTTGTGAAACTCGCAATATTTGCTTTTATCACGGTTTCCCGGACGAGAGTGTAGCTTATTAAGCCATTGGAGAATTCCTCGATCTTTAATTTGCATCAGGATTTCTGATCTCCTCATCGCTGGCGACCCTTCCCGTTCAGGTCGACCATCCCTGGTCGGGTCTATCGTCGTTCTTCTGATGGGTTGGTATTTTTCTTTGTATGTTCCTGCCTCAGTGGTTGGATGCTCCTTCTTTCGAGATTCAATTGTTTCTGATTTCTCTGCTTGTTTGTGGTATCGCTCTCTGAGATCATCATTCGTTTTAGGCATGTCAAGCAAAAGTCTCTCAAGTAGGCCTTCATGGCTGAGTCCTTGGTACAAGGCGTGGAAGGCTATCTTTTCATCCAAATTTTCAATTTGCATGGTCAGATTATTGAATCTCGCAAGGAAATCTCTCATGGACTCCGTTTGCCCTTGTTTTACAGCGAATAAGGTATCTTCTCTCTTTTTGGTTTCTACTCCGCTTTGGAAACGCAATAAGAAAGTCCGACCTAGATGGTCGAAACTCTTTATTCTGCCACAGAGGCGAGCTTGGTACCAATCTAACGCTGCTCCATTCAATGATGCTGGGAAACTGCGGCACATAGCTGCTTCATTGTGTCTAAAGTAGACATGACAGACTTATAATGGGTGATGTGATGCTTAGGACACTTCAATCCGTCGTATGCCTTGAAGGTAGGGCATTTGAAACCTATTGGCATCTCTGGCTTCGAGACGCTTTTGATGAAAGGATCCTCTTTTAAAACGGCGTATAGCTCGTCTTTGCCAGGATTCTTCAATTTTTTGACTGTTTCGTCAAGGTCGGTGATGCGCTTATTCATCTCTTCATCCCGCTTCTTTGAACCATTATGGTTCTTTTTGTCCTTTGAAGCTTTTGCTGGATCTGTGCTGCTTCCTCGATCTCCGTCTTCATCGACTAGAGGATTCTTCTTTGGAATAACTTCTTTCGAGGTTTGAGACTTTGCAGTCTCTTTCTGCAGCTCCTTTTGAGATCGTTGAGGTATCTAGTCGGTCACAGGTGGTCGGTCACGCCTGCTCCCTTCGAGACTTTTTTGTTTTTTCTGAGAATCTGCTTGGGGAGCAATTACGTGTTGCATGGCCATCCTGATCAACTCGCTTAGGGATGAGATTTCTTTTCTCATCTCAAATTGTTCCTTTTGAACTTTGACAATTTGATGCATTGTTGCGTATTGACTTGCTTGAGGGTCTGGAAGAATTGGAGGATCTTGCTGAATCTGGAGTTCGGGAATGTTTTCCATTCCTGGGAGGTTCGGAATGTCCCCTAGGTTCCCTTGGTTGACCTCCTTTTCTCCGTCAGACCCCTCTTCGATTACCAAACCTAATCTTGTCCTCATAATGGCTTTTTGATCAGAGGTTCCCACAGACGGTGCCAATTGTTGCTGCATAATCCCGTTCGTCCCTTCAGCCGGTTGAACCTGCAAGGATGAGCTCGACCGTGGAGGTTGAGTTTTCACCTCCGACGATCTAGTTAGGAATCTGACTAAGGAAGACAAGAAAGTAATGAACAATAATAATATAAATAGTGATAGTTCTATTCAGCGTACCTTTCTCTTGTGTTCTCATACCTTTTTATAGCTTTTCTCTGTATGAGTTTGAGTGGGACTCAAACCTTAGTTAGGTTGTGATCTGACTCTTAGTCATTGAGTCTTACTCAAACATGAGTAGTTGAGTCTTGACTGAATATTGTTTCTTTGGCAAGAACCTTATTTAGATTCACCTTGTTGTTTAGCCTTTGTACTTATTCGATCGACCTCGACTTGGTCGGTCTGTCTTGATCCGAGCTGGTCGGATTAGGCTCAAACCGAACTGGTTTGATTCCGATCTAGGTCGGACTGGGCTCAAACTGAACTGGTTCAAGTTTATTTATTCTTTCCTTATCGCCTATAACTCAGATCAATTAGTATACGTTACCCATCCATTAAAGAATCCCGCATCCCTAAAGTTGATGTGGAATCTAAATCTGTTCTGACTTCTCGCTACACTGTTCTGAGGAATTTGACCTAGGAAGAAATTGAATGAAGTAACTTGTAAAATATAAGCTAGGCTTTGGCAGAAGAAAGCATTAAATTTCAGGATCACCGAGAGGAAACATTTAACATGTGGTCATTTGGACCATTTCCTAGTTATACAAACAGTTGAAATTGTGTTGCATGCTTCCATGTGGAAAAATCTTGTGTTTATTATGTGGATGTGGAACTAATGAGGGTTAACTTTAATAGCAAATCTATTTTTACAAATGGTTCCGTAGTAGTAAGATTTAAATGCAGTTACGCAGAGTAAAATACTTTCTCCCAAAATCCCAAGAAAACAAAATATAAAGTTAGGAGATTATTTCCTTGTTTAGTTTGTTTGATCTTGCCTTCTAGCCATAGACTTCAGATTAACGTTAACAAAAATCAAATGAGTTTACCTGTTCTTTTCATTTACTTTAAGAAGATTCTCAGTCTGTATCATAATTGTTGGTTTCAATTTTTATGGTTTAACAGAGGCCTCTCTTGCTCAGTTCTCTATGAATTTGTGACTCGTCTTTTGATTCCTATGCATATTTGCATTTCAGGTTTCTGCATGACAAGGTGAAGCCACATGTGGTGCACCGGGATATCTGAGCCAGCAATGTATTGCTGGATGAGGAGTTTGGAGCACATATCATGGGAGTTGGTCTCTCAAAGTTTGTCCCCTGGGAAGTGATGCATGAGAGGACAGTGACGGCTGGTACATATGGATACCTAGCACCCGAATTTGTTTACAGAAATGAGCTCACAACCAAGATTGATGTTTATAGCTTTGGAGTGCTTCTTCTTGAACTCATTAGCGGCCGTAGGCCTGCCCAAGGAGTTCATTCTGTCAACTGGCAGAGTATATTTGAGTAGGCCACCCCTCTTGTGCAGGCTCACCAATACCCCAAGCTTCTAGACCCTCTGATATCTGATATTCCAGAAGTTGGAGTTGTACAAAAGGTGGTGGACCTTGTATATGCTTGCACTCAGCATGTACCTTCAGTGCGACCAAGGATGTCACACGTTGTTCATCAGTTGCAGCAATTAGGTTTGAAAACTGCCTCCAAGAAGTCAGGACAGGAACAAGCACAACCTCTAGCACTGCCTCCCGGATGCATATTTTTGAGATGGAAGGAAACAGTGCATAAGTGACAATCTTCATTACCTAGGAAGTAGCATGTACTTGTTTGTACTCTTTTTCTAAACTGTAGTAAATTATATACTAATTAATTACATGGTTTTTTTATAATTTCTGTTTTCAGCAGAAACCAAGAGGAGAGTTTTGGGATCACTGTTAAACGCTAGGTTGCTTCTATGTTTTTTCTGTGCCAATTCTAGTTTTCTTTTCAGTATTTTTAAACCATGTAGACCTGGACGTAACAGTATACCACCATGACAAGAGGATTGCCCCTTATTGTGAGACTGCTCATGATCTTCCCCAGTTGCTGTAGATGCTTCTAGTTTATTCTTGAGTAGCTTCCTGATTAATCTAGAACTCTGTATCTCTTCTCTTGAGATCTACATTCTTAATTCTAACAGAAAAACTTGAAATCTGATTCTGTATATTGTTATGAAACGAGAAGAGGAGGAAGGGTGAAGAGAGATGGGGTGAAGGTAGCTTCCTTCTGCAAAGCGGATCAATCTGATATGCTTTAGCGCATGGATCTTCTCCCTTCCTACCCAGCCCAGAAAATAAATACTTCATGAATCCTAGCTACTTTCTGCAACTGGACGGAATCCTCATAGCCAATTTAAAGCTTTTTAGTGATCAGTTGTGAGTATAAGGTGGTTTCTGGGCTCAAATCCTTCATGGATATGAAAGAATGACTCAAGATAAGCAATTCTCATGGGTAGGATCATGGATCTGCAAGAAAGGTTCAGACTCAGGAAATTTTTTTTGTCAGGGTGGATGGAAATCCATGTGGATGTAGGAGAGAAAAATAAAAAAAGTTGGGTATAAGATCCGCCGAAGTGGGTAGCCTTAACCCGAAAGCTCGTCCCTGTTAGGTGAGATGTGAACCGTCTCTCCTTTCAATGAACACATGCTTTCAGTTGTTACGGTGATATATAAAAATGTTATTTTCCTTCTCCTATCGATGTGGGATTAAAGGTGTGATCTACCAACACTTTTGGGCCGTTGGATATGTCCAATCTCACGCTGGTTTTCATGTATTTTTGTTTTTTTTATTAGTGATGTGTCCAAAAACTGCTCAGCCCTTAGATCTCCTGTAGATGACCTGCAAAAACGAACGTCAGATGTGGTCCGACCGCTGGGGTCGGGAGTCCACCTCCGAAGGCTAAGTCAGTTGATGAACTGATCATAAAAAGGCACTGCTTGAGTACAGAGCAAAGATACCAAGATTGAGAATACGATTCAAATTGTGTTTATTTTTCTATCTCTCTACCTTGTGGGTAGGTGATGTCTTATATAGTGTGTACCTTCGAATCTCCTTTGTTGGATGTATTTGAGCCTTCTTCGGATAGCCGTTAGATCTTAACGAATAGATCTGTTAATGATAGATCCGTTTGAGGTTTGGCTAATAGATAACTCCTTTGATAATATGATCATTATATGGTAGTTATCCATATGATAACGATCGGTATCTTGCGCAGATCCCATGTTTAAGTTACAATGCAGTGTTAAAATCAAGTTAAGTTACAATCAGTGTTAAAAGTAGTAAAATCAAGTTAAGTTACAATCCAATGTTTAAAGAGTATCACAAAGAAAGTTAATTACATATTCTAAATGTTTAACAAAAATCCAAGGAAATGGGGCACTAAGCAAGGGTTTCTTCTATCTTAATAATTGTCTCTTCAAAAGTGTGGACAAAGAAAGCCCAGCATGGCCGCTCCCTCACTACAGTAGGGCTAACCCTGGTACGTAGAGTAATCCTCTTCGGCACCATAACTTTGATCTTCTTCGTAGCTACCACTCGGAGGGTAGTATGAGGGATCAAAGTCCGTCTCGTAGAATGTGCCATCAGAGTCTTCAATACCTGCGAGAAAATCTAACAACGAATGAGTTCAAAAGAACTCAACAAGACCGTTATTCCATAATTCATAATCATGTAAATACAAATCATAACATAATGCAATGTGATATGAAACACATGATGCGAGTATGATTCTAACTCTATGAATGCTAGTCTCTATGGTAGACATGCTTTAAGTCATAGCACCATACTTCTTTAGGTAAGTCTCAATCACTCAATGCCGGGGGGAATTGGGTCCTGCATCCCTCTCGGACAAATCCATGGTTGGGGTTTCGGTCATCGCTCTCTCACATCACAGTTTGGTCTAAATATTGGTGCATGTCAAGGTAAAGCCTAGCCCAATGCAAGTCATCCTACTCAGTCATATCAAGTTAGATCTAGATACGTCCATTTCTCCCATCCCGGGATCCTTTCCAGTATCCTTCACACTAGAGTCACGGATATTATCCACCGGACTCATCAACCCTATTGGTCATCCACAAATAGTAGACGGGAAGCTCTCACGTCCTCTCACGGATATGACCCACTGATCTTTGAGCGCCCGTGAGCCCAAGTCTAACTATTTGCAACCCTACTAATAAATGGCCCCTTTCGGGTATCCGTAGCATGGTTTATGTCCTACCCCGGGTTGGTTACTGGTCTTGAGCGCCCATCAAACCATACACTACCACGGGTCGTTCAGTCTCAATGCCCTTCCGATTCGGGTCTGACACGACAAGGACAATCCTAGCCACACAACTAGACAATCCTATGTATGTCATTCAATAACCCGGGAAAGTGTCTATAAGCACCTTCGGAGAACATCCCATACTATTCCCTCCGATGCCCAAGGACAAAAGCATCAATAGGACACTCCCCAATCCCAAGTTATACCTAGGCAATCACATACTCAAGTCCATCATATATCATACATTTGATACATCAGCATGATAAAAGTTAAATCATAACATCGAAGTGATCCATCATATGTACAAGTACAAGAATAATAAATCATTATAACAAGAGAGTATGAAATCACATTACTGCAGTTCTAAAACATATATAGCAGTCCTATAATA
Organism: Hakea prostrata; assembly: GCF_041222555.1. NCBI lineage: Eukaryota > Viridiplantae > Streptophyta > Magnoliopsida > Proteales > Proteaceae > Hakea > Hakea prostrata. The sequence goes on from NC_142609.1 coordinate 8,348,193, forward strand.
TTCAAGAGCAATTAAGAGACTATGTTCACTAAGTATAAGCACCTAAACATAAGTTCATAGCCTATGTGTTTATGGAGATAACCATCCTTACCTTAGGTTGAGTTGATGACGAATCAAGAGTTACCAAGGAATGATCGAAAAGTAGTGTTATGACCCTAAACAAACATAATTAAGAGGTTAGAGAAGAAATCGGGAATATCGGATGTCGAACAGGTCAAAACTGGTTGAAGTTGCTGTCAGCAACAAGTTTGGTCGATGGTCTTGGTCGATGGCATCGACCAAAGAGGATTGACCAAAATTGTCTTCGGGGCTGCATAATGGGTTTTTGGGATTTTGGTCCGAAATTGGTCTTCCGGGGTTCGGATCTATCCGGAACTTGGAGGGATGCTTAAGAACAGTATGAGAACACTACAAATCAAGGAATTAATATAATCCAATGGTCTAAATAGAAAGCCCTAAATTAGACTACTAAGTTCAATAGACAAGCATCATAGCATGGATTGAAATCAATTGCATTTGCATTGGAAATGCATGCATTAGCTAAGGGAACTTATAGGAATTTGATTAGGATCATATGCTAGTGATAAACATATACATAGCACACTATGTACCTCAATTTTAGACAAGAAAGCATGAAGTTAAGAAGAAAATCAAAGAATGCTTATGCAAGGCTTGAAATGAGAGCATAACATCAATGGACAAGGGAGAAAATCATAGGTTAAGCAAGAGTGGACACTTGGAGTGATGGTTGCAAGGATTCCTCGAGTGGTCTCACTTGTTACCAAGATTTGCCCTACTGTGGAGTGGGAGCGTCTAAGCGTGATTGATGAAGTCTATGTTTATGAAGATGTTCTTTACAAATTAGAATAGACTTTAGATTAGTTAGATTATATCTTTCTTCTTGTCTTTAGAATCAGTTGTAATCTCCTTTGACTTTCGATCTACATTCCGCTGTACTCGTGGAGTGAGATTCCGCCTCACTCTACAGTTGATTTTAAATATCTATTGGTATCATTTTTGCACTCTGATGATTATCTCGTTACTTTACTTTGATTTATTTGAATAATATTATTAACCTTGATTTAGTCTTGTTCTTGATTATATTGTTGTGAATGTAGGAGGTTGATTTACTCGATACTGGATCTTGTGGACTGTGGATCACACACTCAAGTATGCCAGATAGGGTACTGGCTGGGTGGATGTGACAATAATGATTGGAATAGGGCTCAAAACACGAGGCTAGTATAAATAGAATAGGGAATATTCCAAATCATTAACTTCGAGTCTGTGAAACTTTGGTCGATGGTCTTTGGTCGATGGCATGGACCAAAGAGGATCGACCAAAACAGAATTCAACAGAAAAATCAGGTTTAGTTCAGTAACTTCGGGAAGGGATTTGGAGGGCTATACAGGGTCAAATTAAATGGGGTTTTCTTCTACAATTCAATCAAGAAGTCTAGCTTTGGGAAATACCTTTGGATTGTGCACAGTAGTCCATTAGGTACTTCAAATAATTTACTCTTCTTCGATGCGCAGATTCTCACTAAACACCGACAATGTACTCAAGTAAGGGGTATCATCATCAATGTCCATGGGCTCTGACTTTGACTCATAATTATCAATCAAAAGGATCCACAAGTCTACCACCTCTTCAGGTCTTCGGACCTATAAACAATAGTGGATCCGGGTCAGGGTCAGGGTTAGGGTAGGGCTGGATTTTACACCAGTAGTTGAGGCTTCGGGGAGAGGAAAAGACCGATGGTGGAAGAGGTCAAAGTCCCTTCTCCTGTTCGAACCAAAAGGAAGCATGACTCGGTCGATGCTTCTGCCCCGAAGAAATCCAAAAAGAACAAAGATTCTGAGGAAGTCTTTGTTCCGCAGTGGTCACTAGTGGTGTCGGACCGGGTCACGCAAGACTATGAGAAGGCTACCGAGTGGAGCTCTCTTGGCCTCATGCCTGCCGATCGGCAAGCCTTTGAAACCCTGCAAGACCACTCTCTCGTTCATCTTTCCACAAGGTATTATTTCTCTTGGTCTTTTGCTACTTGTTTTGTAATCTCTCCTGGGATTTTTGATAATTCGCCTGCTTTCTCAGGAATGCCGTGCTGTGCTTCTACCAACACATGGAGGCCTTGAGCTGAGTTGGTCATAGCGGCTCCTTACTGCAGACTTGTGAAGAGAATTTGGCAAAGGCCAATTCTGAGGTGGACCGGCTGAAGAAAGCAGCCAAAGTGTCGAAGGAGGTAAATGACAAGGTCATCAACTCTTTGAAAAAAGATCTTGACTTGTCAATTAGTCGTGCTACTGCTGCCGAGCGCGAGGCTAAGAAGCAAAAAAAGCTTGCTACTGAGAGTACTGACAGACTTGAGCTTCAAGCCATAGAGAATGGGCATCTGAAGGAGAGGGTAGTCCCCAGCAAACCTGAACATCTTTCACAAGATCTTCGAAGAGACTGCATTCGGAAGTATCTGAACAACGTTCCCTTCAGTGATCTAATGACTCCATTCAACCTTCAAGCTTACCGAGCGGGGCAGAATGACTTCTGGAAGGCTATTCTTGAAGCTAACCCTTCCTGTCACATCCACCCAGCCGGTATCCTATCTGGCATACCCGGGATGTGATCCACAGCCTGAAGATCCAGATCGAGCGGCCATGCCTCCCACATACACGATAACATAATCATGAACAATATAATCAATGTTTAAAGTAAGCAATAAACAGATCAAATGAATAGGAAAAGATAATCAATCAGAGTGCGGAATTATCAAGTATCAACTTCACATAAAATAATCTCAAAGAGAAAGAGTGATCAAGAGTCACTCCTTCAATAATAGCAGAAAAGTGGTTAATTAAACTTAATTACAATCAGTATCAAGAGTAAATCCATAAGAGTTAAAGACAATATATCAAATGTTTACAGTCATCCAGGGAAATGGGCACTACGCAAAGGTTTCTTCTATCCTAATGATTGTTTCTTCATAAGTGTGGATGAAGTGAACCCAGCGCGGCCGCTCCCTCACCATGGTGGGGCTAACCCTGGTACGAACCATAACCCTCCTCGGCACAATAATCCTGACTCTCATCGTAGCCATCACCCGAAGGGTAGTATGCGGGATCATAGCTCTGGTTGTAGAGTGCACCATCAGAGTCATCTACACCTGCAGGATAATCTAACAAATTGCACAAAAGGAATGAGTTCAAAAGAACTCAGCAAGGCAAGTTGTTTCATAATTCACACTTCATTCGATACAAGTCATGATATGATGCAAGATGATATGAGACAATGATGATATATGATTCTAACCCTAAGTATGCTAGTCTCTAAGGTAGACATGCTTTAAGCCATAGCACCATACTTCTTTAGGTCGTCTGTCACTCCCCCTCAATCATACAAGATATCTTGGGTCTACTAGGGTAATTGGGTAAAGTCCTCATCAAACCATGGCTAGGGGTTAAGTCAGCACTCTCTCACATCACCATTGGTATAAGTACTGGCGCATGTCACGGCATAGCCTAGCCCGATGCAAGTCATCTACTCATTCGTATCATGTCAAATCCGGATACTTCCCCTATGGCACCGACCAACTCGGACTACGGACTCATCAACCCTATTGGTCATCCACAAATGGTAAACGGGAAACTCTCACGTCCTCTCATGGGTTGGTTACCGGTCTTGAGCGCCCGTGAGCCCAAGTCTATCCATTTGCAACCCTACCAATAAATGGCCCCTTTCGGGTATCCGCAATATGGTTTAAGTCCTCTCACGAAGTGGTTACCGGTCTTGAGCGCCCATCAACCATACTCTACTACAGGTCATTCGGTCTCAATACCCTTCCAATTCGGGTTTGATACAACAAGGAATATCCTAACCATACACCTAGACAATCCTATGTATGTCATCCAATAACCCGGGAAAGTGTCGATGGACACCTTCGAAGAATATCCCATACTATTCCCTCCGATGTCCAAGGACAGAAGTGTCGGAAGGACACTTCCCAATCCCAAGTCATACGTAGTCAATCACAAGCTCAATCTCATCATATCATTCATAATCAATAATTCGTCATATAAACAAAGACATATCATAACATGATTGATCATATACGAAATCATGAAGTATAATTAAGCATGATATTCCGAATGACATATAACATACTATTACTGATAAGAATGTATATAAAAGTCATGGATGGTAATGAAGTACACATAGGAAATATATTTACTAAATTCTCTAAGCATAAGCATGATCACATAATCAATGTACTTGAGTTAACGGCCGTCCTTACCTTAATCGAGTCGTAAATAAAATCAATGATCACCAAGGATAGTCCCAAAATCAGTGTTGGTACCCTAGACAACATACAAGTAACATCAGAGAAGAAGATAGTCGAATTGGAGGTCAAACGAAGCAATTCGGCCAAGTACAGGGACGTTACTATCTCTTGGTTGATTGGCTTGGTCGACTGTCAGTCGACCAAGGCTGTTGACCAAGACTTGTTAACCATGGGCAGAATTGAAGACTTGGTCCAACACTGACCTTCCGGTGCTCCGATCGACACAAAATTTGGAGGGCATGTTTATAACAATATGAGGATACTACACACTAAATTTCATGACGATCCAATGGTCCAATTATAAATACCCAAATCGAAGCCTTATGTTCTATATGATAAATATCACAAATCGAATTGGAATTGATTGAAATTCTAAAGAATGATGGGAATCAATCAAGAGAATGGTAAGAATCAAGTTAGAATCATGAATTCATAGTAATCTAGACCTAAAATGTATTTACATATCAGTTTTGAATCAAGACAAGGTTGAAATGGAAGAAATCAAAGTAATAAAATGTAAGCAATCCTAATTGAATCATAACATAGCAAGAATGGGGTGATGATCATGGGATTGAATGGAGAAAACTCATGGTTATATGTTTACAAGGTTGGAGCACTTCAACCATGGTCTTAAGATCATAATTTGGTAGAAAATGAATAGATTAGAAGAAGAATAGAAGGAATCATACCTTGAGTTGATGATTGATGTGTAATACTAATGATTGGAGTCAAAGATCTTCATAAACATCAAGAAAAGCCCAAGAGAGTGTCCAACTTCGTGCTCTGGAGTGCAAATGATTAGTTTAGGTCCTCATTCACAAGTTCCAAAAAGGTAGGTGCAAAATGGGAAGTGATTTTGTAACTTTTCGGATTTCATTACTGCTGGTCAACTGGCTGGTCGACTGTCAGTCGACCAAGGCATGACAGCAACTTCAGGAGTGGATTTGAAAGGCCAGACAGATCTGAATTGAGTTGGGTTTTCTCCTACAAGTCAATAAACAAGTCTAGTTTCAAGAAATACCTTCGGATTGATCACGGAGGGTCCAATAAGTGCTTCAACTAATTCAATCTTCATCGATGCGAAGATTTTCACTCAACACTGACAATGTGCTCAAGTAAGGGGCATCATTGTCAATGTCCATAAGCTCTGGATCAAGCATCGAATCTTCAACTATGAGGGCCCACAAGTCTCTTCTACCTCCACTTCGGGTCTTCGGACCTGCAACAGTATAAAATCCAGGCCGGGTCAGGGTTAGGATAAGGCCGCATTTTACATTTCCTTTGACACAACTCCCTTCCAGTGTGTTTGCCACAAGGAAGTCTTTGAGAGGCTTGAGCTGCCTTTTCCAAATAGGGTCTGGGAGGAAGAGGACCCTATTCCAGTGGATCCAGATATCGAGAAGTATCTTAATGATTTGCCGCCTCTTCCTGAAGAACCTCCAATGTGAAATCCAGCCCTTTCCTAACCCTGACCCAGATACATTTGTATTTGTAGGTCTGAAGACCCGGAGTAGTGGAAGAAGAGACTTGTGGGCCCTCATAGTCGAAGATTCGGTGTATGACTCAGAGCCTATGGATATTGACAGTGATGCCCCTTACTTGGATACACTCTCAGTGTTCACTGAGAAACTGCACTTAGAAGGGGGAGAGCATAGTTGAAGTACGTGATGCACTTCCGATCTCGTTTCAAAGGTATTTATCTATTCTAGACTTGTTGATTGACTTGTAGGAGAAAACCCAACTCAATTTGTATCAGTCTCGCCTTCAATTTCCCTGACTGAAGTTGCTGTTCAGGCTTGGTCGACTGGCCAGTTGACCAATTAGTCGACCAACAGAACGGTAAATTCGAAAATTACAAAATTCTCTATTATTTTAACCCTACTTTTTGGGAACTCGTGAATAGAAGCCTAACCTAATCATTGGCACTCCAGAGCACGAAGAGTGAGCTTCCCAAAGTCCTCTCTTGAAGTTGGTGAAGATTCTTGGCCTCAATCATTGCATTCCCTCTTCATTCACTTCCTCAAGGTATGATTCCTCTCTCTCATCCTCTAATCTACTCTTTCCTCCACTCATTCTCACTATTGAGACCATGGCTGAAGTGCTGCAACCTTGCAAACACTTAGCCATGTGTTTCCCTTTCATCTCCATTAATTTCTTCTCGTTCTTGCTATGCTATGCATTCAATACAATCAATAGCATTGCATTTCCATGATTCTTGTCATTCCAACTTTTCTTATTGAGCTAAACTGATGTATAGATGTATGCTAGGTCTGATTTACTATTGTTTTATGATTGTTGTATAGTTCTTATCATTTCCTTAGCTGATTCCCCATCATTCCTTGCCATTGCAACAAACCCCATTTCAATTCTTGATGTTAGCATATAGAACATAGGGTTTCAATTTGGGTATTCCTAATTGGACTGTTGGATCTTAATAATTTTCATTGTGTAGTGTCCCTATATTGCTATGATCATTCCCTCCAAATTTCAGATCGATCCGAGACCCGGAAGATCAATTTCGGGCCCAATTTCCCTATGCTGCCCGTTACTGATCCTCTTGGTCGACTGGTCAGTTGACCAATCAGTCGACCAAAGGAAAACAACAACTCAACTCTAGCTCGTTTCGCTTCGTTTGATCTCCGATTTGACTGTTTCCTTCTCTAATGTTACTTATATGTTACCTAGGGTTCAAGCACTAAGTTGGGGACTATCTTAAGTGGTATTTGCTAATATTCCCGATTTGATTAAGGTAAGGATAGTTATACCCATATGACATGGACAATGTGCTTATTCAATGATGATTGGCAACTTGATATGCTTTTCTTATCAATTCTATTTAGACATTATATGACTATTGTAGTTGTCTTTTAATAGCATTAACATGTTTAAGTACTCTTGTATATCATGTTTATTTAATTATTGTTATTTACATTACACTTGAATTATGCGATGTTATGATATGATTTCCATTATGATGATGTATCATGTATGTGTGATATGATGAATTGAGAATGTGATTGGATAAGTATAATTTGGGATTGAGGAATGTCCTATTGACATTTCTGTCCTTGGACACTGGAGGGAATAGTATGGGATGTTCTCCGAAGGTGTCCATCGACGCTTTCCCGGATTATTGGATGACATATATAGGGCTTGTCAAGGTGTATGGCTAGGATGTCCTTGTCATATCAGACCCAAATCGGAAGGGTATTAAGACCGAACGACCCGTGGTAGTAGTATGGTTTGATGGGCGCTCAAGACCGGTACCCAACCTGTGAGAGGACATAGATCATATTACGGATAGCCGAAAGGGGCCATTGTTGGTAGGGTTACGAATAGTCAGACTTGGGCTCACGGGCGCTCGAAGATTGGTGAGTCATATCCGTGAGGGGACGTGAGAGCTTCCCGTCTACTATTTTGGATGACCAATGGGGTTGATGAGTCCGGTGAGTAATATCCGTGACTCTAGTGTGAAGGATACCGGAAAGGATCGCCCGGGGCGAGGAATGGACGTATCTGGATCTGACATGGTATGACTGAGAGATGACTTGCATTGGGCTAGGCTTTACCATGACATGCGCCAATACTTATACCAATGGTGATGTGAGAGAGTGGACCTAAATCCTAGCCATGGAATTGTCCAAGATGGATGCAGGACCCAATTCACACTGGAGAACCCAAGATACCTGTATGGTTGAGGGAAGAGTGATTTGAGACCTACCCAAGGAAGTATGGTGCTATGACTTAAAGCATGTCTACCATAGAGACTAGCACATGTAGAGTTAAAATCATGATTTCATCATCTGTCTCATATCATTTGCATCATGTTATGACTTGTATCATATGGTTTATGTATTATGGATTAACTGCCTTGCTGAGTTCCTTTGAACTCATTCCTTTCTGTGCATTTGCTTTGTTAGACTATCCTACAAGTTTTGAAGAGTCCGATGGTACGTCCTTTGAAGCACCCTATGATGAGCCACACTACCCTCAGGGTAGTGGCTAATGTAAAGATTATTGTGAGGGTACCGAAGAGGACTATGCTGCATACTAGGATTAGCCTGACACTAGTGTTGGAGCAGCTATAATGGACCACGGATATTTATACCTATGAGGATGTGTTTTATGTGATTGATGAAACATTTGTTTGATGTTACATTTTGGATTCTCTCTTAAAACCGGATCTGTAATTTAACTTTCCTTGATATACTCATTAGATGTGATTTGTAAACTTAATTTAAATTGCTACTTTCCGCTGCTATATGAGGAAGTGACTTCTGATCACTCTCTCTTTCTTTCCTTTTTGGATTCTATATATATTGGTATCATCTTTATTCCACACTCTGATTATTTGTTTTATCTTATTCTTGATTCTTTATTATATGCTTAAACCATGATTATTATCGTTCATGATTGTGTTATCGCGTATGTGGGAGGCATGGTTGCTTGATACTTGGTCTTCGGTACTGTGGATCACATACCCGGGTATGCCCGATGGGGTATCGGCTGGGTGGATGTGACATCCAAAGCCTACCTCAGACAAGGATCCTTCGGCCGAAACTGTTAAAGAATAATAGGAAGCTGTCTCCTTTTTTTTTTTGTAAGGGTTGGCCCCCATGGCCTATTGATAATGAAATAGACATTTGCTTCCTTCTTCTAAAACTCTTTCAATGATTGCCATAAAGTTCTAATAATACTTTCTCATAGCGCACTCAGAGAATTTTCTCTGTTCCCTTACGTAAAATGACGCTTAGGAATGAGATAAGCTATTATGTAGATAAACTTGTACCTTAATTGAAGATAACATTCGGTACACCACAGGGGGATGCTCGGGAGCGTTGATTTGAGTTGATTTGGTTCTTACCAAACCCTTTATGACGCTTGGCGCATTTCTCCCCTGATTGCTCCCTCTTTATGACGGAGCCCAAACGTTTCCTCATATTCACGTATAAATTGTTCTTCCCAAGGAATTGGAAATACTCTCTTATTTAATACTGGTGCGGCGGTTGATATTTGGCAGTATCCTCGTACCAAGTGCATGTAACCCCACGTGGAAACTTAGGATAGATTTTAGAATTTGAAGCATAGTTATCTCCTGACCGTTGATCTTGCACTTTTCAGAATTCGAAATGTCCCTTCAGTTTTAACCCTTAATTTACTTGGGTTTTCAACCGACACGTCTGTCACATCCACCCAGCCGGTACCCTACTTGGCATACCCGAGTGTGTGATCCACAGCCCCGAAGATCAAGTATCGAGAAAATCATCCTCCCACATAAGCAATAACATAATCATGAACATAAATAATCAATGTGCAAAGTATAAATGAGAGATCCAAATAAGGAAGGAATAAAATCATCTATCATCAGAGTACGAAAGGTAACAATAATGTCAAGATCATAAAGTAAAGTGAAGCAGAAATCTTACTCTACCAACAGCGGAAAAGTAGTTCCAAAAAGAAAGGAAAAGAGATCAAAACTGATGCGTCCAAAATCTACTAAGCCCTTAGATCTCCTGAGAGTGACCTGCAAAATAAAGCATCAGACGTGGCCCGACCGCTGGGGTCGGGAGTCCACCTCCGAAGGCTAAGTCATTTGATGAACTTAATCACAAACGGCTCTACTAGAGCACAGAGCTAAGGAATGAATAACTGGAATATGATTTAGATAGTAAGCATCAAAGTGTTTTCGTCCGTCCCTACCTTGTGGGTAGGTTGATGTCTTATATAGAGTGTACCTTCCAATCTCCTTCATTGGATGTATTTGAGCCTTCTTCGGGTAGTCGCTGAATCTTAACTGATAGATCCGTTGAGTGATAGACTTCTACTAGTTTGGACTAGTAGATGACTCCTAAGATAACCCGACTGTTATCTGATGGTTATCCATACGATAGCGATGAGTGACAGCCACCGGATTCTGCTAGCCGTCATTAGGTTGATTAACCTACTCCAAAAGTATCGGATTAGGGTGTGCTTGTGGCTAAGTTAGTTTTCCTCCTCAGCAAGCTACCTCCTGAACCCGGCTCGCTCGGAAGCGAGTCGATTCCCTTCGTCCCGACCGGAGTCGAGGGTCGAACCAAGAATGAACCAAGTTCGATCATATTTTCTCCATATCACGAGCCCCCTAGACCAAGCGTTCGGTCGATCCCAAGGGCTTGGTTTTTAACTGGGTTCTTCGTCGAGCAATAATTAGTGTCGCTTTTTCCTTGAGCATTGTGAGGGTGACGCCACACGTCTTTTTTCAGTCGAAACTCTCGTGGCTCACACAATCAAAACGACGGTTTCTGAACACCTGTTTTGGATTCGTGAGTTCAGACTTTCGAACCGTCTTCAAATCTCGATTGTACACATCCTCAAACACTCGTGCGGGTGCTTAAAAGCGGTTTGTTGTCTCTGTAGGTTTCATTCTCCTTCTCTGGAATTTTGAAACCTCGTCGTCTTCTTCGCGCCCTCACGATTCTCTCGTCCTCGAGCTTTCTGCCTCAGTGACTCAGTAAGTTTATTGACTCCTTCGCAAAGTTTACTTTCGTCTCTAGGTTTCTTTTTTCTCTAGAAACTTCAATCAGACCTTTTGGTAATGGAAGATAGTAGGGTTTCTTTTGAGACTTCCCCTGTACTTAGCGCCGGTAAAGGCGATAATGACGAGGCATTTGTCTCTGTCCCTTCTGAGCAATCGGATAGTGACAATAAAACCCTAACTGTTCTCTGGCGTGACTTCGCAGAACTTAGCCAACAGAGAGGAGTAGAAGAGAAAGCGGAGACTTCCTCTGCCCTTCCTGAGTCTGGACCTTCCATCACTCCTAAGGTGACTGCCGAGTCTTCTGGGCAGTCGAGACAACCTACCAGATCCGCCGGTGGACCTGATTCTGTTGCTTCCTCCTATAATGAGGAATAACTTCCTTTAGCCGTCCAGGGCTTTAACTTTCCTTCTTCATACCAACTTAGGGCTCCCAATTCTGATGAGACAGTTGATTCGACCCTTCCGGGCAATTTTCCCTATATATAGATACATTGGAAAGCAGGGTTGGCTTTCCTTTCTTCAATCCTTTGTTTACAGCCATTTTGAATCATTGGGACATTCGTCCCAGAATGTTTCTTCCCAATAGCTGGCGTCTAATCGTCGGCTTCTTGGGTTTATGCTTTGAACTTGGCATCATGCCTTCTCTTCCTCTTTTTGTACATTTTCATGTTCTTTCTATCTCCCATCCTCCTGATTGGGTTGTGCTTTCTAAGCGCAACAAAGTGGAGCTTGACTGGACGGGCAGCATTCTTGCCAAAGGAACTTGCCCTTCCAATCACAAAGGATGGCGCATGCGGTATTTTTTCTGCCGAGCGCCTCAATAAGATATTAACTTCCCGACCATCTGGAAGGAGCACACTTCACATTCTAAGGGTAACCGGGTCCTTCCATTATCCAAAGAAGACAGAGCGGCCATTGGGAAGATCAAATCAATTCCATGGTATCAAGAGATACATGGATATGAAATGGAATACAATTCCATACTTCAGTACTGGGGGTTGGCTCAACGTGAGCTTTCTATCTGCCACATTTCACTTTCTTGAAAATACTGCAAATTCTTTCAACTTTGACTCTCGTCTTTCTTTGTAGTGCCTCCAAGAATGAATCCTGAAAGTCTTCGGATGAAGGCTGCCAGGGCTGTTGTGACTGCTGAACAGCGGTCCCCTCGAGCCTTGACTGTAGAACTGATAGCTTCTGCACCACCTCCAGACCCTTCTTACAAGGGTATTAGGAACTTGAAGCCAGTGGTCAAGGCTTCGGGGAGAGGGAAAAGACCAATGGAAGAGGTAGACCTCCCCTCTCCCATTCGAACTAAAAGGAAGCACGATTCAGCCGATGCTTTCGCCCCAAATAAATCCAAGAAGAATAAAGATTCTGAGGAGAGCCTCAATGGACGCTGACGTGGACAGATCGGGCAACATAGGATCCTAAGAAGGCTGCCGAATTAAGCTCTCTAGGTCTTTTGCTGGCCGATCGTCAGGCCTTTGAGACCCTGGAGGATGACGTTCTCGTTCGTCATTCCACAAGGTACTATTTTTCTTGATCTTACGCCAATTGCTTTATAAAGACCAAAGAGAGCTTTTCTGATAATCTCCTCGTCTTTCTAGGAATGCTGTGTTGAGCTTTTATCAACACATGGAGGCATTGAACCGAGTTGGTCGCAATGGCTCCTTGCTGCAGACTTGCGAAGAGAATTTGGTAAAGGCCAATTCTGAAGTAGACTGGCTGATGAAAGCAGCCGAAGAGTTGAAGGAGAAGCACAATGAGGAGATGAATTCCTTGAAGAAGGAACTTGACTCGTCAATTACTCGTGCTGTTGCTGCCGAACGTGAGGCCAAGAAGTACAAGAATGAGGCTATTGCCTTTGGTGAGAGCCTCGAGTTTAAGTCCTTGGATAATGAACGCCTATCGAAGATGGCAGTTCCTAGCAAGCCGAACATATTAGATCGGGTCTTCGGAAGGACTGCATTTGGAAATATCTGAACATCGTCTCCTTTACCAAATTGATGGGCTCCTTCAACCTTCAAGCTTACCGAGTGGGCCAAAATGACGTCTGGGAAAAGATCCTTGAATCTAACCCTTCCTTTGATACAACTCCCTTTCGAGAGGTGTGTCACAAGGAAATCTTCGAGAAGCTTAAGTTGTCTTACCCTGACTAGGGTTGAAGAGGAGGATCCTATTCTAGCAGACCCAAATATTGAGAAGTATCTTGTTGACTCGCCACCTCTTCCCGAAGAACCTCAACAGCCTGCCTCAGAGAAAGATCCTGAGAAAGAGCCTTCAGTCGACAATGAGGAAGAAACATAGGAAACCATCTCCTTATTTTTCCTTTTTCTTTTGTAAGGGTTGGCCCTCCATAATTTAAATGAAATGAAAATCAGTCTTTTTTCTCGAACTCTTCCAATGATTGCTTTAATACTTCCTCATCTGGTATCCAAAAAATGTCTTAATAACAATTTGTGAATGATATAAGTTATCACATAGATTAACTTGTACCTTAACGGGAGATAACATTCAGGATATTATGAAGATGCGTTTGGGAGAGATGTGTTCAGCTCTGAACTTTTACTCCCAACTGCTCCTTCATTTATGATGAAGTCCAAACGTTTCATGTATTTGTATACCAATCACTCCTCCCAAGGAGTTGGAAATACTCTATTATTTAATGCTGGTGCGACGGTTGGTATTTTGGTAGTATCCTCGTATCAGGTGGATACTGTTCCACGTGGAAACTTTGTTCAACCTTCGAATTTTGAATTTGAAGCGCCGTTATCCCCTGACTGTTGATCCTGCGTTTTTAGGAATTCGAAGCGTCTCTTCGATCCTGTCCCTTGTTTGTCTTAGGCTTTCAACCATCGCATCTCTCTTTGAGGCTATTTAAGCCCCTCAAGGGTACTTCATCCTTGTCTCGCTATCTGCAAGTTATTTATATTTGATAGATTTGCAAAACGACATTCCATCTTCCTTTGTTGTATCCGTACTCTTGTCCTCCAACAATATTTTCAATTAGAATTTGAACAAGTAAGCCTTTTGCTCTGTCTATGTCATAAATCTCTTCTTCTCCTTGAGTAAACTCCATAGTATTCATACTTAGGGTTTACTTATGACGGATGTTCTAAGTAGTTCATGTTCAACCAGAGATCTAGGGTTTTCCTTTTTCTGTTTGTTGTTGGATTGTCGTATTGACATTGCTTTTTTGTTTTTGCAATGCCTCCCAGAATTAACTTGGACTTTATTAGGGCAAATTCCTACAAGAAAACTGCCCCAGTACCGATGAAGGTTGCTTCCTCTTAGGTGATTGCTGCTGGTGAATCTTCTAAACGTGAGGACACTGTTGTTGGTGAATCTTCAGATCAGATTCCCACAGTTTCTGCTGATGTTTCTCCTATGCTCCCTCTACCTGAAGAGACCGTTCGGTCTTCCAAGGAGGACGTGGCTCCCTCCATTGTTGCCTGTATTGATGATGCCCCTGCTGAAGATATCGTTCGGTCTTCCATGATGAAGACCCTTCGGGCATCTGAGGAAGATGCGGTCCCTGTTGGTGCCGCTTCTATTTCCAACTCTAGTGCTTGTTTGGCATCCTCCTCCGCTCCTTCCTTGGAGCTGGAGGATTTTGCCACTAGGAAGCGCCCTAGGTTGGCTGATGATGTAGCTCATCCTTCTTGTTCATTGAAGAGGTCTGACTTGGTGACAGGCGATTTTGACAAGGCACTGGAATGGTGCACTGCTGTTCAGATGCCTGCCGAGAGTAGAGGCCTTTCCACGATCCCAGACAGTGATTTTATGAAATCACTGGTGATGTGAGTTTTTCTTCATTACCTTTTGTTCTGAAGACTTTTCTTTTGCTCATGACTAACTCTGAAGTTGTTATAGGAGTCTCACTGGTAACTTCCACAACCAAGTGGAAGCAGCCTCTAGACTCGGTAGACTGAGTGATGAAGTTTCCAGGCTTCGGGAAGACTCAAAGCCAAAGACATTGAGATTGCTCGTCTTGGAAACCGAGCTTGGGAGATTGCCCGAGAGAAGAATTCCGAGATCGAACGTCTTCGTTCGGATTTGGATGATGCCAGGGAGAAGATCTGTCGTCTGGAACGGGAAGCAGGGAAACCAGGGGCGAAAGGGTCTGAAGCATTACCCCAAAGGCAAGCTGTTATCCCTTTGCCCGAGTCCCTCCCAACTGATGTTCGCAGGGCTTGCATCTTCAAGTATTTGCACAGTAAGCCTTTTGTTAACATGGTGAACGCTTATAACTTGCAGCATACCGGGATGGCAAAAACGAAGTATGGGAATCGATATTAAGGAGAAATCCTTATTTCAACACGACTCCCCACCGCGCCAATTGTCATCCTGAAGTGTTTGCAAAGCTGGGACTTCCTCTTCCTGCCTAGACTAAGGATGCAACAGACCTTCCACCCCCAGATCCGGATATCATGCATTATCTTGACGATTCTCCTCCTTATTCTCCTCTCAAAGGATTCAGTTATGAAGAGCTTGCCTTGAATGCTGGTTCGATCAAAGATCAAACTTCTCTTGGCCAAGCTGGATAAAGAGTATGGAATTGCAGAGGATTTTGATAACATACGTTTTCTCGACTCCATTCTTCTTCTTCTTCTTCTTGAATCTATGTTGCTTCTTGACTCTGTGTTACCTCTGACAAAGCTGCTTCGATCTTGTTTAACACCTTAATTATCATCGATGATGACTTTCTTTTTTGACCGAGCGAAGATTGTACCCCAACACTTGTTGTCTCATATGTATGTTTGATGTAAAGGTTGGCCCCTTCTGGTCGTTTAAAGAAATAAAGAATTAACTTCATCTTTGAACTTTGTCAGCCACTTGAGTCATTGTTGCAGTAGGTCTTAGTTGTTCAATACAATGCCTTTACTTAGAGTTTTCCGAAGAAATTCAATAAGTCTGAGAAGGAACTCACTCGGGTTTTAAATCGATGCCTTTACTTAAGAATTTTTGGAGAAATTCAATAAGTCTGAGAAGGAACTCACTCGGGTTTTAAACCGATGCCTTTACTTAAGAATTTTTGGAGAAATTCAATAAGTCTGAGAAGGAACTCACTCGGGTTTTAAACCGATGCCTTTTGATTTTGTCGCTAGATCTGTTCTTGAGTGTTGTATGATGCCCCCCAATCAAAAGACAGTATGTTGGAAACTGATAATTGTATTGATTGAGTTGAAATTTGTTACATCATGAATGAAAATGATAATCTTCAGGGATAATATTTCTTCAGATGCCTGGCATTCCACGAACGATCCAACTCTCTCTGGGTTGTCATGTTCTTCAGCTTATAAGCTACCGAACCGACTGGTTTAATAACCATATATGGTCC
This sequence comes from Hakea prostrata, assembly GCF_041222555.1. NCBI lineage: Eukaryota > Viridiplantae > Streptophyta > Magnoliopsida > Proteales > Proteaceae > Hakea > Hakea prostrata. The sequence continues at coordinate 8,364,385 of NC_142609.1, forward strand.
TTCCCATGAAGGGTCCAATTTCCTTTGATGGCGTGGATCTGAAGCTATGGTATTTCTCAATACCAAGTCTCCTGCTAAGTACCGACGATTCCTCACTCGGGAATTATAATGTGACGCTATCATTCGTTGATAATGTTGAGTTCATGCTATAGCTTTTGCACGAACTTCATCCAAAAAATCAAGGCTATCTAGCAGTCCTTGTTCATTTGCTTTCTCTTCAAACTCTCTTTCCTGTAGTGTTCCTGCCATAACTTCCACAGGTGCCAAAGCCTCAGATCCATAAGCCAACTTAAATGGAGTTTCTCTTGTGGGTGTTCGAACCATAGTTCGGTAGGCCCACAGTACATTCTGTAATTCTTTGACCCACAAGGCTTTATTAGCTTCGAGTCTTCTCTTTATTCCCTCAAGTAACGTTCGGTTTGTAACCTCTACTTGACCATTGCTTTGGGGGTATGCCACTGATGACATACGATGCTCAATCAAATAAGTTCCCAAAATTGCTCAAATTGTGGACAGTCGAATTGATCGGTAACAATTATTTTTGGCATCCCAAACCGATATATAATTGACTCGAGCATGAACTTCTCCACTTTTCTAGCAGTGATGGTTGCCAGGGCACTAGCTCAACCCATTTGGTGAAGTAGTCGATTGCTACTATAAGATATTCTCTTCGGCCTGACGCCTTGCTGAATTTGCCCATGATATCGATTCCCCACATAGCAAATGGGATGGGATCTAAAATTGAAGTCATGGTTTCAGCTGGGCGTTTAGATAATGTAGCGTGGGTTTGACAATTGCTACACTGACGAACATATTCCATAACAGCCTGCTGGAGTTTAGGCCAATACAACCCAAACCTCAAAATTTTGTGTGCCAAGGCTCGACCGCCCATGTGTGCACCACAAATTCCTTCATGCACCTCTTCCAGAGCTAATTCCGCTCCCTCGAGACCCAAACATCTCAAAAGGGGTCCAGAATAAGACCTTCTGTATAGCCTTCCATTTTGCATAATGAATCGTGCTGATCGCACTTTGATTAGTCTCGCCTCATTCGGATTTTCTGGTAGTTTGCCATCTCTCAGATATTCTACCATTTGATCCATCCAACAACGCTCCGCTTCAATATAGGAAATTTCCTTTTCGTGATAACTTGGAAATGTTATCTCTTCTATGTAGACCGAAGGGTCTAAATTCTTTTCTTTGGCATTGGCTAATCGGGATAGCTCATTTCCCATTGTATTTTCTTTTCTTAGAATCTAACATACTTTCAGATTCCTGAACTCTTTCTGCAATGCTTGTACAATCTCCTGGTAGTTCCGTAACCGGGGTTCTTTGATGCCATACTCCCCTTGTACTTGGTTGACAATAAGCTGGGAGTCACTATAAAAGTTACGTCTGCTATCGCCAATGCTTTTGACAGTCTAAGTCCAGCTATTAGGGCCTCGTACTCCGCCTCATTGTTACTTGCTTCAAATGCAAATCTCAATATATTGAATAATGAATCCTGCCGGACTCTTTAGGAGAATTCCAGCCCCTGCTCCCTGCTTGTTACTCGAACCGTGCACATATACCTCCCAAATGGTCGGGATAGTGGGTTCGGCAATGTCTTCCATTGGTGCAGTAGTCTCTACTACAAAGATGGCTAGTGCTTGAGCTTTGATTGCCATTCGAGGCTTAAAGCTTACTTGGAACTCACTGAGTTCAACCGACCAAGCCACCATTCTTCCAGACAAATTAGGTTTACGAAGAACTTTACTAAGGGGAAAAGTAGTAAATACCTCGATTGAATGAGCCTGAAAATATGGCAGTAGTTTCCTAGCTGCTATCATAAGAGCTAGAGCCTGCTTCTTGATATGAGAATACCGTGTCTCCGCATCAAGTAGTACATGGCTGACATAATAAATTGGCCACTGCTTCTTGTCTTTTTCCCGAATGAGTACTGCGCTAACTGCCGAAGGGGATGTTGCTAAATATAGCTGCAAGATTTCTCCCTTCTTGGGTCGAGATAATAGCGGTGGTCTTCCCAACATCTCCTTTAGTTCTTTGAAAGCTTTTTGGCATTCCTCGGTCCATTTTGCCTCCTTACTGCCCCTCAAATCTTTGAGTGCCTTGAAAAAAGGTAGACACTTTTCTCCTGACTGTGAGATGAAACAGTTTAAAGCGGCTACTCTCCCTGTTAAGCATTGCACATCCCGAACTGTTTTGGGGGCTTCCATATCAATCAAAGCCTGTATTTTGGTTGGATTAGCCTCAATACCTCTTTGTGATACCATGAAGCCCAAAAATTTGCCTGGCGAAACTTCGAAGGCACATTTCTCCGGATTCAGCTTCATTTGGTATTTTCGCAGTACTGAAAATACCTCCGTCAAATCTTCAATATGTTTCGCCCTTGCAATGCTCTTTACTAGCATATCGTCAACATAAGCTTCGACATTTTTCCCAATCAAGTCTTTGAAATTTTGTTGATGGCCCTCTGATAAGTAGCTCCTGCATTCTTCAGGCCGAATGGCATGACTTTATAGTAAAAACTTTTGCGATCAGTGAAAGCCGTAAACATTTTGTCCTCCTTGTTCATGAGGATCTGATTATACCCTGAATAGGCATCCATGAAACTCAATGTTTCATAGCCTGCAGTTGCATCTATCAAGAGATCAATCCTGGGCAATGGGTAACAATCCTTAGGACAAGCCTTATTTAGATCTGTGTAATCTGTACACATCCTCCACTTTCCATTTGCTTTTTTGACCATTACCACATTGGCCAACCATATTGGACATTCAATTGGTTCAATGAAACCAGAGCTCTTCAATTTTTCAACTTCACCTTGAATGGCTTCGTATTTTTCCACGGAGAAATTTCTCCTTCTTTGAATAACTGGTTTCACCTTTGGATCTATCCAAAGTTTGTGCTCTGCAACATGCCAATCAATTCCTGGCATGTCATCTACAGACCATGCGAACACGTCACTATTTTGTTGAAGAAAAGACTTCAACTTTTCCTTGAATTCTTCCAGCTGCTCAGACCTGATATAAGTAACTCTTTTTTCATCATCGAGATACAACTGGATTTGCTCCAGTTTTTCTACTGGCTCGGGCCTTTGCATTTCTGTTTCGTCCCGATCATCTCGCACCTCAATTGGTAACGCTGTCACCTTCCTCGGGCCTTCCTTGTCTTTCAGATATGCAACATAACATTGCCGAGAAATTCTGTCACATCCACCCAGCCGGTACCCTATCTGGCATACCCGGGATGTGATCCACAGCCCCAAAGATCCATAGTTCAGGGACCACATAATCCACATCGACGATAATACAATCATGAACAGATAATAATCATAAACTAACAATGAATGATCATGGAATTCAGAAATAAGGTGTCAGACATAATCAGAGTGCGGAAATAAATATCAAATCAGATAAATTAAGAAGGCAGTGGGCGGAATCCACTCCTTCACCAAACGGAAGTGAGGTCAAAATTTAGTTAAGTACAAGTCTCAAGTTATAAAGGTAAGTTAAAGTTATTACAATTCCTCTAAGTATACTGTCACAAAAGAAAGGGGTAACTACTCATAAGTCTCCTCCATAATAAATATATCTTCTTCAAAGTTGAGGACCTTGGAGACCCAACATGACTGCTCCCATACAACTCTGGGGCTAACCCTGGTACGCCTGGTAATCTTCTTCGGTATGGTCACCGAAGTCTTCAACGTAGCCAGCCTCCGGATGGTAGTATGAGGTATCTGGGTCCGCCTCAGGGAGGGTGCCATCAGAGTAATCACCTGTAGAGTAGCCTAACAAAATATTGCAACAGAAAGGAATGAGTTCAAAAGAACTCAGCAAGGAAGTTATCCCACCACACATAAACCACAAGATAATCATAAAATGATGCAGATGATATGAGGCATATAATGCAATATGACTTTATTCTAAGTATGCTGGTCATCTATGGTAGACATGCTTTAAGTCATAGCACCATACTTCTTTAGGTAGTCTCAATCACTCATCACCGGGGGGAATTGGGTCCTGCATCCCTCTCGGACAAATCCATGGTTGGGGTTTCGGTCACCGCTCTCTCACATCACCGTTTGGTCTAAGTATTGGCGCATGTCGGGTATAGCCTAGCCCAATGCAAGTCATCTACTTAATCATATCATGCCGTTCCAGATACTTCCATTCCTCCCCTCTCGGGATCCTTTCCGGTATCCTTCACACTAGAGTCACGGATATTACTCACCGGACTCATCAACCCTATTGGTCATCCACAAATGGTAAACGGGAAGCTCTCACATCCCTCTCACGGATCATTTCACCGGTCTTGAGTGCCCGTGAGCCCAAGTCTAGCCATTTGTAACCCTACCAATAAATGGCCCCTTTCGGGTAACCGTAATGCAATTTATGTCCTCTCATGGAGTGGATACCGGTCTTGAGCGCCCACAAATCCACACTACTACCACGGGTTGTTCGGTCTCAATGCCCTTCCGAATCGGGTCTGATATGATAGGGACATCCTAGCCATACATCTAGACAAATCCTATGCATGTCATTCAATAACCCGGGAAAGCGTCAATGGACACCTTCGGAGAACATCCCATACTATTCCCTCCGATGTCCAAGGACAGAAGCACCAGTAGGGTACCCCTCAATCCCAAGTTATACTTAAGCAATCACATGCCCAAGTTCATCATATCAGTTCACAAGATACAACGTCATAATAAACATTCAATTCATGACATTGACATAAGTCATCATATATTGAAATTGATAAACATGATAAAACATTGAAGTAATATAATGTAAACACAAAGCTACCGTTAAAAGACATATGTAGCAAGTCTAACACGATAAGAATATGAAATAGAAACTATATTTACTAGGTTAGGAATACCAAGTCAAGATTTCGATATCCTAGGTAATTACATCGATAACTATCCTTACCTTGAATCGGAGAAGAGAATGGTCCAAGATCACAAGCAGTGGCCCAAATAGTCTTAAAGTCCTAAACAAGCATATATGAAAGGTTAGAGAAGAAATCGGAACAATCGGAGATCAAACGAATCAGAATGCCGGGCAAAAGTTGTCGACAAGAACTCTATTGGTCGATACATTTGGTCGATAGTATCGACCAATAGTATCGACCAAATCAATTCCAGGACAGCAAGCTGGCTTTTCGGATTCTTGCCCAGATTTGGTCTTCCGGGTCTCGGATTGACATGAAACTTGGAGGATAGTCTAAGCACAACATGGGGACACTAATTATCAAGAAACTTTCATAATCCAATGGTCCATTTGGAAATCCCCAAATTGACATATCAAGGTTAAGAGTTGTTGATCATGGCATTGGCTATATCTCAATGCAAATTAGGGGAAAACATGGGGGATTAGGTAGGGAATCGTTTAGAAGTAACATGGAGCACATATGCAAGGTATGGATTAGGTTAATCATGAGCTTCATCTCAGTTTTGGTAAATAAAGCAAGTTGGTAAGCAATAAATCATGGAAATGTGTGGTCAATGATCATGAGGTGAATCAATCATAGTCATATCGGTGAAAACATCATTGTATGGGGTTTAGAAGGTTCATGGCAAGGTGTATGCAAGGTTGCAGCACCTTGGCCATGGTCCCAACAGTAAAATAGAGAAAAGATGAGTGAGAAAGTGATTAGGAGAGAGAGTCATACCTTTAAAGTGGAACAAGAAAGTAGGAATGAGTGGTTGGCAATGATTGATGAAGAAGATGCTTCACCACTACCAAGGAGGAGTTCTTGGGAGGCTCTCTCACGTTCCCAGATGTTAAAAACGCGAGAATAGGGCTCCAGTCTCGAGGAATAAATAAATAGAAAAGAATATTCCAAGAATCTTTAAATCTGGGCTCTCAAGAGACTTGTTGGTCGATACCTTTGGTCGATGGTATCGACCAATAGTATCGACCAAAACAATCTCTGCAGAAATTTTACAGAATAGTTCAGCAACTTTAGGTGCGGACTTGGAGGGCTATACAAGGTCAAATTGCATGGGGTTTTCTCCTACAGTTCACTCAAGAGGTCTAGTTTCAGGGAGTACCTTCGGATTATGCACAAGAGTCCGTTTGCTATTTCAACTGTCTCGCTCTTCATCAGTGCGCAGATTCTAACTTAGCACTGGTAATGTGCTCAAGGAAGGAGCAGCATCATCAATGTCCATAAACTGGAATCCCGACATTACGTCATCAACCAGTAGGGCCCATAAGTCCCTCCTACCACCACTTCGGGTCTTTGGACCTACAAACATAACAATGACCGGGTCGGGTCAAGGTTAGGTAAAAGCTGGATTTTACAAATTCTCTGGTCAGATGAAACTTGACCGATTCCCATCTCAGTCGGGAATTTTATTTTTAGGTGCTTCGCTGAAACGATAGCACCTAACTTCGACAAAGATGGTCTCCCGAGGATAACGTTGTAAGCCAGGAAATCCCGAACCACCAAGAAATTTACCCGAATGGTAGCTTCCTGGGGAAGCTTCCAATTGACAGATCCAAATGGACCGATCCTTCCGCTATTGCAGATGATCCTGCAAAGCCATTAGATGTGTGGATGATAGCTCCATCAAGTCTTCATCCACCTTAAGTTTTTGATAGGATGCATAAGATAATAGGTCTGCAGCAGACCCGGTGTCAACTAACACCCTGTGTACTTCTCGGCGTGCAATCTCTACCTTGATGACTATGGCATCATCATGAGGTAAACAAACGCCTCTTTCATCTTCTTCACCAAAGGTGATCGAACCCTCACCATTTGGCCTTTTACGCTTTTGTGTCTCTCCGGTCCCAACAACTTTGGATTTCGCTTTCAGCTTCCGGAGTGATTTAGGCTCGGGACCTCCAAAGATTGTAAGGATCGGTGACCAAGTAGCATCGTCCGTAGGAGGTGAACCATATAGATATTCAGTAATGAATACGATGTGGATCCGTTCCAAGGCCCCTCATTCAAAACCTCAAGGCGGTGGGACGATTCCTTCCACCTCCTTACCCTTCTTAGATTTAGGAACCCCCTTTGGTTGATCTGGGCTAACCGAACGGTCCCTTTTTACTCCTGCATCACGTGGTTCCTCTCGCCTTCTACTGACGAAATTGGACAAATGTCCCTGGGATATCAATCTTTCAATATCCGCCTTTAAATGTCTGCAATCATTGGTATAATGACCTTAATCCTTGTGGAAACGGCAATACCTTTCCCGATCCTGCTCCCCCGGTTTAGTAGGAAGCTTCGGAGGCCACTTCAAGATATTCCGTTTCTTGATAATGTTTAAAATATCAGCCCGCGGAGTATTTAATGGAGTATACTCACTTTTGTCAGGAGATCTCTACCGCCATGCCTGATGAGGCTTTCCAACTCGATCTTGAATATTCTGCTTCGGCTTCTGCTTGTTTTCAGGAGCCTTCTGTTCTTTCGCGGAGGCTTTATTATCCCCCTGGTGTGCGTCTAAGATTTCCGTGACTTCTGCCTGCTTTTGGCATCTCTGTACCAATTTCAACATAAGTTGTAGGCATATCCTGAAGTAATAACTCCAAGGGTCGTCGATTAGTGAGTCCAGTGAACAAAGCAGTTTTACCTACTTGCTCATCTAGATTCTCTATCTCCATTGTAACCCTGTTGAATCTTTTCAGGTATTCCCGAATCGATTCACTCTTCCCTTGTCTAATAGTAAACAAGGTTTCCTCGGTCTTTTTAATCTAGATTCCACTTTGGAATCGCCCTATGAATTTGCACGCCAACTCATCTAAATTCACGATCCTTCCTGAGGGGAGGTTCGAGAACCATTTCTGTGCCGCTCCCGTTAAAGATGAACCAAAGACCCTGCAAAGGATTTCGTCAGAATTACCTGCGACTACCATAGTCTGCTGATAATAACTGATGTGGGCCGTGGGATCTCCGGTGTGAAACCCGACCCAAACCTTGACCCGGATACTCTTTTGTCTGTAGGTCCGAAGACCCGAAGTAGAAGTGAAAGTCAACTATGGGCCATATTAGTAGAAGACATAGTGTTCGACTCCGAACCTATGGAGATTGAAGATGATGCCCCATACTTGAAGACAGTGTTGGATATAGAAAAGAGACTACGCCTTGATGAAGAGAAGATTGGTTGATGACCATAGAGCTTGGTGGAATATGATTTAAAGCCATTTTTCCATGCTAGGTAAGTTATAGAATATGTGTTTAAAGTTTCGTTTGATTCCGAATAGTGGAAGGCCCTCAAAACCCTGACTTTGGATTTGCTGTCTGCCCTGGTCGACTGCTTGGGTCGACTGGGCCAAGCTACCCAGCCATTCAACCCAGAGATGCTGAACTCGAGCAGAATTTTTTGTTTAGGTTATATTGCTATATATACCCCATGACTTCGTGATTTTAGTATCCCTAGCCTCCAAAACACTTAGAGAATGAAGGGAAACCATCTCCAAGCCTCCAAAAGTGTAGAAGAAGATCTAATCTTGCAATCTTGCTAGTTCTCTCTCTTGTTCTTCAATCAAAGGTTAGTATTCAATCTTTTGTGTTCTTGATTCATTCTTTCCATGATCACTCTCATCTCTGAACTGAGATTATGATGAAGATGCTGCAACCTTGTAGTCATATCTTTACAATCTCTTTTCATTCTCTTGTGCCATGATTATCTTATTCATTCTTTATATGATTTTTATGATTTCTTCTTAAACTATGATCATATTCTTATTTTGATTTATTCTACCATTGTAGATGCCTCTCCATGATTATTCATACCTCTGATCTACTGTGTTCTTGTACTAGAATGAGACCTTAGCATCTCTAGTTCATCTCTTTCTTTGATAGCATGTTTCCCATGAAAACCATGATTTTTACCAAAATAGAAACTATGATTTCAAATTAGTAAGTAATGGTTTTAATCCTTGTTTGATGTCTAAAATATGATTTTTAGTCTTAGACTACTGTGTTAGACATTCTCTCCAAGTTTCATCGCATTCCGGATTGTGTAGCATAGTTCGGATCAAGATTCTCTTTTTGGATTCGGATTTGCTCTGGGGCCGACTGCCTGGGTTGATTGACTCAGTCAACCCAGCCAATCAACCTGCAAGAACAGAATTGGATTTTTTTGCCCGTTTCGATTCGATTGATGCTTATTCTTTTAGGACTACTTCCTAATGATTGTGTGATGCTATTGTAGGGTTTATTTGCTAACTTTGGATTCATCCTCTTGTCCGTTCGGAATATATTCGAATCTATTTAAGGTAAGGAATGTTGTTACCATATTAACATAGATTGCATAGATTTAGTTTCTAATTTGGGAACTACTTAGATTTGCTACTGTTATGTTAGTTTCTATTATGATATGAATGCTGTAAGTACAGTAGCAACTTATTTCCTTATTTACTTTATGTAATTGGATCATGTATGAATACTTAAGGGTAAATATCACTTACCTCCCCTCTTAACTGGACAAATAGCACTTACACCCCCTCTTAGTTGAATAATATCACTTACCTCCCCTCTTACCTAGCAAATATATCAAACACCTCCCCTCTATTAACTTTCTTGGTTAAATTTAACTTTTACCGTTTAATATTTTTCTAAAACCCCAAATTACCCTTGATTAAAAATATATATTTTTTAACCCTAAATTACCGTAATCACCCTAACAATTAAACTACTATATTACCTTCAATTAAATAATTATTAAAAACTAAAATACCATAGTTAAAACCTAAGTTATCTTTAATTATTAAAAGCCCAACATACCCTTTAAAAAATAATAATTTATCAAACAAATAAAAAAACCCCAAAATAGTAGTATGTGTTTAATTTTATCAACATACCCTTTTTTTTTTTTTTAATTGCATTTTTAATTTTACTTGATAGTAGTATGTGTTATTTTAAAGTATGTTTTAATTTTATCAACATACCCTTTTTTTTTACTTGCATTTTTAATTTTACTTGATAATAGTATGTGTGTTTTTTTTAATTGTTTGATAAAAAAAATTAAAAAGGGTATGTTGGGCTTTTAATAATTAAAGATAAAATTTGGGTTTTACTATAATGTTTGGTTTTTAATAATAATTTAATTGAGGGTAATTTAGTAGTTTAAGTGCTAAGATGATTACAGTAATTTAAGGTTTAAAATTAAAAAATATTTTTAGCCAAGGGTATTTTAGGGTTTTAGAAAAATATTTAACGGTAAAAGTTAAATTTAACTGAGAAAATTAACGAAGGGGAGGTTTTTGATATATTTGTTAGATAAGAGGGGAGGTAAATGATATTACCTAACTAAGAGGGGGTGTAAGTGCTATTTGTCCAGGTAAGAGGGGAGGTAAGTAATATTTACCCAATACTTATTCATGTATGTTGCTTATTCATTTAATCTTGTCTTATTATACTCTTTCATATGATGAGATATCTGTCGTGGATGATATGATTGAATTATGATTGTGATTGTTTAGGTATGATTTGGGATTGGGGAATGTCCTTTTGACATTTCAGTCCTTGGACAACATTGGGAGTAGTATGGGATATTTCCAATGTTGCCCTTTGACACTTTCCCGGATTATTGGTTTTCATACCTAGGACTTGTCTAGCAGTGTTTGGCTAGGATATTCCCTGTTATATCAGACCCGATTCGGAAGGGTATTGAGACTGAATGACCCGTGGTAGCAATGGGGATTTATGGGCGCTCAAGACCGGTAACCAACCCGTGAGGGGACATGAATCACATTGTGGGGGCCATTTATGGGTAGAGTTGCATATGGATAGACTTGGGCTCATGTGTCACATCCTCCCAGCCGGTACCCTAACTGGCATACTCAAGAGTGTGATCCACAGCCCCGAAGATCAAGTATCGAGGAAATCATCCTCCCACATATACAATAACATAATCATAAACAGGAAATAATCAAGGTTTAAATATTATAAACAAAAGATTAAAGTCAAGAAATGAATAATCAATATAATAAGAGTGCGAAAAAATGATACCAGATGTAATCACATCAAAAGAAGTAGAGTGAGGCGGAAACTCACTCCACAAAATACAGTGGAACGCAGTATGTAAGTCTAAAAGAAATAACATCTAAATCAAAGGAACTAAGAAAGATAACTAAACATAAGAGTTTTCTATTCTATAGATGACGTCTTCAAAATAGTGGACTTCATCAATCCATTTGAGACGTTCCAAATACACGTTGTCTTTAATCGTAGTACGCAACTTGATCAACTGAGGGATCATCAGAGTAATCTTGATTGTTGCCAACACCTTGCGTGTAGTACGCTTCATCGGCTTGTGCCTCATCGTACTGTTCGCCATAGTAATCAGTACTTGTAGAATAGTCTAACAAAACAATGTACAAAAGGAATGAGTTTTGAAGAAACTCAGTAAGGTAGTTAATCCATAACAACATAAATAACATGGAAGCAATCCATAAAAAGATGAAATGCAATATGAAACAAATAATGTATGTATGCATCTAAACTGTATGTATGCTGGTCTCTATGGCAGATATGCTTTAAGTCATAGCACCGTACTTCTTTGGGTAGGTCACGCATACAACTCCTGTTGGTAGTGGGTCCGGCATCCCTCAGGACAAACCATGGCAAGGGGTTAAGTCAACACTCTCTCTCACAACAATTTGGCATAAGTACCGGCGCATGTCAGGGTAAAGCCTAGCCCAATGCAAGTCATCTACTTAGTTATATCAACTCAGGTCTAGATACTTCCATTCCTTGCCCCGAGCAATCCTTTCCGGTATCCTTTCCACTAGAGTCCTAATAGTCCCGGACTACGGACTCATCAACCCTATTGGTTATCCACATATGGTAAACGAGAAGCTCTCATGTCCTCTCATGGATATAACTCACCGGTCTCGAGCGCCCATGAGCCCAAGTCTAGCCATATGTAACCCTCCAATAAATGGCCCCCACAATGTGATTCCCGTCCTCTCACGGGTTGGTTACCGGTCTTGAGCGCCCGTGAATCCCCATTGCTACCACGGGTCGTTCGGTCTCAATACCATTCCGATTTGGGTCTGATATAACGGGTATCCAAGCCAAACACTGCTAGACAGCTCTAGGTATGACAATCAATAATTTGGGAAAGAGTCAATGGACAACCCCGGAAACATCCCATACTATTTCCGATAATGTCCAAGGGTAGAAGTGTCAAAAGGACACCTCTCAATCCCAAATCATACCTAATCAGATACAATCCCAGATCAGTCATGACATACACAGTCAACAGTTCATCATATACCAAAGAATATAAAGTCATGATCTAATCATTAACAACATGATAATAACCAATTCATATAAGTATGAATAATGAAAAGATAACCTAAACAAGTGCTACTGTTCTCACAGTAGTATATCAGAAGTAAAAGTATACAAACAGTAGTTAAACTCATAGTTTCATAAAGATAGAAACCAGAGAGTATGTGATCTATGTAGTTAAGGAGATAACTGTCCTTACCTTCTAACTCGTAAAGGAACTTAGAGAATCAAGTAAGACCTTGACTAAACCTGAGAAAAGAGTCTTAAACAGTGTATACAATAAGTTAGGAAAGATAGATAGAAGGAAAGATCACAATTCAATCAAAACAGACCAAGAATGGGGTTGCTGTACCCATTGGTTGACTGATTGGTCTACTGCCCCATCGACCAATGAGTCGACCAACAGAGACAGTAGCCTTCAAGAATCAGAAATTTTAGAATATGAATCCGAATTTGGTGGTTCAAAAGGGTACAAAATAAGGGGGAAACTTCAATGGAAGCATCCAAGTCTATAGAGGACATCAATCCATTAATCAATTCAAGTTTCCAGGTTACAACTTAGGAACCAGAAGGTTAACCTAATTAGGTTAAATCATGGATCATGAAGGGAATATAGTATGGATCAAGGATAATGAACTAGAGGATGATAGGTTATGATTCTAGTAAAGAAAACACATTGATTGGATGTTAACAGGGTCAATAACATATATCCAAGAAATTAGAGTTTCACCCTTTTTGGCTCCCATGAAAAAGGTTGAGATCACAGGAGGGAGGGAATTAATGATAGGCCAATTACAACAAGAAGAATTATAGAATATTAAATTTAGATCAACCTAACAATTTACCCATGAGGTTTCTCTCACATGGGAGGTTACCAAAAGTTCTCTGAATGACCACACAAGGTTAGGGTTTCCAGGATTCAACTGGCTAGGGTTAAGATCATGATGATGATCATAGATCTCAAAGAATTGAATGAGATCATGGAATAGATGGTTGCAAGGGTGCAACATCTTCTTCCTGATCTCAACCATGAACATAATAAAGAAAAGAAAAATCAGAGATAGAGAGGAAAGAGATCATAAACAAACCTTTGATGCAGGAGGATGAAGATCACTTGATTTCTTGCGAGATATCAACCAAAGATGCAAGGGAATTGATTAGAAAGGGGTTCTAACTCATTCCAGAGGCTTAGGAGGCAGATGAGGCGGAGTATTCCCGAGACTAAACTTAAATAGAGTAGCTACGACCTAATTTTCAAAAACAGAATCAATTGGTCGATTGATTGGTCGACTGGTCCAGTTGACCAATGAGTCGACCAATCAGAACAGCAACTTCAAAACAGGGAATTGAAGGCTCAGATAAAGTCCAAACATCAAGGGGTTTTGCACACACCTAAAGTGACATACCTAGTAGGTAGAAATGCCTTCGAACCAATACAGAGAGCACTCCAAGTCCATCAACTAATCCAATCTTCATCAGGGTGCAGTTTCCATAAATGGAACACTGACATCCACACTCAAGGATTCCAATCCAGCCATCAAGTCTTCAACAGAAATGGCCCAAAGATGACTTCTTGCCTTACTTCGGGTTGCTGGACCTACAAACAATAGGTTTTCCGGGTCAGGGTTAGGGCTGGGTTTCACATCATGGGCGTTCAAGACCGGTAACCAACCCGTGAGAGGACATGAGAGCTTCCCATTTACTATATGTGGATGACCTATAGGGTTGATGAGTCCGTATTTGAGAGAGTCGGATACGCTGACTCTAGTGTGAAGGATACCTGAAATGATCCCGAGAGGGGAGGAATGGACATATCTGGATCTGAGCTGATGTAACTAAGTAGAAGACTTGCATTGGGCTAGGCTTTACCCTAACATGCGCCAATACTTAGACCAATGGTGATGTGAGAGAGAGGTGACCTAAACCCTTTACCAAGGAATGTCCATGAAGGATGCAGGACCCAACTACCATCGGCAAACCCAAGATGCCAAGATGGCTGAGGGGGAGTGATTGACCTTCCTAAAGAAGTATGGTGCTATGACTTAAAGCATGTCTATCTATAGAGACCAGCATACATAGAGTTAGACTCATACATGCATTGTCTGTCTCATATCATATCACATTATGCTTTGTTTATACGATCATGTTATTTATGCTATTATGGAATTACTTGCCTTACTGGGTTTCATTTGAAACTCACTCCTTTTGTACAACATCTTTTGTTAGATTATTCTGCAGGCCTTGATGACTATGAAGTGCAATACGAAGAAGCGTACAATACGCAAAGTGTTGGCAACTATGAAGATTTCATTGAGGATTCCTCGAGTGGTCTTATATGTTACCAAGATTAGCCCTACTGTGGAGTGGGAGCATCTGAGCGTAATTGATGAAGTCTATGTTTACGAAGACGTTCTTTACAAATTAGAATAGACTTTAGCTTTGTTAGATTATATCTTTCTTTCTTGTCTTTAGAATCAGTTGAAATCTCCTTTGACTTTCGAACTAAATTCCGCTGTACTCGTGGAGTGAGATTCCGCCTCATTCTATATTTGATTTTATATATATCTATTGCTATCATTTCCGCACTCTGATGATTATCTCGTTACTTTACTTTGATTCATTTGAATAATATTGTTAACCTTGATTTAGTCTTGTTCTTGATTATATTGTTGTGAATGTGGGAGATTGATTTACTAGATACTGGATCTTGTGGACTGTGGATCACACACTTAGGTATGCCAGATAGGGTACCGGCTGGGTGGATGTGACATCCGGAGCAATCGAAAGTGGAAAAAGTTGGCAAACGGAAATTGTGAGGAAATTGATATCCAGCAATGGGCTCGACAAATGGAGTTTTTTGAATAACCGAATAGATATCGTCAGTTATCCTTCCTCTCGCTAATTGCCCGAGCTTTTGATTGATATTAGCCAATTCTTGACTAATGTGTGCCAATCGATCTTCAATAACGTGATCACGACCTAGAACAACCCGATCATTATCACGAACAAAACGATCATTATCATGAACAGCACGATCACTATCACGAACAACGCGTCTGACAGTTGGTGAGTGAGTCTTCACTCCTGTAACCATCCTTGTATTCGAATCGGTTGTACTCCCTTGCAGTCCGTCGAAATGATCGTCACGCCTAGGGAGATTTTCAGTTCTCCTAGGTACTCGGTCGCCTTCCCGGAAGTTTTGACCGATATTCTGCTCATCGATTAGTCTTTGATCCCACTGTGATGCACGCCTTCCTGCATCCCGATGATCGGGCCCTTGTGGTATTACCACCTGTCTGGTCAGTGCTCAAAGTGCCTGACTTACCTCCAACATCTGGAGTTTCAGTTGATCCAGTTGATACTGAAGTGAATTTGGAGGATTATTACCTCCCTGACCACCATCTACTTCAAGCGGCGGACTTCCTTGAGGAATATCCGGATTGTCTACTCTGGGAATTTGGACGCCAGCATCTCGCTATGTAGCAGCTGCTGCTGCTGCCGCTGATCTAGTCACCATAGCTTTCTGAAATGATTCCCATAGACGGCGCCAAATGATGCATCCAAAATCTGCTCAGCCCTTAGATCTCCTGAGAGTGATCTGCAAAATAAAGTGTCAGACGTGGCCTAACCGCTGGGGTTGGGAGTCCACCTCTGAAGGCTAAGTTAGATGATGAACTTAATCACAAACGGCTCTGCTAGAGCACAGAGCTAAGGAATGAATAACTGGAATACGATTCAGATAGTAAGCATCTGAGTGTTTTCGTCCGTCCCTACCTTGTGGGTAGGTTGATGTCTTATATAGAGTGTACCTTCCAATCTCCTTCGTTGGATGTATTTGAGCCTTCTTCGGGTAGTCGCTAGATCTTAACTGATAGATTCGTTGAGTGATAGACTTCTACTAGTTTGGACTAGTAGATGACTCCTAGGATAACATGACTGTTATTTGATGGTTATCCATACGATAGTAATGAGTGACAGCTGCCTGACTGTTATTTGATGGTTATCCATACGATAGCGATGAGTGACAGCTGCCGGATTCTGCTAGCCATCATTAGGTTGATTAACCTACTCCAAAATTATCGAATTAGGGCATGCTTGTGGCTGAGTTAGTTTTCCTCCTCAGCAAGCTACCTCCTGAACCCAGCTCCCTCCTGAAGCGAGTTGATTCCCTTCGTCTCGACCGGAGTCGAGGGTCGAACCAAGAATGAACCAAGTTCGATCATATTTTCTCCATATCAAAAACTAATCCCAATAATGAGTGCAATGAGTAACTAAATCATTTTCAATCTTATGGAGAACATCTCTATAAGTGTAAATCTCATAAATAGCATAAGGGCGCTTCCACTCTATCGACGGACTAAGCATTGTATGCAGCATGACCACCCGCGGAATCTTCAATGTAATCATCGTAACCGCAATCACCTTCCTGGAGATATGCTTCTTCTCCCTGTGCTTCTTCATACAAGCAGTCATAATATTCTGAGCCTGTAGAGAAATCTAACAATACATAGCACAAAAGGAGTGAGTTTCAAAAGAAACCCAGTAAGGCAGTTAAATCCATAATAACATAAATGGCAGGATAACAAAGCAAGTATGATGCAATGTGACATGAAACATATGATGCATTATGATTCTAACTCTATGTATGCTGGTCTCTATTGGCAGACATGCTTTAAGTCATAGCACCGTACTTCTTTGGGAAGGTCTCATCACACAATGCCGTTTGGTAGTGGGTCCGGCATCCTTCAGAACATTCCATGGGCTAGGGTTTAGGTCACCGCTCTCTCACATCACCATTGGTCTAAGTACTGGCGCATGTCAGAATTAAAGCCTAGCCAAATGCGAGTCTTCTACTTAGTTACATCAACTCAGATCCAAATACGTCCATTCCTCGCCCCTGACGATCCTTTCCGGTATCCTTCACACTAGAGTCCTCATAGTCCCTGACTACAGACTCATCAACCCTATTGGTTATCCACATATGGTAAACGGGAAGCTCTCATGTCCCTTCACGGGTTGGTTACCAGTCTTGAGCACCCATGAGCCCAAGTCTATCCATATGCAACCCTACCAATGAATGGCCTCTTTCGAGTATCCACAATTTGATTCATGTCCTCTCATGGGTTGGTTATCGGTCTTGAGTGCCCATGAGTCCCCATTGCTACCACGGGTCGTTCGGTCTCAATACCCTTCCAACTAGGGTCTAACGTAATGGGACATCCTAGCCAAACACTTCTAGACAGCCCTAGGTATGACAACCAACAGTTTAGGAAGGTGTCAAAGGGCATCTCAGAATACATCCCATAATATTCCCGTTAATGTCCAAGGACAGAAGTGTCAAAAGGATACCTCCCCTTTCCAAACTATACCTAAACATACACAACCATAAATCAATCATATCACAAATATAGTGACTTCCCATATGGAAAGAAATCAAGAACATGATCCAACTCATATATAATTGGCAAGTAAAGTCATACATGAACTAATTAATATAAACAAGTAATGCTACTGTAATTAGAGTAGTTGCATCACCAGTACATCAATATAAGAATCTATTTATGGAAATAAATCAGAGAGATTCAAATATGGAAACTAAATCATGAAATCTATGTAATTAAAGAAATAACTATCCTTACCTTATATAACTCGCAAAGAATCCCGAGAATCAATGAAGATCTTTTCTAAACTTGGAAGGGGATCCTAGACAGTGTACATACCTTATTAGGGAAGATCTCCAGAAGATAGGAATCAAATCAACCAAAAATAACCCAAAATAGAGGCTACTATCTTCATTGGTCAATTGATTGGTCATCTACTGACTCTGTCGACCAATCAGTCGACCAACAAAGTCAGCGACAGACAAAATCAGAGATTTCTGATTCGAAATCCGAATTTTGTGATTCGAATCGTCACCAAACAAGAGGGAATATGCAATGATAGTGTACTGGTCTATATAGGACTTCAAAACCCTAATAACATCAAGTCTTCAAGTCACAAAATAGGAAACAAAAACTTACCATAAATAGGTCAATCAAGGTTCTTGGAGAAATCATGGCAAATTCATGGAAGAGAAACTATAGAATGATGGATTACTAATCTGATAATGAATTCATGGAAAACATGTATAAATCTTCTAGAAAAACAAATCTAAGATTGAAAAACTTTGAATCTAAAAAGGGAAAGAAGGTGAAGACATGATTTCCTTCAAAAGCAAGTGATGATCTTGATTAAGATCATCCATCAAGCCTTAAATCCTTAGGAAAAGAGAGAAAATGAGTAGAGTGATGGTTGCAACAGAGATGCAACATCAACTCCACTGTTCTCAAACAGAAAAGGAAAGAAAAACTATAGAAAACCAAAGATGGAGAAGAGAGGAGGATGATCACATACCTTGTGATGCAAATGCAAGAGATTTGATGAAGATCCGACAAGCAAACCACCAAGGATGCAAAGGAGATGACTTGAGGAGAGTTCTGGTTCGTTCCAGGAGGTTTGGAGGCACAAAAGACAAATTAGACTCGAAGTTGGGCTTAAATAGAGAAGTCAAAACCTAATTCGGCAAAATAGATCTCATTGGTCGATTGGCCCAATCGACCAAGCAGTTGACCAATCAAGACAACAAGTCCAAAATAGGGAATTGAAAGCTCAGATCAAGCCCAAACTTGAAGGGGTTTTACACACACACCAAGTGACTTACTTAGTATGTAGAAATGCCTTTGAACCAGGTCAGAAAGTACTCCAAGTCCATCAACTAATCCCTTCTTCATCAGGGTGCAGTTTCCTTTTCAGTCTTGAACAAGTTTCCATAAATGGAACACTGTAAGCAACTCCTATGGATTCTAAGCCAAACACCAAGTCTTCCACTGTGATGGCCCATAGTTGACTTCTTGCTTTACTTCAAGTTGTCGGACCTACAAACAACAGGGTTTCCGGGTCAAGGTTAGGGCTGGGTTTCACAACGTCTCTCCTTGAGGTAATTTAAGTTCCTAAGGGGTGCTTCATCTTTGTCTTCGCTATCTGCAAGTCATTCTTGTCTTCATCATTTGCAAAGTAGTGTTTTGCCTTTGCTGCCTCTATATTCTTATCCTCTGACTATTCTTCGATCAGAACCTGAACAAGTGAGTTTCTCCTCTGTTATTCAGTTTTAGCCTAAACTTCTTCTTCTTCCCCCTAAGTAATCTCCACATTAATATACTTGGGGTTTACTCATTCCGGAAGTTCCTTGTTGGATACACTTTGTTGCGTCTGTTCTTCAGAAATCTAGGGTTTTCCCTTTTCTGCTTTATTTTTGGTTGATCTCTCGTACTGACGATGCTTTCTTTTCTTTTGTAGTGCCTCCAAGAGTTAACTTGGATAATAATAGGGCTAAATCTTTCAAGAAGACTGCTCCAATGCTGACGAAGGTTATTCCATGTGATGAGATTGTTGTTGGTGAATCTTCTAAATGTGGGGAGATTGTTGTTGGTGAATCTTCTAAAGTTCAGATCCTGCAGCTTCCGCTGGGGCCTCTCCCACGTCTCCTTCGTTGATGGAGACCGTTCGGTCTCCCAAGGAGAATGTGGCTCCTTCTGTAGCTGTTCACACTGCCGAAACCCCTGTTGGCGCTTCGTTGGAGTCTTCTTCCATGATGAAGACCGTTCGGTCTTCTAAGGAAGATGCGGTCCCTGCAGTCATCGTTCGGGTTCCCGAACCTACCTCTAGTGCTTGTTTGGCATCCTCCTCCAATCTTCCAACTGTTGTGGAGGTTTTCGAGGAGGCCGAGGGTACTGTTTCTAGAAAGCGCCCTCGGTTGAATGATGATGTGTTCCAACCTTCCTGGTCACTAAAGAGTTCTGACTTGGTGAATGGCGATTTTGACAAGGCACTAGAATGGTGCACTTCTGTCCAGATGCTTGCCGAGAGCAGAGCCTTCTTTACGGTCCCGGACAGGGATTTTATAAAGTCCTTGGTGATGTAAGTTTCTCTTCATTGCCTTTCGTTCTGAAGATTTTTTGCTCTTGACTAACTCTTGAGTTGTTGTAGGAGCCTTGCTAGTAATTTCCACAATTAGGTGGAAGCAGCTTTTAGACTCAGTAGACTGAGTGATGAGCTTTCCAGGCTTCGAGAAGAATCCAAAGCCAAGGATGTTGAGATTGCTCGTCTTCGAAACAATGCTTGGGAGGTTGCCCGAGTGAAGAATTCTAAAAACGAGCAACTTCGTTTAGATTTGGACAGTGATAGGGAGAAAATCCGAAAGCTAGAGCAAGAAGTTGAAAAGCTTTCAGCAGGGGCGAAAGGGTCTGGAGCTGTATCAATGCCACAAAGGCACGCTGTTACCCTTTTGCCCGAGTCCCTTCCGACTGATGTTCGCAGGGCTTGCATCTTCAAATATTTGCAAAGTAAGCCTTTTGTTGACATGCTGAATGGTTATAACTTGCAGGCATATCGGGATGGTGAGAACGAGGTATGGGAATCGATACCGAGGAGAAATCCTTATTTCAACACGACTCTCCACCGCACAAATTGTCATCCCGAAGTGTTTGCAAAGTTGGGACTTCCTCTTCCTGCCTGGGCCAAGAACGTGGTGGATCTTCCTCCTCCAGATCCGGATATAATGCATCATCTTGATGACTCTCCTCCTTTGTCTCCTCTTAAAGAATTCAGCTATGAAGAGCTTACCTTGAATGTAGGTTTGATTAAAGGCCAGGCTTCTTCAGAAAAAGTTGGATAAAGAGTATAGAATTGCGGAGGATTCTGTAGGTGGGAGTTTACGGAATTCTTCACAATCCCCGAGGAAGAGAACCAAATGATGAGAGGACCTATGTTTCCATGGCTAGCCATCATATGTCTTCTCGACTCTGTTCTTCTTGACTCTGTGTTGCTTCTAACAAAGTTGCTTTAATCCTTTTTTGGAGTTCTTCACGATCACCGATGATGATTTTCTTTTTTGACCGAACGAAGATTGTATCTCAACACTTGTTATCTCATATGTATATTTGATGTAAAGGTTGACCCCTTCTGGTCTTTCAAAGGAATAAAGAATTAACTTCATCTTTGAACTTTGTCAGTCACCTGAGCCTCTGCTGCAATAGGTCTTAGTTGTTTTAGAACAATGCCTTTACTTAGGAATTTCCGTAGAAATTCAATAAGTTTGAGAAGGTCTCACTCGGGTTTTAAACCGACGCCTTTACTTAAGGATTTCCAGAGAAATTCAATAAGTTATAGAAGGTCTCACTCGGGTTTTAAACAGATGCCTTGTAGAAGGTCCCACACGGGTTTTAAACCGATGCCTTTACTTAAGGATTTTCGGAGAAATTCAATAAGTTTGAGAAGGTCTCACTCGGGTTTTAAACCGATGCCTTGTAGAAGGTCCCACAAGGGTTTTAAACTAATGCCTTTACTTAAGGATTTCCGGAGAAATTCAATAAGTTTGAGAAGGTCTCACTCGGGTTTTAAACCGATGCCTTGTAGAAGGTCTCACTCGGGTTTTAAACCGATGCCTTGTAGAAGGTCCCACATGGGTTTTAAACCGATGCCTTTACTTAAGGATTTCTGGAGAAATTCAATAAGTTTCAGAAGGTCTCACTCGGGTTTTAAACCGATGCCTTGTAGAAGGTCTCACTTAGGTTTTAAACCGATGCCTTGTAGAAGGTCCCACACTGGTTTTAAACCGATGCCTTTTGATTTTGTCGCTAGATCTGATCTTGAGTGTTGTGTGTTGCCCCCAATCAAAAGCTAGTGTGTTGAAAATTGAGAATTGTATTGATTGAGTTGAATACTATTACATCATAAAGGAAAATGATAATCTCTTCAAGGATAATATTTCTTCAAGTGTCTAGCATTCCACGAACGATCCAGCTCTTTGTTTGTTGTCATGTTCTTCAGCTTATATGCTCTTGAACCGACCGGTTTAATAACCATATATGGGCCTTCCCATGAAGGGTCCAATTTCCTCTGGTGGCGTGGGTTTGAAGCTAAGGTATTCTTTAATACCAAGTCTCCCGCTAGGTATCGACGACTATTCACTCGGGAATTGTAATGTGACGCTATCCTTCTTTGATAATGTTGAGTTCGTGCTATTGCTTTTGCACGAACTTCATCTAATATTTCAAGGCTATCTAGCAATCCTTGTTCGTTTGCTTTTTCCTCGAACTCTCTTTCCCATAGTGTTCCAACCATTACCTCGACAGGCGCCAATGCTTCAGACCCATAGGCCAGTTTAAAAGGAGTTTCTCCTGTGGGAGTTTGAACCATTGTTCGGTAGGCCCACAGAACATTGTACAATTCTTCGACCCTTAAAGCTTTATCAGCTTCGAGTCTCTTTTTTATCCCCTCAAGTAGTGTTCGGTTTGTAACCTCGAATTGGCCGTTGCTTTGGGGGTATGCTACTGATGACATACGATGCTCGATCAGATATGTACTACAAAATTGTTCAAATTGTGGATTATCAAATTGTGTGCCATGATCAGTCACGAGTATTTTTAGCATCCTGAACCGATAAATGATAGACTCCAATATGAACATCTCCACCTTTCCTTAAGTGATGGTCGCCAGAGCACTAGCCTCGACCCATTTGGTGAAGTAATCAATTGCTACTATTAGATATTCTCTTCCGCCGGATGCTTTGGTGAATTTTCCCATGATATCGATTCCCCACATTGCTAAAGGGATGGGGTCTAGAATCGAAGTCAAGGTTTCAGCCGGTCTTTTTGGTACCGTAGCATGGATCTGGCAATTTATACATCGACGAACATATTCCATAGCATCTTGTTGAAGCTTAGGCCAATATAGGCCGAGCCTTAAAATTTTGTGGGTCAAAGCCCAACCGCCCATGTGAGCCCCACAAATTCCCTCATGAACTTTTTCCAGAGCTATCTCTGATCCTTCGGGACCCAAACAGCTCAAAAGGTTCCAGCATAGGACCTTTGGTAAAGCCTTCCATTTTGTGTTATAAATCGTGCTGCCCTTAATCTTGCCTCTTTCAGATCTCTACGGTAACTTATCATCTCTCAGATATTCCATGATCGAGTCCATCCAGCATCGTTCAACTTCAAGATAGGATATCTCCTTCTCCTGATTGCTTGGGAATGTTACTTCCTCTATATAGACCGAAGGGTCTAAATTCTTTTCCTTGGCATTAGCTAGTCTTGATAGCTCATTCCTGAATTCTTTCTGCAACGCTTGCACAATCTCTTGATATTTTTGTAGTCGGGGTTCTTTGACACCATATTCCCCTTGTACTTGATTGACAATAAGCTGTGAGTCACTAAAGATAGTTACCTCCGCTATCGCAATGCTTTTGACAAATGAAGTGCAGCTATTAGAGCCTCGTACTCCGCTTCATTGTTACTTTCTTCGAATGCGAATCTTAACGCATACCAAATAATAAAACCTACTGGGCTTTTCAAAAGAATTCCAGCCCCTGCTCCTTGTTTATTGCTCGAGCCATCCACGTATACTTCCCACATGGTTGGAATACTAGGCTCGACAATCTCCTCCATTGGTTCAGTAGTTTCTACTATGAAGTTGGCCAATGCTTGGGCCTTAATTGCCGTTTGAGGCTTAAAGCTTACATGGAATTCACTTAGCTCGACCGACCAAGCCACCATTCTTCCAGACAAATCAGGTTTACGAAGAGCTTTACTAAGAGGAAAAGTAGTAAATACCTCGATTGGATGTGCCTGAAAGTATGGCCGTAGCTTTCTGGCTGCTATCATAAGAGCCAAAGCCTGCTTTTCAATCTGAGAATATCGCATTTCTGCATCGAGCAGTACGTGGTTGACATAATAGATTGGTCACTGCTTTTTGTCTTTTTCCCGAATGAGTACCGTACATATTGCCGAGGGGGATGTTGCTAAATATAGTTGCAAAATTTCTCCCTTTTTTGGTCAGGACAGTAGTGGTGGTCTTCCCAGTGTTTCCTTCAGATCTTCAATCGCCTTTTGACATTTTCAGACCATTTCGCCTCCTTACCGCCTCTCAAATCTTTGAGTGCTTTGAAAAAAGGTAAGCAGTTTTCTCCTGACTGTGAGATGAACCAGTTCAGTGCAGCTACTCTCCCCGTTAGACATTGCACATCTCGAACAGTCTTGGGTGCTTCCATGTCGATCAAAGCTTGTATTTTGGCCGGATTAGCCTCAATACCTTTTTGTGATACCATAAAGCCCAGGAACTTGCCTGACGAGACACCGAAGGCGCATTTTTTCGGGTTCAGCTTCGTCTGGTATTTCCACAATACTAATCAACATATGCTTTCACGTTTCTCCCGATCAAGTCTTTAAATATTTTGTTGACAGTCCTTTGATAAGTAGCCCCTGCTTTTTTCAGGCCAAACGGCATGACTTTGTAGTAGAAGCTTTCACGATCGGTCATGAAAGCAGTAAACTTTTCATCCTCTTTGTTCATGAGCATCTGGTTGTATCACGAGTTTGCATCCATAAAACTCAATGTTTCATAGCCTGCGGTGGCATCTATCAACAGATCTATCCTGAGCAACGGATAACAAGCTTTTGGGCAACCATTGATGAGATCTATGTAATATGTACACATTCTCCACTTTCCATTTGCCCTCTTGACCATTACCACGTTGGCCAACCAGACTGGGCATTCAATGGGTTCAATGAAACTAGAGTTCTTCAATTTTTCAACCTCCCCCCGAACGGCTTCATGCTTTTCTATGGAGAAATTTCTCCTCTTTTGAATTATTGGTTTTACCTTCGGATCTATCCAAAGTTTATGCTCTACAACCTGCCGATCAATTCCTGGCATATCCTCTGCAGACCATGCGAACACATCACTGTTTTGCTGAAGAAAAAACTTCAGTTCCTTCTTGAATTCCTTAGGCTGCTCAGACCCAATGTAAGTAATTCCTTTTTCATTATCGGGATACAGCTGGATTTGTTCCAACTTCTCAACTAGCTTGGGTCTTTGCATCTCTACCTCGTCCCGATCATCTCGTACTTCTATTGGTAACGCAGTTACCTTTCTTGGGCCCTCCTTATCTTTCAAATATGCTACATAGCACTGTCAAGAGATTCTTTGGTCAGAAGAAACCTGACCGATTCTCATTTCTGTCGGGAATTTTATCTTCAGGTGCTTTGTTGAAACTATAGCACCTAACTTTGATAGGGATGGCCTTCTAAGAATGACGTTATAAGCCGGAAGTTCTCGAACCGCCAAGAAGTTTACCCGAACAGTAGCCTCTTTAGTGAAGCTTCCAATTGACAAATCCAACTATACTGATCCTTCAGCTATTGCGGATGAGCTGTGTCAACTAACACTCTGTGTACTTCTCGGCGTGCGATTTCTACCTTGATGACTATGGCATCATCATGGGGTAAATAGATGCCTCTTTCATCTTCTTCACCGAAAGTGATCGAACCCTCACCATTCGACCTTTTCCGCTTCTGCTTTTCTCCTGTCCCAACGAACTTGGATTTAGCATTCAGTTTCTGGAGCAACTCAGGTTTGGGACCTCCAAATATTGTCAGTATGGGTGATCGAGTGGCATCGATCACTTCCTTACCTTTCTTAGATTTAGGAGCCTCGGTCGGTTGTTTTGGACTTACCGAACGTTCCCTCTTGTTACCTGTGTCTCGCAGTTCCGTTCGTCTTCCTCTGACGAAATTGGACAAGTGTCCTTGAGATATCAATCTTTCAATATCGGCCTTCAAGTGCCTACAATCATTAGTAGAATGACCATAATCCTTGTGGAAACGGAAATACCATTCTCTATCTTGCTCCCCAGGCTTCGTGGGAAGCTTTGGTGGTCATTTCAAGATATTCTGCCTCTTGATAATGTTCAAGATGTCAGCCCGAGGAGTATTTAATGGAGTATACTCACTTTTATCAGGAGATCTTTGCCGCCATGCCTGGCGAGGCTTTTCAATTCAATCACGAACATTTTGCCTCGGCCTCTACTTGTTCTCAGGGGCCTTCTGTTCTTTTGTAGAGGCTTTGTTATCTCCCTAGCGTGCATCTAGGTTCTCTGTCACCTCTGCTTGCTTCTGGCACCTTTGCACTAGTTTAGCATAGGTGGTGGGCATGTCTTGAAGAAATAACTCCAAGAGTCGCCAATTAGTGAGTCCAGTGAACAAAGTAGTTTTAGCTACCTGTTCATCTAGATTCTCTATCTCCATTGTGACCCTGTTAAATCTTTTTAGATATTCCCGAATCGATTCGCATTTCCCTTGTCTGATAGTAAACAAGGTCTCCTCGGTCTTTTTTATCTGGATTCCACTTTGGAATCGTCCTATGAATTTTTGCGCCAACTCTTCAAAGTCCATGATCCTTCCCGATGGGAGATTTGAAAACCATTTCTGTGCTGCTCCAGTCAAAGATGAACCGAAAACCCTGCAAAGGATCTCATCCGAATTACCTGCAATAACCATAGTCTGCTAGTAGTAATTGATATGAGCGATGGGATCTCCCAAACCATCGAATGTGGAAAAGGTTGGCAAATCGAAATTGTGAGGAAATTGAGATCCGGCTATGGCCTTGGCAAATGGAGTCTTTCGAATAACTGAATAAATATCATCAGTTATTCTCCCTCTCGCCAATTGTCCGAGTTTTTGATTGATATTGGCCAATTCTTGACCAACGTGTGCTGATCGATCACTGACAACACGATCATTCTCCCGAACCGCGAGCCTTACGGTTGGTGAGTGAGTTCGCACTCCTGCACCCAACCTTGTCGTTTAATCAGTTGTGCTTCCTTGCGATCCTTCAATCCGCTCATCTCTCCTAGGGAGTTCTCTAGTTCTACTAGGTTCTCTTTCTTGCCTCCGTGTGTCTTCCCGGAAATTTTAACCGACATTCTAGTCATCGATCAGTCTTCACTTCCTTTGCGGAGAACGTCTTGGCAGGAGTGAAGTCAATACTTCCTCCCTCTGCATCACGCGCCTTCCCGCATCACGTTGATCAGGTGCTTGCGGTGCCACCACTTGCCTGGTCAACGTACGGAGCGTTTGACTCACCTCCAAAAGTTGGAGTTTCAGTTGATCTAGTTGATATTTGAGTGGATCAGGAGGATTATTACCTCCCTGACCACCATCTTCCCATACCTCATGAGGTCGACTTCCCTCAGGGATATCTGAATTATTTGCTCCGGGGAGTTGAACGCTAGATTCTCGTTGGGCCGCTGCAGCTGATCTAGTAACCATGGCTTTTTGAAGCGATTCCCACAGACGGCACCAAATGATGCATCCAAAAACTGCTCAACCCTTAGATCTCTTGTGGATGACCTGTAGAAACGAACGTCAGATGTGGCCCGACCGCTGGTAAGTCAGTTGATGAACTAATCATAAAAATGCTCTACTTGAGTACAGAGCAAAGATACCTTGTGGGTAGGTGATGTCTTATATAGTGTGTACCTTCGAATCTCCTTCATTGGACGTATTTGAGCCTTCTTCGGATAGCTGTCAGATCTTAACGAATAGATCCTTTAATGATAGATCCGTTTGAGGTTTGGCTAATAGATAACTCCATTGATAATATAATCGTTATATGGTAGTTATCCATATGATAATGATTGGTATCTTGCGCAGATGTTGCTAACCGTCTCCTTGATGATTAGTCCATTCTGATTATAGCGGATTCGGGCGTATCTGCAAACTGAGTCAGTTTACTTCCTCAGCAAGCTACCTTTTGAACCCGGCCCGCTCGGAAGTGAGTCGATTCCTTTCGTCCCGACCGGGGTCGAGGGTTGAACCAAGGATGAACTCGGTTCGATTATATTTTTTCCGTATCAATTAAATATATGTGTGTCCTTTCCAACTTGATTCTAGTATATAATTTGTTCATTTTATGTGAGTTCACTGGGATATTGACCCTTTGAATTTGAAGTTCTTCAATAGAAGTTTTGGACGTAAGATTTTCTTCCCATGTGGGTGTATTGGGCCCACATTAGTATGAATGGATTTTGCCTTTTTTTTCATCGGTCTAGATTTTCTATTCCAACAAGTAGAGGATTGTACTCTCCTTTTGTGCATCCTTCACCACACATTTAGAAAATGGTCCATCCTCGAGCATTAATAAAGTAGATCACAAGTGGAACTTTCTCCTAAACATGTGGTGGTAAGAAGATGAGAGAGCATGATCGGGGATCCCAACTCATCTGTAACCCATGAAAATTGTAAAATTGTCCTTTAGGCAGAGAATCTAAACTCGAAATTTGCGTTGCACATTTTACTATCCATTTTAAATGAACAATTTTTTTTTTAATTAGTAGGATTTCACTGTTGTGGGCATAAAATTTTAAAAATTCCACAGGGGATTAGTAATGAAGTCAAGTAATCTATCAATAGCTAATATTGATTGACATTACTTAAGCTCTTTTTGATATCAATTCTCATTCTCTATTATGCCTTTTAAAAGAAATAAGTACAAGAATCCAATAATTGGTCAAAAAAGAAAAATAGTTTGGTGAATTTTGTCAAAAATAAATTATGAAATAAAAAAATAAGTTTTGTGTCAAAATAAAAAATTGTTAAAAAATGATAGTGAGCAAGTGATAAAAGAAGAAAAAAATATACTTTTTATAAAAGAATGTGCGTTGACTATTTTACCCTGATCTTAACTATAAAATTTTAAGTATACTTGCACATAAATGAAGATAATGAAATTCTCACCATATCCATAATAGACAAAATAAAGTCTATTATGGATTTTGAAGTTTTTTTTTATTGCTTTAAATAAAAATGAAAGTGATAACAGATGCTAGACAATTTAAAATAATGAAAAGTTTTCATAATTGAGAATGAGAATTGATACAAAAAAGAGCTTTAGTACGTAAAGTTTGAAAATACTTTTCTTTCGATACTAAGGTGTTCGGGGCCTGAAGGAATATTGATTGGTCATAATTAGTATATAAGGTTCTCTCGTCTAGTATTTTGGGTCATGCATTCTAGAGACAAAAATAAGAGTTAGCCATTTTGAAACATCAAGGAAGGTTAGATAGATCACTAGAAATTAGAGACAAAAATTTTAAGGAGAATAGAATAAGTACCGAAAAGGTCCTCCTTGGTACAATACCTACGGTTTAAAATGTTATAATACATTATTTCATCCATTGACTAAACTCTATTGAGGTGGTTTGAAATTTACATTGTGTAGGCTAATTTTGGAAATAATTTTGAATGGTGAGTGCGATGCAACTATATCATCCTATGTATTGGAATCAATGCATCTAAAAGATCACAACCGTCTGATATGCATCTTCAGAAGTGATCATCTGATTGTATTGATTGGCAAAATAAACAACCACGAATATTGGTAATAAGCATTGGTAGGTGTAGGTAATACTCCATGTAATTTTCAATTCCATAATTGATAAAGAGAAAGATCCTTACCTAGATTCACTTTCCCAAAGATGAAGTATATGCAGTGGAAGTAAATCTGGATCCATGTTCTCGTTCCACCAACAAAGCTCTACCGGGGTGATTCCACAATCACTAGGGAATTGAATAATTTCCACAACCTAAATGCCATGTGGAAAGGATGGAAGAGTGATCTAAAGCAAGGAACTCTTTCCTGCGTTTCTAGGAGAGAGGGAGAGAGAGATGAGAGCCACAGTTTCTGAAAAACTCACGTACGAATGATTCACAAACTTACTCTCAAGTAATGCTGTGGTTACAAATATATAACTTATATTTTGTAACCACCCTAAAAATGATTTTCCAGATTTGCCCTTGGGCATTTAATTTATTAATTATATTAATAAATTCCAACATCTCCCACTTCCACAAGGGAAAGTGTAATCTCTCAATGTGTCCCAAACACACATGTATATTCTAGATAGACACATTCAATCTCTCTGCTATGTATCCCAGATACATAGACCTCTTGTGTCCCAGACACACATGTATATCCCAGATATACATATATATTGATCTCTTTGCTATGTATCTCAGATACATAGACCACCTGTGTCCCAGACACTAACATCCACAAATTATACTGGCAAAATGGGTTGTGCGACCGGTGATATGCCTGCACGCGTGAGCCCCAAACTAGAGACCTTCCCAGAAGGCAAGAATGACACACCACTCAAAGAAACAAATCAAATAAGCATTAGTATAACACAGTGTCCTAGGTTTATTCAAACTCACCAGACTAAAGGTATCTCGATCCCTCTGAGAGATCACCTTCTTGTCATTAAAATGTTCACTACTGTAACACATACAGTTGGCGCCAGCAAATACTTTTTAGGGTGCAGTTGAATAAAACATTTTCTTTCGCCCCAGACCATCATTACACTTAGGATTGACTCCTTTCCCAGAAATGCCCCTTTAGGTCGAATCTATCATGACCATAGGTAACACCCCAAAGTAGCCAAATCAACCCTTCGTTTCATGATGTCGTCAAAAGTCACTAAGAACACTAATGGACCATAAGGTCTAGGATTCACACAATGAGAGGAGCAGGGATTCATCCTCTCATTTCCAATGATCGCTAAGCACACATAGTATGATATACGTGCTATGGTGGAGCATTCTATATACAATAGAATATATGTCCATCTTAACACCATACAGGTCTTAGTCTAGTTGCAACCTCTTGCGCCTAACCCGAGTTTCTTTATTGTCGCCACCCTAGCACCACATAAAGTACTTGCACCTGGCTCCTATAGGCAACATGAATAGTGGGAACATTCATGTCGATTCTCTTCACAATAGAGAAACTCATCTTGATTCCAAATCAAGGCGACATCATGATTATGAATTGACCTACACAAAGTCATTCACAATCCGTCTTATCTCTGCTCGCCTCCAAGGCGCTAGAGGCGAATGCTCGTGTAAGTGAGCCATTCTCTTGCCTATTGACATATCTTGTTTTATGCTAGAAAAACACAATCACACAGAAAGTGAATAAAATAAATGCTGGAAATGTACTCATATTACTCAATAATAAGAAAGTTTCAGTACAAAAGTAAGTCACAATCTACGCAAGTCCAAGGATTTTACGTGAGAAATAAAAACATCCTTGGCTATAGGTTTGGTAAGAGGGTCAGCTACCATCTGACTAGTAGATATGTGTTTAAGTACAACTTTCTTCCTTGATAGAATGTCTCTAACAAAGTGATATCTCAACTGTATATGTTTGGTCTTCCCATGATACTTGGGGTCCTTGACATAGCTAAGAGCTGTCGTACTATCACAGTAGACAAGGGCAGCCTCTTTGGATGTCATCACAATCTCAGTATGTCGAAGGAATCTCCTCAACCAAACAGCCTCTTGAACCGCAGCTGAGCATGCCACATACTCTGCTTTCATGGTCGAGAGGGATATACGAGTCTGCTTCTTGCTTTACCCCGAAATGGCCCCGCCATTCAGCAAGAAAGCATATCCAGAGGTTGATTTACTCTCATCAATGTCTCTAGCCCAGTCGGCGTCGCTATAGCCAACTAACAGCAAATCCGATCCTTGGTAACACAACATGTAGTTACTCATTCCTCTGAGATATCTCAATATCCTCCTGACTTCTTTCCAGTGCTCTATGCCTGGGTTTGATTGGTACCGACTAACCAAACCCACTACATAACAAATATCCGGCCTAGTACACATCATAGCGTACATAAGGCTACCCACTGCACTGGAATATGGAACTCTTTCCATCTTGGTTTTCTCCTCTAGAGTCTTAAGACCCATATCAAGGCTCAAATGCAAACCCTTCTCCATTGTAGTATCAATTGGTTTGCAGTTGTGCATCTGGTATCTCGTCAAGACATTGTCAATATAGGTCTCCTGAGATAAACCCAGTAATCTCTTTTGCCTATTTCTGACAATCTTGACACCAAGCACATAGCTTGCATCACCCATGTCCTTCATATCAAATACGGAGGACAACCATTTCTTAATGGTTTCCAATAGCTCCTTGCTATTGCTAGCCATAAGTATGTCATCTACGTACAGTGTCAGAATGACATAATTACTATCAGATCTCTTGGTGTAAACACAATGGTCTTCCCCAAGTATGGAAAAATCATTTTCCATCATAGCTTGGTGGAAGTGCACATTCCACTGTCTAGATGCTTGCTTTCTGCCATATATGGACTTCTTAAGCTTGCACACTTTTCGCTTAAGTCCATTAGCTTCAAAGCCTTGAGGTTCATCCATATAGATCTCTTCCTCAAGTTCTCCATTGAGAAAAGCAGTATTTACATCCATCTGATAAAGCTCCAAGTCCAACTGAGCAACAATGGCTAGTGTTGGTGCTATTTCTGCCCATCGCCTCGAACCGTAGTTTTCCGCACCGAACTCCTCAGATCTGATTCAATCTGGTTTGCTCTTCAATCGATCAACCTCTCACTCCTGAAAGAAATAGAATACCAGTAAGAAACGGAGCCGATCGTCTTGATCGGCGTCTCGTGTCCGATGATCTAGTCAGTCAGTATGGTGTCGATGGTGTTTCAGAGCTCTCTGGAGCTTCTAAAATGCTA
The DNA here is from genome assembly GCF_041222555.1 of Hakea prostrata. Taxonomy (NCBI): domain Eukaryota; kingdom Viridiplantae; phylum Streptophyta; class Magnoliopsida; order Proteales; family Proteaceae; genus Hakea; species Hakea prostrata. The sequence goes on from NC_142609.1 coordinate 8,397,058, forward strand.
GTAATGGAGTTCAATCAGAGTGAGCTTAGAGTTTTGGTTGATTCTAGAGACTTACCTTCTTACAGATCTTCCTTCGCTTTATAACTGGCTTTCCCGCTTATAATACTCTTTCAATCATGGCCATCGGATCATCGCTCCTCTTTGGACGTCTTTGATCATCTTACTTTTATCTCTCAATCGAACCTGGCTGAGGTTGGTTTGACCAGTATGAACCGGCAGTGGATATATTAGTTACAACATAAGCCCCCAAGCCTACTGATCAGGTTGAATCTAAATGAGACTCTGATCAGCAGGTTTAATCCTTTTCATCAAAATCATACAGTATTCCTTGTCCAGCTATTACGCCTTTTCCCCAGGTGATCCTCGATTTCTTCAAAACTTTGATGGCAGGTCACCATATCATCATTATCTTGAAAATCATCTTATAACCATGTCCCTCATGAAATTATGTCCTCTGCATTGGTTGAAATTATATTACTGTATTCAGCCCCCAAGTTATCTTAAAGCCGGCTGAAATCACTGTCTTGTCAGACTTTTTATGAATTTTCAAATATAACTTTTCAGCTTCCTTAACGTTACCGCTGCTTGATCATTAATTTCGTCTTTTTCCCATGTATTACCATCATATTGTTCCCTTACCTTTTCACACATCATCCTTATCCTTTTTAACTGCAGTTTTCATACGTTTGCCGATTGATCCCATGCGTCGGTTACGAAGGGTAATGACCATTGATTTTGGACCATCGTGCATTTCCCCCTCCTTTCAAAAAATCTTTTCTCATTCTTTATATATATATCTTCAAACTGTCACTTGTTCCTTTCCGTACTCTGCTCTTCTTTTTTGTGAACATCAAACATACCTATCTGCCATTTTCTTTATCACTCCTTTTCAGATTTTACCTTTCAGGCTTTCTTCTTCTTCCTTTCTTGTCTCCGCCATGGATCCTGCTTCCAATCCTTCTGTACCCAGTACCTCTGCTCAACCTGATATATCTCCAAGCAACGAGCAAATGAAAGACGTGCCTAGTGCCTCCTCCTCTCAGCATAATCCTTCAGACTGGAAACCTGTTCCATATGCTCACGATGAAGCCATTCTTATTTATACTCCTGTCAATATGTCCAGAGAAAAAATGGACCCAAAGCATGCTGGTCCTGAGTGGTATCCCACCAAAATAAAGAAGTCCCATCTAGACTCTTATTTGGGAAGTTACCATTTTCTTTCCGATGCTAGAATATGGGTTCCTGGCTCCTCCGACCGTCCCTACTTAGTTGACCCAGGTGTTATCACCATTTACCTTGATCATCTTGATTCAGGCTTTAGAATCCCCCTGATTCCCATAGCTCAATCTTTATTGGACTACTATCATGTCTGCCCTTCTCAACTTACTCCAAATAGTTGGAGATTAGGCGTTTATTCTCCAGATGAATCGTATCCCATCTGTTGACCTTTTTCAGAAATTATTACACCTTGAAAGTATCCCGCGAACGCGGATACCTTCATTTTGCTAGAAGAACCTGCATTGTGAGTGAACTAGGAAGAGAATCCAAAATTTTCATTGATTCTTCCATTCCCCATGACAACAAGCAATGGCGGGAAAAGTACTTCTTCTGTGCCATTCCAAATCCAAACTTTCGGTCTCGATGGTGCTTACATTCCTTGGAATCATTATCTCCTCTGAAAGTGCGTCCTGAACTTACTGAATATGACCGAATAACCTGGAGTATGATTCCCACCGGAACTCCAATAGATGCAGCCAAGTTGAAAACAGATGCAGGTCTCATTAGTCACGGCCTTTTTCCAGGTAAAGATAATAACAACTGTATACCTTTCTTTCTTTTCTCCTTATTTTCTCTCTTTTTGTAATCCTTATTCATTATCATATACTTTTATCATCAAAAGTAATTGCTCGTCCGGTCCCTAGTGTTGCTGATCTCCAAAGAATTGTTTCAGAAGAAAAGAAATCCGATTCTAGGGTTACCAAACCCTCCAAGAAAAGGAAACATACTGCCTGTCACCCTTCAAAAAGAAAAACTGTTGAAAAAGATCCCCCTGATCAAAAGAAAACCATCCCGGCTCCAGAAGATATCGTCAGAGAAGATATCGATGTGCAAATTGTGAAAACTGTTGCAAGTAAGACCCCTGGTCCCAAGACGAGGACCTCCAGAACCTCCAATACACTGAGATGCAGACTTAGGTCCAGTTTCTGACCCAGGGCTCGTTTGGCTCAAAGAAGAAGAAGAAAAGAAAAGAATTTCATACTGCTCCCACAGAAGTTCCCACTGTTGAAGATAATCCACATGAAGAGATTCCTGCTACCACCGAGGCTGATGTTGAGGAAAATAGAGAAAACTTATTGTCACACACATCAGCCGATTTACCTCACGATACTTCCATCTTCCCAGAAAAGATGGTTGAGGATGAAGATCGAGGTAAGGATTTATTTGACTATTCTTCTGATCATCTGAAGAGAATTGCTGAAGACATATTAATACATGTTGCAGGTGGTATTATTGAGGAAATAGCTGACCAATTGTGTGATGAAAATGCTGATGTTCTTGTCTCTCCCTTGGATGTTGTTGCCGAGGACCATGTGAATGAAATTTCGGTTTCCGTTTTACCTTTATCCATCCCTGTGTTGGATGTTGCTGCCCCAAATATTGATGTTCCCCCTTTTGAAGAAAATGATCAAGATGCTCCTCCCATGGAGGAAAATAACCAAAATATTCACCAGGAAATTCATGAAGTAGTTCCACCAAAGAATAATCCTGCCCCACCTGTGAAATCCAGCCCAAACCTAGCCAGGGCACCCTATCTGTTTTGGGTAAAGAAGGGTTAGTTTAAATGTTGACTTTAAAGTTGGACCTTGATTTGATCTTAGCTTGTTGCTTGTAGACCCTTTTGGTTGACGATTTGGTGTCGGAACCCAAGCCCATGGACATTGTCGATGACGCCCCTCACTTGAGAGCATTGTCAGTGTTAGTTTTAAATCTGCGCACCGAAGAGGGGTGAATTAGTTGAAATACCTAATGAACTCCTGTGCTCAATCCGATTATATTTCCCGAAACTAGACTTCTTGATGGACTTGTAGGAGAAAATCTCACTCAATTTGACCCCATATAACCTTCCAAATCCCTGTCCGAAGTTGCTGAACTATGTCTGTCAAATCCTGCTTGCGCATCGAAGAAGATGAGCCTAGTTGGTGAACCTAATGAACTCCAATTCTTGATCCAAAGGTATTTCTGGAAACTAGACTTCTTGATTGACTCGTAGAAGAAAATCTCACTCAATTTGACCTTGTATAGCCCTCCGAATCCCTGTTTGAACCTTGCTGTCCTGATTGGTCGACTCATTGGTCGGTTGGACCGATAGACCAATCCAATCGACCAATGGTGTCCGAATTTACCAATTTGGTCCTGTCTCCTCTATTTAAGTCAAATCTCGGGATTACTTCGCCTCCTATGCCTCCTAAGCCTCTGGAATGAGTTAGAACCCTAATCTAATCAATTCCCTTGCATTCCTTGGTGATCTCTCACAAGACTTGAAGTAATCTTCTTCCTCTCGCATCAAAGGTATGTCTACTCTCTTTTCTTTCTTCTCCATCTCTGATTTTCTTTCTTTAATCTGTTCTTGGCTGAGATCAGGAAGAAGATGATGCACTCTTGCAACCATCCACTCCATGATCTCATCTTGTTCCTTGAGATCTATGATCATCATCATGATCTCAACCCCACCGATGGAATCTTTGAAAACCCTAACCCTAATCCTTTGAAACCCTAACCTGGGTGATTATCTGAGAACCTTTTTGGTAACCTCCCATGTGAGGGAAACCTCATGGGTAATGTGGAGGTTGATCTAAATTCAATATTCTTTAATTCTTCTTGTTGTAATTGGCCAATCATCAATTCCTTCCCTCCTGTGATCTTAACCTTTTTATGGGAACTTAAGGGTGAAACCCTAATTTCTTGGGTTAGATCAAGAACCCATCTTTTGACCATGATTATCTTCCCATAATGTTTCTATTAACCTAAACAAGATTTTCTTATTATGTTCTTGATTGCAACCATTCCCCTTCTTCTTGTGATCATAACCTTTTCATGAGAGCCATAAAGGTTGAAACCCTAATTTCTTGGGTTAAATCAAGAACCCATATTTTTACCATGACTTGATGATTTTATCTTCCCATATGATTCTAATACATCCTAAGAAGTTCCCCTTCGAATTTCGGATCAATCCGACTTCAAACGAAGAAGTTATGGCCAAAACAGTTTTCACTATTCCGTACTGACTCGATTGGTCGACTGATTGGTCGACTGGGTCAGTAGACCAAGGCAATCGACCAATGAAGTTAGTAGCTTCAATTTTCGCTCGATTTGATTCGTTTGCTCTCTGATCTTTTAGGTATCTTTCCTAATGTTATATCTATGCTTGTTAGGGGTTTATTTGCCATGTTTGGTGTCTCTCTCTTTGATCTTTGGATTATCTTCGGCGATAATCAGGTAAGGACAGTTGATTCCTTAACTACATAGATTGCTTGTTCTCTGGTTTCTACTTTATGAAACTATGAGATTACCTACTGTTATTGTATTTTAATTCTGATCTCCTACTTGTGGGAACAGTAGCACTTATTTATATCATCTTTTCATTGTTTATGTTATATGAATTACTTATTACTTGCTTAATCGATGTTGCTTTTACATTCTCTTTTATATGATGAACTGTTGGTTGTGTATGTCATGACTGATCGAGAATGTGTTTGCTTAAGTTTGGTTTGGGAATGGGGAGTATCCTATTGATGCTTCTGTCCTTAGACATCGGAGGGAATAGTATGGGCTGTTTTCCGAAGATGCCCATCGACGCTTTCCCTAATCAATGGTTGTCATACCTAGGGATGTCTAGCAGTGTTTGGCTAGGATATACCCCTGTTATATCAGACCCGATTCGGAAGGGTATTGAGACCGAACGACCCGTGGTAGCAATGGGGATTCGTGGGCGCTCAAGACCGGTGAAAAGATCCGTGAGAGGACATGGATCACATTGTGGATACTCAAAAGAGGCCATTTATTGGAGGGTTGCATATGGCTAGACTTGGGCTCATGGGCGCTCGAGACCGGTGAGTTATATCCGTGAGAGGACATGAGAGCTTCCCGTTTACCATATGTGGATAACCAATAGGGTTGATGAGTCCGTAGTCCGAGTTGGTCGGTGCCATAGGATACGCTGACTCTAGTGCGAAGGATACCGGAAAGGATCGTCAGGGACGAGGAATGGACGTATCTGGAACTGAGTTGATATAACTGACTAGATGACTTGCATTGGGCTAGGCTTTTCCACGACATGCGCCGGTACTTATGCCAAACGGTTGTGAGAGAGTGTGTTGACTTAACCCCTTACCATGGAAATTGTCCGAGAAGGATGCAGGACCCATTACCAATCGGTCGCCCGAGATATCTTAAATGGTTGGAGGGAATCCAAGATATCTTAAATGGTTGAGGATGTGAGCGGACCTACCCAAAGAAGTACGGTGCTATGACTTAAAGCATGTCTACCATAGAGACCAGCATACATAGAGTTAGATGCATACATACATTACTTGTTTCATATTGCATTGCATCTTGTTATGGTTTGCTTCCATGTTATTTATGTTGTTATGGATTAACTTGCCTTACTGAGTTTCTTTCGAAACTCATTCCTTTTTTTGTACAATCTGTTGTTAGACTTCTCTACAGGTTCGGATTTCTTTGACGGTACGTATGAGGAAGCACAAGGTGAAGAAGATGAAGACTGAAGGACAAGAAGAGCTGACTGAAGATGTGGATTAGATTTCTTTTGTTTCTTCTAGACTTATCTTTTACTCTACTTGTATTAGCTTAGAGCTTTACTTAGATTTCGATCTACCTTCCGCATGTATTTGTAGGGTATAATTCCGCTATACTCTACAGTTGTCTTTTGATTTTGGTATCTTGTTATTCCGCACTCTGATATTCTATAGTAATCCTTCTGAGATCCTTTCTTGACTTTTATTATAAATTACTTGAACATTATGATTTGTTCTTGCTTTTGATTATGTTATTGTGCGAAATGGATATGATCGTTCCTAAACTTGATCTTTTGGGCTGTGGATCGCACTCTCGGGTATGCTAGATAGGGTACCGGCTGGGAGGATGTGACACCACCTGAAGCTCTCATGGTAATTGATCCTCAAAATGGTCATGAAAACCAAGAAAATATCATCATGCAGACTGGTTCAAATGACGTTGCTGTAAATGTAAATCCTAAGAATATCCTTGAGATAGCTGATCTCCAACCAGTCCCTGACCAGCCTGATGATACCATGAGCATTGCTGACTCCGGGAATCCTTTCCACCCTGAGTGGTTTTTGAAAGAAAATCATACGGCCAGCGGTAATTGGGAGGCTGCCAGAGAGTGGGGCACAAAAGGCAGAATCCCCCGCGACAAGAGGAATATTGCACGAATGTCTGATTCTGACCTTTATTCACATGGGTGGGGGTAAGAAATAGACCTTTTTCCCTTTCTTCTATTTAGAATTTATTTACTATTGATCTAATTACTTATATTGTTTTTAATGTGTGTGTATATATATATATATTGATCGACAGATGTTTTGGGGCTGCCTTCAATGAATTTCTGAAGTATTGGAGAGAGAAAAAACTTTGTCTCAGGAAAATGATGAACTGATCAAAAAGAATTTCGAATTGGTCAATGAGGTACAAGATCTTCGGAGAAAATTGGAATCTTCAGAGAGAAAATTAACAGCTGCTAAGTTCAGAGAGATTGATTTGATGAATGATCTTGATAGCTTACACATTGACTATGAACTTTGCTCTGACCATTGTTGTGCTGAATTGCAGGAAGAGGTTTCTATGTTGAGAGATGCCGTTTTGAATTATAGGAATGAGCTTTTTCAGCTCGAAATGTTAAAGAATGATGCCCTTGACAGGGCTAGGATTGCCACAGATGAAAGAGAGGATTTTAAAGGAAGGCTAACCAGAGCCTTGGTCTGGTCACAAAGTATTGAGAAAGAAAAGAATGAACTCCAGGAAAAGTTCAATGAGATCTAAAAGCTAAATACAACTTTAGAGTTGGCTCAAGAATACCATGTGAAAGCTTTCAGTTCAATTTTGCTGGAGAAGTCTGCTTTGGAGGACAAAAATAATGATTTGGGGTTGAGACTTAATGAAATAACAGTAGAAAAGGATAATCTCGATGCTTCCCTTAGTTTGGTTTCTAAAGAGAAAGAAAGTCTTCATGCTCTCCTGGATGAAAATTTAAAATTCAAAACTTTACTGCATGAAGATTTAGAAGCAGAGAGGAAACAGTTTGAAGTTGAGAAGAAAAGAATACAAAGTGAAAATCAGATAGTCTTAAATTCAGTTACCTCCTCAGTGAAGGAAGTTGGAGATAATCCAACTTTCCTCGGATTTTGCAAGAATATGGTAAAGGATTGCTCTGATCAAATCTTTTCAGAAATCCTTAAGATTCATCCTGGTTTAGATTTCAAACTATTATCCCCAGAATATCTCCCTTCCAGAACCTTTTTTGATCTTAGGAACTTGAAATATCCCAACTCTGATTGCTCATCAGAAGATAATTCTGACAATGATATGAGTGACTCCTCCAGTTCTAGCCAAGATCATTCTGCCAGTGATTCAGATAACAAAGATGATGATAACTTACCTGCTCAAGGAGATGAAGAGACTGCTGCTAATGATATTGTTGATGTTGATCCCTCTGGTAATGCTACAGATGTTGATCCATCTGCAAAACCACAAATTTGAAGAATACAATCTTTTTTGTTTTATGAACTTACCTTTTTCCTCCTTGTCTACCTTTTCTGCATATGAGGTTTTTTAACTTGTCAGTCTTTTATATGAATGAAATTTTCTTCCTTTCTTTTGCTCTTTTTAGCTTTGACAGAATAGTATCTTTTGTAATGTTGGCTATCATCTTCTAACCAATTCATAATTGATTAGATGTATATATCTTTGATCAAACTTTGTAAATTGACTTCTGCTGAAATACTTCTGACGAAAAAATATTTGAAAGGAACTTTAATACCTGATCAGATACCTTGAGATGTTGATTTACAGATAACCTTTGAACTTCGATTAATAGTCCTCGATGTAACCTGATCCTTGAGTTATTTTATTGATTAATTCCGTTGTACTCGATCCTAATGCTGCCTTAGAAAGATGGCTATTGGAGCCTGACTTCGGAAAGTCAGGATCATTCCTCAGAAGGAACAATCCGGGATCACTCTCGCGAAAGGAATGATCCGTGATTAGCTTAGCATGACCTGGCTACCTGAGCCTGACTTATGTAAAGTCGGGACCATCCTTGGAAGGAATGATCCGTGATCAGCTTCTGAAAGCATGACCAGGCCTCGGAAGGCTGGCTACTTGAGCCTAACTCACGAAGAGTCGGGACCACCCTCGGAAGGAATGATCCGTGATCAGCTTCGGAAAGCATGACCAGGCCTCGGAAGGCTGGCTACTTGAGCCTAACTCATGAAGAGTCGGAATCACCCTCAGAAGGAATGATCTGGATCAGCTAGCATAATCACGCCTCAGATGGCTGGCTACTTGAGCCTGACTTCAGAAAGCCGGGATCATCCTTGGAAGGAATGACCCTGAATCAGCGTTGAAAAGGCATGATGTGACCTCGTAAGGCTGACCACTTGGGCCTGACTTCGGAAAGTCGGGATCATCCTCGGAAGGAATGACCCTGGATCAGCGTTGAAATGGCGTGATCAGATTTCATAGAGCTGACCACTTAGGCCTAACTTCGGAAAGTCGGGATCATCCTCGGAAGGAATGACCCTGGATCAGCGTTGAAATGGCGTGATCAGAAGAACTAGTTCGCAAAAATGTCCCTTGGATTAATAATGAAGAAGAAACTTTAGATGACCACGTTTAATAAAATGTTTTCTCCAAGAATACCAGAAAATCCTTTCTACTGATAATATTTCTTAAGGTGAATTACATTCCACGGTCGTTTCAAACAGCTCCCATGAGAATCTTTCAGCCAATATGTGTTTTTGCTCACAGTTTTTGTCACCACATATGGCCCTTCCCAGTTTGCAGAAAGCTTTCCACAGTTCCTTGGATCTGATGCTGATTTTTTCCTCAAAACCAAATCTCCTACTCTAAAAGATTTATGTTTGATTCGAGCATTATAATACGCCGCTGTTCTCCTCTGATATTCTATATTACGGTATAAGGCCTTTTCTCTGACTTCATCTAAAAATTCAAGGTTTGCCCACTGTCCTTCTTCATTAGTTATTGGATCAAATCCCTCATATCTGGTTGATCCCACCATAACCTCCACTGGAGCCAATGCTTCTGACCCATATGCCAGTCTGAAAGGTGTTTCTCCTGTTGGAGTCCTGACCGTAGTCTTATACGCCCATAGTACATGAGGTAGTTCATCGATCCACAAACTATGCGCTTCATCCAGCCTCCTTTTTATTCCTTGCAGAAGTGTTCTGTTAGTTACCTCAATTTGGCCATTGCATTGAGGATATGCCACAGAAGAGTGCTTGCACTCAATATGATAGTCTGCACAGAATTCCTTGAATCTTTCATTGTCAAATTGTGGTCCGTGATCAGTCAGTAGAATCTTTGGTAGGCCATATCTGAATATGACATGATTTCTAAAGAACTTTTCAATTTGACTTGTGGTAGTTGTTGCCAGGGCTTCTACTTCTACCCATTTCGTGAAATAATCGATTGCAGCCACTACAAACTTTTTTCCTCCAGTTGTAACGGGAAAGGGCCCCAACAAATCCATACCCCACATAGAAAATGGGAGGGGATTAAGAATTGATGTTAGTTGCTCTGCTAGCTGATTCTGAATTGGTGCATGAATCTGACATTGATGACACCTTCTTACATATTCAATCGCCTTAGATTGCATACGTGGCCAATAAAATCCTTGTCTTAGAATTTTATAAGCCAAAGCTTTCCCACCTAAGTGGTTTCCACAGATTCCTTCGTGGACCTGGATAAGGCATAAAGAGCATCAGAGGGTCCTAAACATTTCAAAAGTGGCCCAGAAACTGTTCTTTTATATAATAGCCCATTCTTTAGAATAAACCTGGCAGCTCTTCTTTTCACAGTTCTGAGCTTTTCCCTATCTTCAGGAAGAATACCATCCTTCGATCACTGTATAATAGGATCCATCCAAGATATCTCTTTGTCAATTTCCATTATCTCTGGTTCTGAATATGCTGGAATATCTAGCTCCTCATAATATACAGTTTGTGGAATAGAAATAGACTTTGCGGATGCCAATTTTTCCAGAGAATCTACTTCATTATTTTGATTTCGAGATATCCTCGTGACTGAGAATTGTGCGAACCACTCCTTACATTGCGATACTTTTTTAAGATAGCTGAACATTCGATCGTCTTTCGCACCATACGCTCCCGTGACTTGACTGACCACTAGCTCATAATCACTTTTTACTTCAATGCTTTGAACACAGAGGGATCTGGCTAGTCGTAATCCTGCAATAAGAGCTTCATACTCTGCTTCGTTGTTTGAAGCATGAAAATTAAACCGAAGTGTATTTTGAATTACAAATCCGAACGGACTCTGTAAAATCACCCCCGCTCCTGATCCCTGTGAATGACTTGACCCATCTACATGTAAGGTCCACACAGAAGACACCTCACTAGAATCTTTTTCCTCCTCTGGTGATGAAATACTTTCAGCAATAAAATCAGCCAAAACTTGTGCCTTTATCGTAGTTCTAGGTTTATAATCTATATCGTGTTCTATTAATTCTACTACCCATGATACCATTCTCCCCGCCAGATCAGGCTTATGCAATATTTTCTTTAAAGGCCAGTTGGTAAGAACAATAATTGGATGAGCCTGACAGTAGGGTCGGAGCTTCCTGGCTGCTATTATTAAGGCGAAAGCCTGTTTCTCAAATTCTGGATATCTAGATTCTGCATCTAACAATGTATGACATACAAAGTAGATAGGATTTTGGACAATACCTTCTTCCCGGATTAACATCGCGCTTACTGCCGCCTTTGAAGAAGATAGATATATCTGCAAGCTCTCTCCGAGCTTTGGTCGAGATAAAACTGGTGGACTGGTCAGCCTCCTCTTCAGCTCTTCAAATGAATTTTGACAGTCCTCCGACCATTTGAATTCATTGAGTGCATTTAGATTTTTCAACGCCTTGAAGAATGGTGCACACTTATCTCCTGATCTTGATATAAATCTACTTAATGTTGCAACTCTTCCTGTTAAGCTTTGAATTTCTTTCATACTGTTGGGTTCCATGCTAGGTATGTTATAGAATATGTGTTTAAAGTTTCGCTTGATTTCGAGTAGTGGAAGACCCTCAAATCCCTGTCTTTGGCTTTGCTGACAACCTGGGTCGACTGCTTGGGTCGACTGGGCCATGCTAGCCAGCCAATCAACCTAGAGATGTTGAACTCAAACAGAATCTTCTATTTTGAGTATCTTGCTATATATACCCCATGACTTCGTGATTTTAGTATCCCTAGCCTCCATAACACTTAGAGAACGAAGGGAAACCATCTCCAAGCCTCCAAGAGTGAAGAAGAAGACCTAATCTTGCAATCTTGCAAACTCTCTCTCTTGTTCTTCAATTAAAGGTTAGTAATCTATCTTTTATGTTAATGATTTATTCTTTCCATGATCACTCTCATCTCTGAACTGAGATTATGATGAAGATGCTGCAACCTTGTAGTCATATCTTTACAATCTCTTTTCATTCTCTTGTGCTATGATCATCTCATTCATTCTTGACATGATTCTTATGATTTCTTCTTAAACTATGATCATATTCCTATTTTGATTTATTCTAGCATTATAGATCCTTCTCTATGATTATTCATACCTCTGATCTACTGTGTTCTTGTACTAGAATGAGATCTAATCATCTCTAGTTCATCTCTTTCATTCATAGCATGTTTCCAATGAAAACTATGATCTTTACCAAAATAGAAACTATGATTCTAAATTAGTAAGTAATGGTTTTAATGGTGGTTTGATGTCTAAATTATGCTTTTTAGTCTTAGACTATTGTGTTAGACATGCTCTCCAAGTTTCGTCGCATTCTGGTTTGTGTAGCATAGGTTTCGGATCAAGATTCTCTTTTTATTTTTGGATTTGCTCTTGGGCAGATTGCCTGGGTCGACTGGAGCACTCAACCCAGCCAATCAACCCACAAGAATAGAATCTGATTTCTTCGTCCGATTCGATTCATGCTTATTCTTTTAGGACTACTTCTTAATGATTGTGTGATGCTATTCTAGGGTTTGTTTGCTAACTTTGGATTCATCCTCTTGTCCGTCCGGAATACATTCGAATCTATTTAAGGTAAGGAAGTTGTTACCATATTAACATAGATTGCATAGATTTAGTTTCTAATTTGGGAACTACTTAGATTTGCTACTGTTATGCTAGTTTCTATTATGATATGAATGCTGCAAGTACATTAGGATCTTATTTCCTTATTTACTTTATGTACTTGATTATGTATGAATACTTACTCATGTATGTTTCTTATTTATTTAATCTGTCTTATTATACTCTTTCATATGATGAGATATCTGTCATGGATGATATGAATGAATTATGATTGTGATTGTTTAGGTATGATTTGGGATTGGGGAATGTCCTTTTGACATTTCTGTCCTTGGACCTCATTGGGAGTAGTATGGGATATTTCCAATGTTGCCCTTTGACGTTTTCGCGGATTATTTGTTGTCATACCTAGGACTTGTCTAGCAGTGTTTGGCTAGGTTATACCCCTGTTATATCAGACCCGATTCGGAAGGGTATTGAGACCGAACGACCCATGGTAGCAATGGGGATTTATGGGCGCTCAAGACCGGTAACCAACCCGTGAGTGGACATGAATCACATTGTGGGGGCCATTTATAGGTAGAGTTGCATATGGATAGACTTGGGCTCATGGGCGTTCAAGACCGGTAACCAACCCGTGAGAAGACATGAGAGCTTCCCGTTTACTATATGTGGATGACCTATAGGGTTGATGAGTCTGTAATCTGGGACTATGCTGACTCTAGTGTGAAGGATACTGGAAATGATCGCCAGGGGCGAGGAATGGACGTATCTGGATTTGAGTTGATATGACTAAGTAGAAGACTTGCATTGGGCTAGGCTTTACCCTGACATGCGCCAATACTTAGACCAATGGTGATGTGAGAGAGAGGTGACTTAACCCCCAACCAAGGAATGTCCAAGAAGGATGCAAGACCCAACTACCACCGGCAGACCCAAGATGCTAAGATGGTTGAGGGGGAGTGATTGACCTAACCAAAGAAGTATGGTGCTATGATTTAAAGCATTTCTGCCTAAAGAGACCAGCATACATGGAGTTAGACTCATACATACAGTGTTTGTCTTATATCATATCACTTTATGCTTTGTTCATGTTACTATGTTATTTATGCTATTATGGAATAACTTGCCTTGCTGAGTTCCTTTTGAAACTCACTCCTTTTTGTACAATATCGTTTGTTAGATTATTCTACAGGTTTTGATGGCTATGAAGCGCAATATGAGGAAGCGCAAGATGAAGAAGTGTACCATACGCAAAGTGTTGGCGACTACGAAGATTACTTTGAGGATTCCTCGAGTGGTCTCTCTTGTTACCAAGATTAGCCCTACTGTGGAGTGGGAGCGTCTGAGCATAATCGATGAAGTCTATGTTTATGAAGACATCTTTTATAAAGTAGAAAAGACTCTAGTTTAGTTAGATTATATCTTTCTTTCTTGTCTTTAGAATCAGTTGTAACCCCTTCGATTTTCGAACTACATTCCGCTATACTCGTGGAGTGAGATTCCGCCTCACTCTACTTTTGATTTATATATCTATTGGTATCATTTCCGCACTCTGATGATTATCTCATTACTTTACTTTGATTCATTTGAATAATATTGTTAACATTGGTTTAGTCTTGTTCTTGATTATATTGTTGTGAATGTGGGAGGTTGATTTTACTAACTACTGAATCTTATGGACTATGGATCACGCACTCGGGTATGCCAGATAGGGTACCGGCTGGGTGGATGTGACACAATTTGACCCCGTATAGCCCTCTGAATCCCTGTCCGAAGTTGCTAAACTGTGCATTGGTCGACTGGTTGGTCGATTGGGGCCAGTAGACCAATCAATCGACCAATGGTGTGTTAAATCCGAGAAAATGCAATTTTAGGGTTTTTCACTTTTATTTAAACCCTACTTCATGTTTCTTAGTTACGGCAGCCTCCTAAACACTTTTTGAACGTGAGAAGACCTTTCCGAAACTCTCTCTGGTGTTCAAACGATTCCTCTGCAGATCTGAAGTTTCTCATCACCGATCCGTCATTCTAAGGTTAGTATCTCTTCTGAATTCTAAATTATTCTTTCTTCGATCTTGTTTCTTATTGAGATCAGGAAGAAAATGCTGCATTCTTGCAACCATCTATTCCATGATCTCATTCTATTCTTTGAGATCTATGATCATCGTCAAGATCTTAACCCTAGCCTGATTAATTTCTTGAAACCCTGACCCTTGTATGATTTTTATGGAAACCTTTGGTAACCTCCCATGCGAGGGAAACATCATGGGTAATATTTATGTTAATCTAAACTTGATTGTTCAATGATTTTTCTTGTTGTTTTCTTGATAGCAATCATTCCCTTTCATCTTGTGATCATAACCTTTTCATGAGAGCCATAAGGTTGAAACCCTAGTTTCTTGGGTCAAATCAAGAACCCATATTTTGACAATGACTTGATGTTTTTATCTTCCTAAATAATTCTAAAATGTTCTAGGAAGTTCCCCTTCAAATTTCGGATCAATCCGACTTCAAACGAAGAAGTTATGACCAAATCAGTTTCTGCAATTCCGTACTGACTCGGTTGGTCGACTGCTTGGTCAACTTGGTCAGTAGACCAAGCACTCGACCAAAGGAGGCAGTAGCTTCTCATTTTTCGCCCGATTCGATTCATTTGCTCTCTGATCTTTTAGGTATCTTTCCTAATGTTGTATCTATGATTGTTAGGGGTTTATTTGCTCTCTCTTTGATCTTTGGATTATCTTCAGCGATAATCAAGGTAAGGACAGTTATTTCATAATAACATAGATCGCATACTCTCTGGTTTTTACTTTATGAAACTATGAGTTTGTTTACTGTTCTTATATTCTATACTTCTGATGAACTACTGTAAGTACAGTAGCACTTCACTTATGTTTTCTTTTTATTATTCAAGCTTATATGAATTGTTTATTGCTACATTGTTTAACGATTAGCTTATGCTTTTATATTCTTTTTTATATGATGAAGTGTTGATTGAGTATGTCATGACTGATCTAAGAATGTGTTTGACTAGGTATGGTTTGGGATTGAGAGGTGTCCTTTTGACACTTGTATCCTTGGACATTACCGGAAATAGAATGGTATGTTTTCGAGGTTACCCATTGACGCTTTCCCGAATCATTGGTTGTCATACCTAGGGCTATCTAGCAGTGTTTGGCTAGGATGTCCCCGTTATATCAGACCCGAATCAGAAGGGTATTGAGACCGAACGACCCGTGGTAGCAATGTGATTCACGGGCACTCAAGACCGGTAACCAACCTGTGAAAGGACGGGAATCATATTGTGGGGGCCATTTATTGGAGGGTTGCATATGGCTAGACTTGGGCTCATGGGCGCTCAAGACCGGTAACCAACCCGTGAGAGGACATGAGAGTTTCCCATTTACCATATGTGGATAACCAATAGGGTTGATGAGTCCGTAGTCAGGGACTATTAGGACTCTAGTGAAGGATACCGGAAAGGATCGTCAGGGACGAGGAATGGACGTATCTGGAACTGAGTTGATGTAACTGAGTAGATGACTTGCATTGGGCTAGGCTTAACCCTGACATGCGCCAGTTGTCACATCCCCCCAGCCGGTACCCTAACTGGCATACCCGGGAGTGTGATCAACAGCCCCGAAGATCAAGTATCGAGGAAATCATCCTCCCACATATACAATAACATAATCATAAACAGGAAATAAATCAAGTTTTAATATTCTAAACAAGGTTCAAAACAAGAAATGAACAATCAGTATAATCAGAGTGCAGAAAGATACCAGATATCCAATGATATCAAAAAGGAGTAAAGTGAGGCAGAAACTCACTTTACCAAAAATAGCGGAACATAGTATGAAAATCAAAAGGGATTACAACTGAAACAAATGTACTAAGAAATAAACTAAGATCAAGCGTCTTCAAGTTTATAGATAACGTCTTCATAAGTATGGACTTCATCAATCCAATGAATCCGTTCTAACTCTATGCCGTTCTCAAAAGTAGTATGCAGCTTGATCCGCCGAGGGATCATCAGAGTAAGCTTGATCGTTGCCAGCACCTTGCATGTAATACGCTTCGTCAGCTTGTGCTTCGCTGTACTGCTCGTCATAATACTCTATACCTGCAGGATAATCTAACAAGAAAATGTACAAAAAGGAATGAGTTTCGAAGAAACTCAGTAAGGCAAGTTAATCCATAACATCATAGATAACATGTGGCAAAACATAACATGATGCAATGCAGTATGAAACAAGTAATGAATGTATGCATCTAACTCTATGTATGCTGGTCTCTATGGTAGACATGCTTTAAGTCATAGCACCGTACTTCTTTGGGAAGGTCCGCTCACATCCTCAACCATTTAAGATATCTTGGATTCCCTCACCCATTTAAGGTATCTTGGGCAACCGGTTGGTAATGGGTCCTGCATCCCTCGGGACAAACCATGGTAGGGGGTTAAGTCAACACACTCTCTCACAACCATTTGGCATAAGTACTGGCGCATGTCAGGGAAAAGCCTAGCCCAATGCAAGTCATCTACTCAATTACATCAACTCAGGTCCAGATACTTCCATTCCTCGTCCCTGACGATCCTTTCCGGTATCCTTTCCACTAGAGTCCTAATAGTCCCTGACTACGGACTCATCAACCCTATTGGTTATCCACATATGGTAAACGGGAAGCTCTCATGTCCCCTCACGGATCATTTCACCGGTCTTGAGCGCCCATGAGCCCAAGTCTAGCCATATGCAACCCTCCAATAAATGGCCTCTTTCGAGTATCCACAATGTGATCCATGTCCTCTCACAGATCTTTTCACCGGTCTTGAGCGCCCACGAATCCCCATTGCTACCACGAGTCGTTCAGTCTCAATACCCTTCCGATTCGGGTCTGATATAACAGGGGTATATCCTAGCCAAACACTGCTAGACAGCCCTAGGTATGACAACCATTGATTCGGGAAAGCGTCGATGGGCATCTTCGGAGAACATCCCATACTATTCCCTCCGATGTCCAAGGACAGAAGTGTCAAAAGGACAACTTCCCAATCCCAAACCAAACTTAAGCAAACACATTCTCAGATCAGTCATAACATATACAACCAACAGTTCATCATATACAAGAGAATGTAAAAGCAAAATTAGATTAGGCAATAATAGGTAATTCATATAACATGAAAAATGAAAAAGATAATATAAACAAGTGCTACTGATCTCACAGTAAGAGATCAAAATTAAATTATAATAACAGTAAGTAATCTCATAGTTTCATAAGGTAGAAACCAGAGAACAAGTAATCTATGTAGTTAAGGAATTAACTGTCCTTACCTTATTATCGAAGAAGATGATCCAAAGATCAAAGAGAGCAACTCCAAACTTAGCAAATAGACTCCTAACAATCATAGATACAACATTAGGGAAGATGCCTAAAAGATCAGAGAGCAAACGAATCAAATCAGGTGAAAAACGAAGCTACTGACTCCTTTGGTCGAGTGCTTGGTAGACTGGCCCAATCGACCAAGCAGTTGACCAAGCAAGTCAGTACGGAATTGTACAGACTGCTTTGGCCATAACTTCTTCGTTTGAAGTCGGAATGATCCGAAATTCGAAGGGGAACTTCCTAAGGTATATTAGGATCATATAGTAAGATAAAAACATCAAGTCATGGGGAAAATTTGGGTTCTTGGTTTAACCCAAGAATTTAGGGTTTCAACCTTATGGTTCCCATAAAAAGGTTGAGATCACAGAATGAAATAAAATTAAATAATTGGCCAAAGGCAATAAGAAAATCATAGGAAAACTAATTTAGGTTACTAGAAATATTACCCATGAGGTTTCCCTCGCATGGGAGGTTAACAAGAGTTTCCAGAACTCAAGCAAGGGTTAGGGTTTCAAGAAAATCTTCGGCTAGGGTTGAGATCATGATGATGATCATAGATCTCAAAGAAACGAAGGAGATCACGAAGGGATGGTTGCAAGGATGCAGCATCAACTTCCTGATCTCAATCAAGAACAAGATCAATAAAAGAGAATTAATAATTTAGAAGAGATACTAACCTTGAATTGTAAGAACAGAGAAGAGAGGTTTCAGATCTGCAGAGGAATCTTCGAAATCACCAGAGAGAGTTTCGGAGAGGTGTTCTCACGTTCACAAAGTGTTTAGGAGGCAGCCGTAACAAAGAAATACGAAGTAGGGTTTAAATAAGAGTGAAAAACCCTAAAATTACAATTTCTCGGATTTCACCTTCCTTTGGTCGAGTGCTTGGTCGAGTGGCCCACTCGACCAGTCAGTCGACCAAAGCAGACAGTAAGGAAAAATCAGGGATTTGGAGGATCAAATGGGCTTTAAACCTTATGGGCTTTTGCATACACATCAAGTAACAAGTCAAGTGTGAAGAAATACCTTCAAACCAAGTCAGATAATACTCCAAGTCCTTCAACTAATCTCATCTTCAGACAACTGCAGCTTCCTCTCCAAATCTACACAGACATCCAAGTATGGAACTCCATTAACAACATCCATGGGTTCAGAGTCAAACACCATGTCTTCTACTGAGATGGCCCATAGTTGGCTTCTTTCTTTACTCCAAGTCTTCGGACCTAAAAACAACCGGGTTACAGGGTCAAGGTCAGGGTTAGGTTAGGGTTGGGTTTCACACCAGTACTTAGACCAATGGTGATGTGAGAGAGTGGTGACTTAACCCCCAGCCATGGAATGTCCCGAGGGATGCCGGACCCACTACCAAAAGGCGTTGTGTGATTGACCTACCCAAAGAAGTCGATGCTATGACTTAAAGCATGTCTACCAATAGAGACCAGCATACATAGAGTTTAGATGCGTACCTACATTATCTGTTTCATACTGCATTGCATCTTGTTATGTTCTGCCGCATGTTATTTTTGTTGTTATGAGTTAACTTGCCTTACTGGGTTTCTTTTGAAACTCACTCCTTTTGTACCATATCTTTTGTTAGACTTCTCTACAGGTTCGGATTACTATGACGGTACGTATGAGGAAGCGCAAGGTGAAGAAGATGAAGAAAAGCCAACTGAAGATGTGGATTAGATTTCTCTTGTTTCTTCTAGACGTATCTTTTACTTTACTTGTATTAGCTTAGAACTTTACTTAGATTTCGATCTACCTTCCGCATATGTTGTGGAGTATATTTCCGCTATACTCTACAGTTGTCTTTTTATTTGGTATCTTGTTAATTCGCACTCTAATATTCTTAGTGATCCTTCTGAGATCTTTTCTTGAATTTTATTTTTAACTTATTAGAATACAATGATTTGTTCTTGCTTTTGATTATGTTATTGTGCTAAATGGATATGATCGTTCCTAAACTTGATCTTTTGGGCTGTGGATCACTCCCCCGAGTAACCCAGATAGGGTATAGGCTGGGTGTATTTGGGCGGGATGTGACATCTTTGATCTATATAGTTGAATCTAAGAAGAGATCATATGATATCTTCATGAATATGTGATTAATCTTATTGTTTTGACTTCTCTAGCATGATTAGATCTATTTCATGTTAGTTCTTATTTCTGATCTACTACTAATATTCATCTAGAGTGAATCCTTATTCTCTCTAGCTTCTCCATTGAATCTATGGACTATATGCTATGAAAACCTTGATTTTGATCAAATTTAGAAAGTCATGATTTTGATCATTGTTGGTGTCTAATCTATGCTGGTTGGTCTTAGGTTACTATTCCTAATATTCCTTTGAATTTTCGGAGTGTTTTGAATCCCGGAAGATGAGTTTCGGATCAAAGTTATGATTTCTGTTGTGTACTGTTCATTGGGTCGATTGAACAAGCTACCCACCAAGCTGTTCAAGGTGACAGTATTGGATTTCTTCGTCTAATTTGATCCGTTTGACCTCTAATCTTCTAGGGCTTATTCCTAATGATGTATTTATGCTTGTTTAGGATTTCTTTGCTAACCTTGGACTTATTCTCTCGTTCCTCCGGATTTTCTTCGAAGCTAATTAAGGTAAGGACAATTGTTTCCATAATAACCTAGATTGCATGATCTTAGTTTCTAATTTAGGAATTTCATGAGATCATTGCTATTCTTATAGTTTCTTATCATGATATTACTGTTGTAAGTACTTTAAGTACAATATGACATTGTTCATGTATTTCTCTTATTACATTGATCATGTATGAATACTTATTCTTCTATATATTGGAATATCAGTTGTGTATGTTATCACTGAACTAGGAATGTGATTGCTTAGGTAGGATTTGGGATTGGGGAATGTCCTTTCGACATCTATCCTTGGACATCAGTGGAAGTGGTATGGGACATTTCGTACGGTGCCCTTTGACTCTTTCCCAAATTGTTGGTTGTCATACATAAGGCTTGTCTAACAGTGTTGAGCTAGGATGTCCCTGTTATATCAGACCTGATTCGGAAGGGTATTGAAACTGAGTAACCCGTGGCAGTAATGTGGGTTTGTGGGCGCTCAAGACCGGTAGCCAACCTGTGAGAGGACATGGATCACATTGTGGGGGCCATTCATTAGTAGGGTTCCAGTAGTAGACTTGGGCTCATGGGCATTCAAGACCGGTATCCAACCCGTGAGAGGACATGAGAGCTTCTCGTTTACTATTTGTGGATGACCAATAGGATTGATGAGTCCGTAGTTCGAGTTGGTTGTAGCCATAGGTTACACTGACTATAGTGAGAAAGATACTGGAAAGGATCGCGAGAGGCGAGGAATGAAAGTATCTGGACTCGACTTGATATAACTAAGTAGAAGACTTGCATTAGGCTAGGCTTAACCTTGACATGCACCAATACTCAGACCAATGATGTGAGAGAGCGGTGACCTAAACCCCAGCCAAGGAATGTCTGAGAGGGATGTAGGGCCCAATTACCACCGGAGAACCCAAGATATCGAGATGGTTGAGGGAGAGTGATTTGAGACCTACCCAGAGGAGTATGGTGCTATGACTTAAAGCATGTCTGCCAATAGAGACCAGTATACATAGAGTTGGATTCATACATCAATGTCTATCTCATATCATATTGCATCTGTTATGTTATGCTATTATATTTACCTACGTTGTTATGAAATGAACTGCCTTGTTGAGTTCTTTTGAACTCACTCCTTTTTGCAAAATATCTTTGTTTGACTATCCTGCAGGTACTAACCACTATGAAGGCCAGTACTATGAAGTACAAGCGGATGACGCATACTACTCCCAAGGTGTTGGCTATGGTGATTATGAAAGTGAAGAATTCTTGGGTGAAGACGTATCGCGTCAGGATTAGTTGTACCCATGTGCTTGTTACGCATTATCTGGATTCTGAGACTTTTACTTTTAGAAGTTTTATTTATAAGTTAGAAGAGACCTTAGTTTAGTTTTGATTACTTCTTTTCTATTACAGTTATTTTTGGAATCGGTTGTAATCTCTCTTTTGACTTTCAATCTACTTTTCTGCTGTGATTGTGGAGTGATTTTCCGTGACACTCTACATTCGATTATTATATTGGTATCATTTTCCGCACTCTGATTATATTGTTATTCTTTTAAATATTGTCTTGATTTATCAATTAATATGATATAACATTGATTTAGTCATGTTCTTGATTATGTTATTGTAAATGTGGGAGGTTGGTTTCCTCGATACTGATCTTTGGGGTTGTGGATCACACACTCGGGTATGCCAGATAGGGTATTGGCTGGGTGGATGTGACATAAGGGGTAGGGTGACGTGATTGGAAACTCTTGAAATTTGGAGGGAAAATATACGATGATTCAAATCAATGGCCGCGACTAATCCAAATTGATATCTAAGGTTAATCACTTGATTTTGGAATGATACAACTGAACACGTGGAAGAATCGAGTAAGTCGAGAAAAAGGCGTTGGAATCGTGCATTGGAGATAAATAACATCTGTAGGAAACTGAAAGCTTGCAATTATGAAGGAATGGAAAAGGCTGACTATCACATCCCACCCCAATTCCACCCAGGGGGTACCCTATCTGGGTTACTCGGGAGTGATCCACAGCCCAACAGATCTAGTTTAGGAACGATCATATCCACTTATCACAATAATATAATCAAACGCAAGAACAATTCTTTGTATTCAAATAATTTAATAGTAAAATCAAGAAAGGATCACAGAAGGTTTCACAAATAACATCAGAGTGCGGAAATGATTCAAATAGGATAAACAGTCAAGTGTGAAAAGGAGGGAGGAAACCCATCCTATAATAATAGCGGAAGGTAGATCGACTAAAATTAAGGTTAAGATTACAACCAGATCTCCAAAGAAGGGAAATAACAAGGTAAGCAACTAAGTTATAGTTTCTTCTAACTTATACAATGTCTCCTCAATAACATAATCATAAGAAACTAAACCAGGTCGGATCTACTCCTAACAAATATGAGTCTTGAACTGATAACCTTCACCGATGTAGTAGCCGTAGCCAAAGTGGTATGAGTCACCAACTTAGTCTTCAAAGTGTTGACCGTCACAGTCAACAGTAGTAGTACCTGCAGAAAAGTCTAACAAATATGTTGCAAAAAGGAGTGAGTTCAAAAGAACTCAGCAAGGAAAGTTATTCCAAAATACATAAGCCATATGATATCAATCATGAAATAATGCAAATGATATGAGACATAAGATGCAAATATGATTCTAACTCTAAGTATGCTAGTCTCTATGGTAGACATGCTTTAAGTCAAAGCACCATACTTCTTTAGGTAGTCTCAATCACTCATCACCGAGGGGAATTGGGTCCTGCATCCCTCTCGGACAAATCCATGGTTGGGGGTTTTGGTCACCACTCTCTCACATCACCATTTGGTCTAAGTATTGGCGCATGTCAAGGTATAACCTAGCCCAATGCAAGTCATCTACTTAATCATATCATGTCAGTTCCAGATACGTCCATTCCTCCCCTCTCGGGATCCTTTCCGGTATCCTTCACACTAGAGTCACGGATATTACTCACCGGACTCATCAACCCTATTGGTCATCCAAAAATGGTAAACGGAAAGCTCTCACGTCCCCTCACGGATCATTTCACCGGTCTTGAGCGCCCGTGAGCCCAAGTCTAGCCATTTGCAACCCTACCAATAAATGGCCCCTTTCGGGTATCCGCAATGCAATTTATGTCCTCTCATGGAGTGGTTACCGGTCTTGAGCGCCCACAAATCCACACTACTACCACGGGTCGTTCGGTCTCAATGCCCTTGTGAATCGGGTCTGATATGATAGGGACATCCTAGCCATACATCTAGACAAGTCCTGTGTATGTCATCCAATGATCCAGGAAAGTGTCGATGGGCATCTTCGGAGAACATCCCATACTATTCCCTCCGATGTCCAAGGACAGAAGTACCAGTAGGGCACTCCCCAATCCCAAATCATACCTAAGAAATCACATGCTTATTTCCATCCATTACATATCAACAATACATTATCATCTTGAAAACATGTCATAACATCTCATAATACAGTGTATAAATAAATGACAAGAATAAGTAAACATGATAAACCAAGTAATTAAGCATGGTGCTACTGTCATAAGGTAACTATAGTAGTCATATGATATCTAAAATCAACTAATAAGTTAAGTCTACTAAGTTACCAACAACAGTATAAAAGTCATACAGTCTATGTTATATGGCAATAACCGTCCTTACCTCAAATTGTGAAGAAGATGATCCGAAGTCACAAGAGAATGGTCCAACTATAGTCTTAAAACCCTAAACAAACATATATGAAGGATTAGAGAAGAAATCAAAAAAATCGGAGATCGAACGGATCAAAACTGGGCAAAAGTTTCTGACAGCAACCTTGTTGGTCGATACATTGGGTCGATAGTATCGACCAACAAGCATCGACCAATAGACTCTCGGACAGCAAGCTGGCTTTTTGGGTTTTGGTTCAAAATTGGTCTTTCGGGTCTCGGATCGATGCGAAACTTGGGGAACAGTTCAAACACAATATGGAGACACTAATTATCAAAGAATTAACATCATCCAATGGTCAAATTAGAAATCCCCAAATTGGCATATCAAGTTCAAGAGTTGTTAATCATGGCATTGGCTATTTCTTTGGGTTTTGGCTCAAAATTGGTCTTCCGGGTCTCGGATAGATACAAAACTTGGAGGGGATGCTAGGAACAGTAGCAAGAGGCTATGTAGCAAGAATTGACATGATCCAATGGTCAAATTGAAAACCCCCAAATTGAGGTCCTAGGTTTAAACTTGCAAGAATCATGTTCTTCAATGGAATCAATTGAAATTGGAAGAGAACTTAGGAATTTAATCAATAGAATGATGAGCAGCAGAATATAGACAATTACTAACATATAATCAGACCTATTTGCTTAGGAAAATCAGATTAAGAAGATGAACTCATGTTTCCATGAAGAGGGAATCAAAATAAGAAAGCAAGAATATCAAGTATAAGAAACATAGCATGGAAAGAATGAAGAGAGGTTTAATCAACCCAAGAGAGCTTGTAGAAGAGGTGGTTGCAAGGTTGCAGCACCTTCTTCACGAACTCAGTAGCAAGAACAAGATGGGGTAGGAGTAGATTAGAGAGAGAGTGAGAGATTACATACCTTGGAGAAGAGATTAGAGAAGAGAGACAATGATTCTTGAAGAAGATCAACACCCAAGCCAAGGAGGAGGCTTAGAGGAGCTTTCCCACGTTCTCAAATGTTGAAATGAGTGAAATAATGATTTAGGTTCGAGGTTTCACTTAAAAGGAGAAAGGAATATCCAAAAAGCATCTTTTTCACGATTCTGGGCTTGTTTTGGTCGATACCTTTGGTTGATAGTGTTGATATGGAATCTCGCTCATCCTTCCCTGTCACGAACCTGCAAGATACGAGCTCGACCTTGGGGGGTCGAGGTACGTCTCCGACGAACAAGTCAGTACCAATAATCTGATCTCAACTACTCAATAGAGAATTCAAGTAATTGATCACAAGAAATATGAATACCTACCTCCTAGTGTTTACCAGAGGTGTTTATATAGTGTATGGTGATGGAGTTATATTCGGAATAACCCTGATATGAGTTGTTGTAGGATAGTAACTCTTTAGAAAAGTCCTTTTACCTAGCTAACTCTCTTCTCCAGTTGTTGGGTGGTAGGAGTCTACCTTCATGAGGCCATCTCATTCTGCTATTCGGATGGGCTTATTAGTGTGGTCGGTCCTACCATGAACTGCCTGGCCGGACCTTGTTAGGTTGCGGACCTGGTCGGATCGTGCAACTGCCGGTTCAGACCGGGGGATATAGAATGACCATTTTAGACATTAACATAAGCCCCCTAGTCCATTGTGGTCGAGAACTTTGTGCTCGGCTCAAGGGAGTATTTTTCATTTAGGGGGTGTATGGTCGGTTCGACCAACACATTTTTCCTCGAAATCTGTAACGTCCCCTTTATGAGTAGCCGTCATTCTTTGCGTGGAAACCGAAGCACGTTCTTCGAACTATGTGTGTGTTTGACACGTGTCAATGCTGTCACTTCTCATTAATTGTTTTCATGATGATGAAGAGACTCTTCATTTCCATCATACGTATGTTGTTTATTCTACACCATTGGATGTGGACATGTTGGAGTCTGAGTTTTGACCGTTGATGGCATATTGATACCAGTCCTTAGATTAGAATCTATGGCTGTGTATTTATATGGTTTTCTCCTTCTTCTCTTTGTTTCTGACTTCTATCTTCGTTTTTTCATTTCCTTCTTGCTTTTCGTTTTTCTCTGCAATTGCTGCGAAACTAAGGCTGGGCTTTGGTTTTCTGAAGTTTTCTCCTTTGCTTGGTTTGAGTGCTTCAAACTCACCGCCCCTTTACAAACGAGTAAGCTCTTTCATTGCTTATTCTTTTCCTTTCTGCATTTGGTTGGATGAAAGCATGTTTGTTGCGGTTTCTTATAGTTTTTTTGTGTTGTTTTTTCTCTGTTCTCTGTCTATGTCTTTTTCTCCTTTTTTCTTCATATTCCCTTTATTTAAAGAATCATGGTAATACTGAAGAGGAGTTCTGCTATTTTGAAACATAGGAGAGACTTAGAAGAAGGACCCTCTTGTTCTGAAACTCCCGATCACCCCGTAGATCCCGACCTTAGCCATGATGGTAGGTCCGAAGATGTACCCGAGGTCTCTGTTGGTCAAGAGACTTGTAACAGGGATGGTGAGGAGGCAGTGGAGTCCCGTCCGTTATAGTCGGTCAAAGTGCTCGAGCTCGTTTCAAGGCTGAGAGACAACGGTGGAAAAATAGTTTGACCCTTGAGGAGTATAAGCTCGAACAGATCAAGGAGTTGACTCCCGATCACATTGACTATGACCCCTATTCGTCTGGTCCCGACTTCATACCTTCCCAAATGACGGAGGAACGTCTAGAGTACCTTAGAGTTAAGTATGAAATTCCTTCAGATCATAGAATACGCGTGCCGACCATACATGAGCGTGCCAACTCTCCTTCCCCGGGGGAATTTGCCCTTTACGAGGATGCTCTGAAGAGTGGTTTTCGTCTTCCCGTACACCCCCTGTTTGTAGGCATAATGGTACATTTTAAAATGTGTCCGGGAATGTTTGTGCCGAACAGTTGGCGCAATTTTATTTGCTTTTGGGGTTTTTGCCAAAGGGTAGGAGTTCGACCATCCCTGGCTTTGTTCCTCCATTTCTTTATGGCGAAGAGGCAGGAGCGGGACGGTTGGTTTTACTGTCTAAACGTACCTTCTCCCAATGTGGTTGGGAGGGTAACTTTGTCGGGACGGGGACTCTGCCTTCCAATACCAAGGGTTGGCGTCCCAAATATTTCTTTGTTCGGCCACCGTCCAAACCTTCATTTCCCATTTTCTGGGTTCGTGGACCGACTACAGGTTCCAATGACATCCCTACTTTATCTGGAGCCGAGCAACGTGCTAGGGAGAAGATTCTTCGGCTTCCTTCCGAAGATAAGAACATGTATGCCGTTCACGGCCATTGTCCGGAATATCCCAATATACTACGTTATTGGGGGTTCCTTCCTGGTGAGTATCTTTGGTTGTTGGTATAGTTGGTAGATGTTCATTTTGTAGCCATCTTGTATTGATCGGGGTTAACTTTTTATCTGTTCCCAGTGATGCTTAGTCGGGAAGCCTGTTCCCGGGCAGCTGATGAGGATATGGAAGATGCTGAAACCCGTATCCCTACCAAGTCTGATCGTGTTCGGTCGGATAAAAAGAAACAAGTGCAATCAAGCCCGAAGAGATCGGCTGATGTGCCTGTTGGGCCTCCCAGGCCGAACAAGAAAAAGGCTGCTGCAGGATCTGAAGTAGATGATGGTGCCTCCCCTTCTGTTCCTCGTGAGGATACCCCGAACACTCAAACTGCTGACATTCCTTCCAGTGGTCCTTTGAAAGCTGGATCTTATGTTTTGAACAATACAACTGATGGCACTGAAGTTGCTAAGGCATGGTTGCCGGCAGTACTTCTTCCCACCGACCAACAGTTTCTTCAAAAAATTGGACCCACCCGGACTCAAGATATAATGACTAGGTATGTGGCTTCTGTATAAGATTGTTTTTTCCCGTGCAGTCCTCTTTCCTCATTTTTTTGCCCTTTCTTCTTGGTAGGTTGGTTTGTGCCCTATCTCAAGCTTGGGGAGGCAATTTGGAGGCTGCTCGGAGGGATCAGTCCACCATTCACCATCTTGATGATAAAGTCAAGGATTTGAATGGTCGGTTGGAGAGTGCAATTGGTGAAAACGCTGCCCTGAGGGACGAGAAAGCTATTACTGATGCTCGGGCTCTATCTGCCGAAGAGCGTATTTCAGTTCTCGAGCATGAGGTTGCAAGTCTGAAGATTTCTCTGGAAAACAAAGATGTTGCCTTTACACAGCTCGAGCAGGAGAAGGATCAGTTTATAAAAGATTTGACCGATCAACTCGCGCGAGCTTGCCCGACCTCTTTTGAGAATCTTTCCGAGGAATTACGTCGGGATGTGATTCAGAGGTGGGTACGTACTAAAGGTTGCATTGGCTTTGTCTCCAAAATTGCAGCCCCGGGCTTTAAGTATGGTCGGAAGGACGCTTTTTCAAGAGTCGTTGAAAATTATCCGGAAATCGACCTTGGATTGTTACAAAAATATGTCGATCCAAGTATCTTTGACGAGCTTAAGCTTCCTCGACCATCTTGGGCAGTTGGTAAGGATGCTTTCCCTATGCCGAACAGGGTGGGCGTGCAGGATTTTCTAGACTCCGACTGGGAACCGGCCCCTGAGGAGGGAGATGAAGCCGGTCCCTCAACAACTACTAATCCAGTCGACCTCTTGCCGACCACCAATCCAACCGATGATGAAATTGCCGAATAGCCTTCCTTTTTTCTTTGGGCAATTTATTGTTTGTTGTTTAGGAACAACTTTTTGAACAAGGATGAACTTGTAATAGATAGGTTGTTTTGCCAATGTAAACTTCAATTTATTTATGGAAATATCCTCTTTTTGCACAAGTATACGTGTTCGGTAAGATAACCTTGTTTGGCATATTTTCCCCCTTTTGCACAAGTATACGTGTTCGGTAAGATAACCTTGTTTGGCATATTTCCCCCTTCATATCAAGTTTACTTGGTCGGTTTAATACCCTTGTTCGGTAGACAAAGGTTTACTTTTGTATCATCTCAAGCCATGTTGTTCGGTATAGTAAGGTTTTGTTCGGTCAAGAACTAAGTAGCTGTTCGTCAACAACTGCTCATCCATAACCCCTTCCTCCCGGGCATGTTTACTTGGTATGATTCTGGAGTTTTTATGCCTAAGAAATTTTAGGTCTTTATTGCCTATCGAGTGTAGGTCTTTTATGCCTTAAGATTCGTAGGGCCTTCCTAAGAATCTCCGGTCTTTTTTGCCTGAGAGTTTCAGGTCTTTTCTCCTCGAGAGTTTCGGTGTCTTTTCGCTCGAGAATTTCGGGTCTTTTTCGCTCGAGAATTTCGGTCTTTTCCCCTCGAGAATTTCAGGTCTTTTCTGCCTGAGAATTTCAAGTCTTTTCCTTGAGTGTCATGTTGAAGTTGAGTAATAATTTGTACGAATGTCTTTATTTATATATAAAGACTAATATGACTTCTTGGGATTATGAATCTCCCATGTTGTCTACATACTGAAATAACTGGCAAAACTGGAATGAAACGCTCAAAATTTGTCGTGTTTACGACTTTCTCAGATGCTATTCTTATTGATAGTATTTCCTGAGATTGTTCGAATTCCATGATCGAGGGATCCTGTCGCTCGTCTCGGGATCTTGTAAATGATATGCTCCGGGGGCGACTTGTCGTATAACTATGTATGGTCCTTCCCAACTTGGGGATAACTTCCCTTGATTAGTCGGATCTGAAGCAGCTGTTCGGCGAAGTACCAGTTCGCCTGGCAAGTATTGTTCATTTCGAACCTTTGCATTATAATATGTCGCTATTCTTCTTTGATATTCTTCAAGACGGAACTGGGCTTTGTCCCTTACTTCGTCAATCAGATCCAGATTGGTTCGCATTCCTTCGATGTTTGCTTCTTCTTCGAATTCTATTTCTCGAAGTGATCCAATTTGAATTTCTACTTTGGGACTCTGGCTTCTGCTCCATACGCTAGTCGGAATGGAGATTCTCCTGTGGTCGTCCTGGGAGTTGTTCGGTACGACCACAGTACACTAGGTAGTTCATCTACCCATCTCCCTTTCAGCTGGTCGAGCCTTTTCTTGAGTCCGTCGAGCATGGTTCTATTAGTAACTTCGACCTGGCCGTTACTTTGGGGATAAGCTACTGAAGAAAATCTATGCTCGATCCCTTGTTCTTTGCAGAATGTTGAGAATGCTGCATTCTCGAACTGCTTTCCATGGTCGGTTACTAATATTTTTGGAACTCCATATCTGTATGATATATTATGCTTGACAAAACGCTTCATCTGCTCGGTACTGATAGTTGCAAGGGGTTCAGCTTCTACCCACTTTGTAAAGTAGTCTATTGCTACTACCAAGTATTCTCTTCCTCCTGATGCTTTAGGTAGTTTCCCTACCAGGTCTATTCCCCATCTTGCAAAAGGTATTGGGGATAGAGTTGATGTTAAAGGGACTGCGGGGATATGGGAGATCTTTGCATGTGCCTGGCACTTGTCACACTTCTTGACGAAGTCTTTGGCATCTTCTTCTAAGGTCGGCCAATAGAATCCTTGGCGTATAATTGTATTAGAGAGTGTTCGGGATCCTACGTGAGATCCGCAGGTTCCTTCATGAACTTCTCTTAACACATTCGTAGCTTCTACTGGTCCCAAACATCTTAGAAGTGGTCGAGTGAATGATCTTTTGTATAACAGTCCGTCCCTGATGGTGAACCTGGTTGCTCTTTGTCTTATTGCCCGAGCAAATTTTTGGTCTACTGGGAGCTGGTCGTTGTCAAGATAATGTATGATCGGCTCCATCCACCCCAGGTCGGATGAAATTTGCATGTGGTCGACCTTGTTTATGCTAGGGCTATCCAGTTCTTCAAGGTAGATCACTGGTGCTTGTACATTCATTCCTTCCGTAGCCAAGCGAGATAATGAATCAGCCTGGTCGTTTTCAACCCTTGGTACTTGAGTTATTTCTAGCTCTTTAAAGTACTGTTTGTAGTTGTTGACCAGGTTCAAGTATTTCTCCATTCTTCTTTCTTTGGCTCCATAAACTCCCTTCACCTGATTCACAATCAGTTGTGAATCACTTTTGATCTCCAGATGTTGAATGCTTAAAGCTTTGGCCATTCTGAGTCCTGCTAACATAGCTTTGTATTCAGCCTCATTGTTGGATGCTTTGAACTTGAAACGAAGGGCATATTTTATTTCAAATCCCCCAGGACTCTTCATTAATAGGCCTGCTCCACCTCCTTGCGAGTTGCTCGACCCGTCCACGAACAGAGTCCATCTTTTGATTGATTCTACCCCTTGCTCGTCCTCCTCTTGACTTGTTTCTTGTTTTTCAACAATGAAGTCTGCCAGGGATTGAGCCTTGATACTTGGTCGGGGTTTGAATTCTATTTGATGTTCACTCAATTCCACGGCCCATGTCACCATCCTTCCGGCCAGGTCTGGTCGGTGAAGAATTTTTTTGAGTGGTAAATTCGTCATCACTGTAATGGGGTGAGATTGGAAATATGGACGGAGTTTTCTGGCCGCTATAACCAGTGCTAGGGCTTGTTTGTCCACTTCTGGGTAGCGAGTCTCGGCATCATTCAGGACATGACTAACATAGTAGACAGGTTGTTGGATGTTACCCTCTTCTTGCACGAGAACTGCACTAACCGCTACCGACGAAGCTGCTAAATATAGTTGTAGCTCTTTCTTTCTGGTTGGCATAACAAGCAAGGGTGGTCTGGATAGTTTGTCTTTTAGGTCTTCAAATGCTCCCTCGCATTCATCATTCCAGATGTTTCCTTTTTGACCTGCTACCTGCTTTAAAATTTTGAAAAATGGCAGGCATTTCTCCCCTGATCTAGAAATAAATCTGTTTGCCACCCGACCAGTTAGACATTGGACTTCTCTGATGGTTTTGGGTGCTTTCATATCCAAAATTGCCCTGATTTTCTCAGGATTGGCTTCAATTCCTCTTTGGGATACCATGAACCCGAGGAATTTGCCCGAAGATACTCCGAAAGCGCACTTTTCAGGATTGAGCTTCATCTTGTATTTTCGGAGTACTTTGAATACTTCTGCCAGGTCAGTTAGATGATTTTCTTTTGAGATGCTTTTTACCAGCATGCCGTCCACATACACTTCCATATTTAGACCAATTTGATGCTTGAAAATTTTATTTACCGCTCTTTGGTATGTTGCTCCCGCATTTTTTAGACCGAAAGGCATTACTTTATAGTAATAGCTGTCCCTATCAGTCATGAATGCCGTATGCTTTTCGTCATCAGGATGCATAAGGATTTGATTGTATCCTGAATATGCATCCATGAAACTGAGCATTTCGTGTCCTGCCGTTGCATCTATAAGAAGGTCGATTCTTGGTAGTGGATAGTGATCCTTTGGGCAGGCTTTGTTGAGATCTGTGTAATCAGTACACATCCGCCATTTCCCGTTTGCTTTTTTGACCATTACCACATTAGCTAGCCATTGCGGGTGGTCTGTGCGTTTTATAAAGCCAGATTGTTTTAGCTTTTGCACTTCAGTTCGAATGGCTTCATGTTTTTCAATGGCGAAGTTTCTTCTTTTCGAACAACCGGAATTGCCTGTGGATCAATACGAGTTTATGCTCGACCACCTCCCCGTCGATCCCCGGCATATCTTCAGCCGACCAAGCGAAAACATCATAATTCTTTTTTAGAAACTCAGTGAGCTCTGATTTGAATTCTGCTTCTTGCTCGGAACCGATCATGGTACCTTGCTCATTCTGGTCGGGATTGAAGTGGATTCTTTCTAGTTTTTCCACTGGTTCAGCCCTTTGCAAGGTTTCTTCATCGCGGTCGTCTCTAACTTCAATGGTCATGGTCGCCTTCGTCCTTTTCTTTTTCCGCATGTAGTCGTTGTAACTTTGCCGGCTACTTTTCTGGTCGGCTACACATTCCCCTATTCCCTCAGTAGTCGGGAATTTCATCTTCATGTGTAGCAAGGAGACCACTGCTTCAAGTGCACAAAGGGTTGGTCGCCCTATGATTGCATTGTATGCTGATAAATCTCGTACGACCATAAAATTAGTCTGTATGATTCTATCTCGTGGGTGCTCTCCAATCCGTAGCTCTAATCGGATCGTTCCTTCTGCTCGGGTTGATGATCCTGTGAAACCATAAAGCTGGGTTTCGCAAGGGACGAGCATGTTTTCTTTTAACTTCATCTTTTTGAATGCATCTAAAGATAATATGTCTGCTGACGATCCAGTGTCTACCAGCACTCTATGAATTTCAGTTCCTTCCAGGAGGATTTTGACTACCAAGGCATCATCGTGAGGGATTGTGATATCCCGTAGATCCTCGGAAGAGAAAATTATTGGCTCAGTAGATATATTTTTATGGGTTTCAGTATTCCCAATATATCGTACTTTTCTTTTTGCTTGTCGATTTGATTCTTCTGTCGGACCACCAAATACGATAGACTGGAGATCTTTTTCTTTGTTTTTCATCCGCCTCAGGTCGGCGTTTGGCCGGACTTCTTCTTTCTTCTCTGTGGCTTGACCTTTCTCTCTTCGGGATTGGGTTGTCCTGTGGTTCGGCCAACTTCTTTAGATTGGATATACTTCTTTAAGTGTCCTCGGGAGATTAAGTTTTCTATCTCCGTCTTTAGATTTTTGCAATCGTCCGTCCAGTGGCCGTGATCTTTGTGATATTCACAATACTTTCGTTTATCACGTTTTCCTGGCGGTGCTCGGATTTTATCCGGCCACTTCATATTTCCTTGATTTTTGATTTGCATCAAGATTTCGGATATTCTTGTATTCAGTGGAGGGAGATTACTAATCTCTTGCTTTTTTGGGGATTCTGCTCGAGCTTTCTTGGTCGAGCTTATCCCTAACATCCTGGTCGGTTGAGCCCTTTCTCGATCGCTTCTTCTTTCGGCCCTTGGTTCTCTTTTTCGAGATTCTATGGTTTCCGAAATCTCTCGCTTGTTTGTGACATCTTTCGCTCGATTCGCATATGTTTTTGGCATATCTTGGAGCGATCGCTCTAGCAATCCTTCATGAGTAATTCCTTGGTATAACACATGAAAGGCAATTTTCTCGTCCATGCTTTCAATTTGCATGGTAAGATTATTGAATCTCTGAAGGAAACTTCGGATAGACTCCGTTCTACCTTGTTTTATAGAAAACAAAGTATCTTCTCTTTTCTTCAATCCGACTCCTCCCTGGAAGCGCAGCACAAACACTCGTCCTAGTTGATCGAAACTCACAATCGAACTGCTTGGCAGTGCCAAGAACCAGTCCAATGCGGAACCGGTTAAAGAGGCTGCAAAACTTTGGCACATGGCTGCCTCATTATGCTTATAAATTGACATGGTTGATCTGTAGCGAGTGATGTGATGTTTTGGACATTGTGATCCATCAAACAGTATGAAAGTTGGGCATTTGAAACTCTTTGGTATTTCCGCCTCAGAGATAGCTTGGATGAAAGGATCCTCTTTTAGAAAAGCATACAGCTCTTCTTTCTTTGGATCGTTTAACTTGTTTACCTTCTCATCTAACTCTTTGATTTGTTTGCTCAAACGATCTTCCCGCTTGTTCGGTCCGGACTCAACCCTCTTGTTTTTTGGTTCTTTGAGAGGATCATTGCTACTTCCTCGATCATGATCTTCATTGAACAGAGGATCTTTATTTGGAATTTCTTTCTCAGATGCCCGGGATTTTTCGCCTACCTTCTCTTTTGACTTCTGTCCGTCTTCTAGAGATGGTCGAGGCGTTCGGTCAGGAAGGACCAAGTGGTTATTCTTGCTTCCCTCAAATATTTTTTGAGTATTTTTAGGATCTGCATTAAGGGCAATTATATGACCCACGGCCATCCTGAGTAGTTCATTCATGGAGGATAATTCCTCCCGAAGCTTTATTTGTTCCTTCTGGAGTGCCTCCACTTGATTTGCTAATGCTCCATGACTCGGGTGTTCGGGGTTTTTCTCCCCTTGATCGGTATTTTTCTCCATATGGTCGGAATTAATTTCCACCTGGTCGGGAATTACCCATTTTTCAGGTTGAGGAATTTCCTTCGAAGCATCATCTTCCACCTCCTTCTGATTTACAGCCTTCACTTTCGATCGCACCATGACTTTTTGATGCGTTTCCCACAGACGGCGCCAATTGTTGATACGGAATCTTCGCTCGTCCTTCCCTGTCACGAACCTGCAAGATACGAGCTCGACCTTGGGGGGTCGAGGTACGTCTCCGACGAACAAGTCAGTACCAATAATCTGATCTCAACTACTCAATAGAGAATTCAAGTAATTGATCACAAGAAATATGAATACCTACCTCCTAGTGTTTACCAGAGGTGTTTATATAGTGTATGGTGATGGAGTTATATTCGGAATAACCCTGATATGAGTTGTTGTAGGATAGTAACTCTTTAGAAGAGTCCTTTTACCTAGCTAACTCTCTTCTCCAGTTGTTGGGTGGTAGGAGTCTACCTTCATGAGGCCATCTCATTCTGCTATTCGGATGGGCTTATTAGTGTGGTCGGTCCTACCATGAACTGCCTGGCCGGACCTTGTTAGGTTGCGGACCTGGTCGGATCGTGCAACTGCCGGTTCAGACCGGGGGATATAGAATGACCATTTTAGACATTAACAGATAGTATCAACCAACAGAGTCTCAACAGGATTTTCAGGAATAGTTCAACAACTTCGAACAGGGATTCGGAAGGCTATACAAGGTCAAATTGAGTGAGGTTTTCTCCTACAAGTCAATAAAGAAGTCTAGTTTCCATAAATACCTTTGGATCAAGCATGAGAGTTCATTAGGTCCATCAACTAAGCTCACCTTCTTCGATGCGCAAGCAGGATTTGCCAGACATAGTTCAGCAACTTCAGACAGGGATTTGGAGGGCTATATGGGGTCAAATTGAGTGGGGTTTTCTCCTACAAGTCCATCAAGAAGTATAGTTTCGGGAAATACTTTTGGATTGAGCACAGGAGTTCATTAGGTATTTCAACTAATTCACCCCTCTTCGGTGCGCAGATTCAAAACTAACACTGACAATGCTCTCAAGTGAGGGGCATCATCGCCAATGTCCATGGGCTTGGGCTCCGACACCAAATCATCAACCAAAAGGGTCCACAAGGACTTTTCCCACCACTTTGGGTCATTGGATCTGCAGACAATACAATTTTCGGGCTGGGTCAGGGTAAGGATAAGGCCGGATATGGCCTCCTAAGGCTTTCAAGGATAACAACATTGAAATCAAGGTCCAACTTCAAGGTCTAACATTAAACAAGTCTTTCTTTATCCCAAAAAAATAGGGTACCCCGGGCTAGGTCTGGGCTGGATTTCACACTGACAAGCTGAGATCTTCATCAGATATTTGAGAGGTTTTGGGGCTGAGCTCTGTTTTTGAATTGATTACAAGAGGTTAAGCATTTTCTGAGATGAGAGAAGTTCGTTTTCGATGGGATTCAAATCGTAAATCATAATTTTGGTTTTGAAAAGCCAAGCCAAAATTACGATTTCATAAATTAATTATGATGGTTTTAGAAACTCAAAAGTTGACGAATCTGAATTTCACCACATGGAGGGCAACATTGAGAATCAACATTCAAAACTGAATACTTGAACAATTAACTTCAAAAGCAGAAATGAAGGAAGAATGACTCTGATTGAATTCAGTATTCATTGATGAACAATCCAGCTTAGAGTAGAACTTGATGATACCAGATGAACTCCCTAGATCAAGTGATGAGCTTAGGATTCTAATGAGCTCTATGATTCAATAGATTGAATTCAGAATCTCTGATGAACTCAAATGATCAAAGGATGAGCTCGGAACTTCCGAGCTCCATAGTTTAAAGATGAGCTCAAAATTCGGATGAGCTCTATGATTCAATAGATTAAACTTAGAATTTCTGATGAACTCTCTCAACTGAAGGATGAACTCAGCATTCAAATGATTCCTCTTGACTGGAGATGAGATCAAATACTGAGGAATTCTCACAGCCCAGACCGGGTGAAGAGATGAACTAAAGCTGATTAGATAAAGACAATTTAAAGGGTTAGGAAAAGGACCTAAACCTCCTGACTAGAGTCTCAATTCGATTTCAACCTGATTAGCAGGCTTGGGGGCTCAGGTTGTGAATAAATCTCCTTAGACCCGGTTCATACCGGTCTGGTCGAGATCGACCAATGGTTGGAACCAAACAAGGGGTCAACCCGAAAGCCACACAAAGATCTAATCTTGGCCATCAGATCTAAATCATTCAATCAACGGTCATGAGAGGCTCAAGTCAGTAGAAGGAGTCTATAAATAGGGATGTGACGTGCACAGATGGTAAGACACTCAAATTTACTAACTCGAACCTGCAATTTTCCCACCTTTAGACATTCAAACGTTCCAAAGGCTCCAAGGGCTCTGCAACCCTAACTTTCCGTCATTCACTGACTTGATTGTTGGTGACGGAGAGCCGATCCAGTTGATCGGCTCTGTTTCTAATAATCCTTCTTCTATCTTGCAGGAGAGTGTAAGTTCTAGGTCAGATCGAGCCAAATCTTATAAAGTTTGGTATGAGATTCACGGTTTATAGACCCTGGCAAAATCTGTACCAACAAAGTGTTTTAAGCTTATGGATGACGTAAGGTCCTGTTTGTTTATCTGAATCTAGCAATTTCAAATCCCCAAATTCATGAATCTGAGATTTATATCTATTTGATTGTAAAACATCCCTAGATTTCAGATTTCACCTTTTTTGCCTAAATATGTGAATTAAACCATTCTTGGGTGTTGAGTCTCAATCATAAAATTGATGAAATTTGAACATTCACGTAAAATAATGGAATTTTACGAACTTTAATAGTTTTGAGGCGAATCAAATAATTAATATTTTGAATTATGAATCCATATATCCCATTTACAAAAAAAAAAAAAATAATAATAATAAATAAATACCACACAGGCCAAACGGCATGGGAATATGATTCACTACTAGCTGTTGGTCTTAACTCTCAACACTCCGGCAGCCCTGCGATGGAAAATTAAAATTATTTATCCCACATTCCTCCTGCGAACTTCTACCCTCTGACAATGACCAGAGAATCCTTATCTCTAACTTCTACTTGCGCAGTTGCACCAGGGAACCGTCAGTTTCTAAGGTAAATCTGTCCTCTTCGTGCTTATCAATTTTACCTGATACGTGACTGTGTCGTCGTTGTTTGGCTCGTTCAAACGGTAATCATGGCAGTTCTGGTATTTCGTTAGGGTTTCGGAGCTTCCAGTAATGGCGCCGGAAGAGATGAATTTGGTTCCAGCACAGCGGATGGAAAATGGATTGAATTCACAGATGGTTTTCCAGGATGAGACATTGCAGTTCTCTGGCAGGAGAACTAGAGAAATGAGCGGTTTTGAAGATGAGAAGATTTTCTCGGTCGAGCGAGAGCAGTTTTTCCGGTCGCCGCCGGAGGCAGAATTTCGTCGTAATATTTTCGATACCTCGCCCGGACGACAGGAGCAACCTGAGAATCAGAACTGGAATAATGGTGATGAAAGCAATGGGACGCCCAGTGGTGATGGATCGCAAGAAGAAGAAGATGACGACGACGACGATGACGTTGGCGAAGGTGATGGTGAAGTTGAAGTCTTCGTTCCTAGCGATGATGGCAATAGTAAGAATAACAATAGCAGTAGTAGTGTACGTAGTAGTTCAGGGAAATTACGCAAGGATAAAGGAAATTTACAGGCACATCATTCTTCTTTTGGTATAGTAATTCAATTTTCTAAGTTGTTTCTTTCTTCTGTTTCTGCTAGGAAGTTCTTGTGTTGTATAGGTTCTCTATGGTTTACTTGCGGTTTCTTGTTGATAATAGGTTCAAGTAGTGGAGTGTTGGTGGAGAACAATTTTGTTCATTCTAATAATAATATTAGAAGTAGCCCAAATGAACAACAGCAAGAGTTTCAGCAGCTGCGCCAGCCAGGACCAGCCAATCATTTGGATAATGCAGCTGCAATTGCAGAACGCGATATGTATTATATTCATTTTCCTCAAGGGTCTGATGGGCCTTCACTTGCGCAGAAAGAAATGGATGGGGATAATGGTTGCGGGTTTAGTGGGAGAAAGGATGCTTCTCTGTCAAGTGAATCAGGGGATCCTCTGAGGGCCATTTTCTCTGATCCCATAACGTAAGTGGTTGTGAATATGTAAGGGAAGAATATCAGGATGCTATTTTTTCTATGTACATTTGTGATGTTTTGGTGATTACTTCAGTTACCCTGACAAGGACTGCTACTAAGCAGCAGCGTTGGTCATTGAATTTAAATCTGATTTAGAAAGTATTCCTCTTGCCAGGGTTTTATTAAACTAGATGATGCATCTCAAAATGATGTAAATCCTTGATCTCCAATTTATCTTTCACAGCATGACAGCCTAACTTTGTGGGCGTCATAAAAATCTGTCTCTCTCGGCTATTAAGTGGACTATCATTTGATGAATACTTTTTATGGTATATTTTTCCATGTCCAACAGATCAATTTCCTTTTTCAGTTATTTTAGATGTGGTTGTCTTTGCTACCCAGATGTTTGGTCATAATTCTTAAAGAAGCAATTCATTGCTTCAACAAGTACAGCTAAGAAATGTTGGGGTTAAGGCTCAAATAGGAAAGATAAAATTAAGAATGAATATTTTGTAGGTAATTAAGGAGTGGTTCAAATTGTTAAGAAGTTGAGGGAGAACAGTTTTTAGGTGGTTTGAACTCTGAACATGCACATAATTTTTTATTGAATGCACCATTAGTAAGAAGCAACATGGTGCAACTAGAATCTTTGCTGTATTGATGCAGGCTGCTTCGTGCATTATGTGGAGGAGATCCAAACCCTTGTAGGTGTTAATGGTTGTTTTTGGTTCCAACATGTTGGAAGGAAAGCTAACAGAGTTGTTGACTCTATGGCAAAGGTTAAGATGCCCTCAACTCAGCTGTGGGCATTTTACCGAGTTCCCCCACCGGAAGTGGACGATCTGCGCAAGGCAGATCTGGAATTTTGTTTGAGCTAAGCCTGCTGTCTTTTCTCTTAGGTCTCTGACCCTGTTTCTGTAAACCCCCCCAACCAAAAAAAAAACAAAAAAGGATTAAAACAATGTAGTGTAGAGCTGAATCAGTTGGGGGTAGTGAAAACACATGTCTATGCCTTTGGCTTGACTACTTACATATTATCTTCAATGAAATTGAGAGGCAAACCCCATTTATCTGGGACAAGTCAGTGATAAGGTGTTCTTTTTCTTTTCCTTTTGGGGGGCGGGGGTTCATGTCTACCCGTCACTTGTGTACTGGTCCACGAATTAGGGCAGTCAAATGCCCATTTACCTTCCTTGGTAGGATATAACCTTTCCTTTTCTCTTTGAATCAGATCTTGGGTCAGGAAATCCCATTTAGGTCATTAATGGCTCCTCCGAGTAACATAAGTCCGAAAATAGAATGACAATAGCAATTACGTTATAATCAGGATATTCTAGGGGTTAAATTGGTTGGTAGATGAATACAGCCTATTAGGAAATTAGATTTGTTATGCAAGGATCAACTTGGAAGCAAATATAAGATATACTAACATTGAATTACTAGACTTCATAAGGATAATTTAGAGAAATGGGGATCTATTGGCCAAGGATTGAAACCTTGTCTCATCTTTTTTGAGGTTTTGGTGGGGTCAAGACCACCAAGATCTAGAGATTTCAGATATCATTGAAACCTAGTGAAGTTCTGCCTGGATTCA
The DNA here is from genome assembly GCF_041222555.1 of Hakea prostrata. NCBI lineage: Eukaryota > Viridiplantae > Streptophyta > Magnoliopsida > Proteales > Proteaceae > Hakea > Hakea prostrata. The sequence goes on from NC_142609.1 coordinate 8,437,795, forward strand.
ATGTGTTTTATGCATTTTTTGGGTCTGGTTCATCTTGGATAGCCTATTTTAAGGCATATAAAGACACATCTATGGTTAGTTTGACTAAAAAGCAACACACAATGGTTTTTTGGATTTGCATTCATGCTTGTTTGTTATGTGAACGAAAATTGTTGGATTTTCACATATCTAAATGTGATTGAAGTTTAAGTTGACATAGATGGTAAGCATTTTTAGTTGATTATGTAGTAAAACGTTAAACATTAAACCTACATCGAAATATGCATAACATATGATTAAAACATATGCACATACATCATTAGTAGTGTAATATCAAATATAACTCATGTAAACTGTACATGAAAGAGAGTTTACATGACAACTTGATTTATAGGAAATACAACACCAAATAGATTCCTTTAAAGATCAGACTAATGGAAGCTGCTATGTCTACCTTGTTCAATCCCTCAGTAAGTTTGTCGGACTTGATGTGCATTGCGCTCTGACTGGGACACATAGGAATCCCACGTCATAGACTCTGAGAAGAACTAACACTTCAATCCTGGTGTTGTGAATTTCAATCCATTGGTTCCTTGTGTTTGCCATAAAAGGGTAAAAAAGCCGCCTCTTTTATGGGATTACCCATTGAAACTAGAGGTCTTACCAAAATCTTGGTCGAAACCACTAAGATTTTGACAAGAATTATCTGTATTTTTTTCCCTTTTTTTTTTAAAGGCCTTTGGAGATAATAAAATCTCAAGAAATCCATTGAATTGGTTTCAACCCCCCCCCCCCCATCATGTTTTCCAGGGAAGAGTTGAGATATCCGAATTTCACAGGATTTCATTCCACGATGGTGGCATTTACAAAGTTGTTACTACGTCTTCTTTGGCTCATAGGAGACAGTTTCTAGCTGCCAACCATCGTGATGCAGAACAGTGCCTTGGATCAACCCAAATCCAAATGGCTTTCCAAACCAAGATGAATCAGGTCCAAATTGAGTCACGAGTCTAGTATTAGTAATAAAGTATTATTATTATTATTATTTTAATTTTAGATAATGGGATATGCTTGCAAGAATTAAGATTTTCTGTTGGTTAGTAGGATATGTAGGAGATTATTCCTTGTTTAATTCAGTTCTTAGTTTACTAGTTTCCTTTGGTGGTTGGATTTTCTTCTTTTTAATAGCTGTTATTAGGGTGAGAATTTCAGAGTAGAAAAATATGATTGGAGTTTATGAATTTGAGAGCCTATGTGACTGTGTTGAGTGTGCACTCTTCCACCCCCCTTTCCCGTTTCTTCCTATTTTTCTAATTTTCCCCTATCTGAAGCCCCCTCATACCAGATCCTTCTCAGATTTGCGCTGCATAGTTATCAAGGTGACAAGGCAAGCATGACATCGGAGAGGACAGATAGACTAAGGCGACATCAACAATGCAATAACATGCCTAAGTGTCCAAGAAACTTGGATGCCTGAATGTTGCTAGGCGCCTTGATAACCTGGTGCAAATTCTAACTTCTAGCATCCAAGAAACTTGCCTGTTGGTTAATCCTCTCTACACTGGGTATAAATAAAAGGCTTGGGGCAAAATACTGTGCTTGTCAAGACATTGTGGAAATGGAATGTATTTCGTTCTGTTGTTGCTTTGTAAAATCTGAACCTGGTCATTGAACTGAGTTTTGGTCATCATGGTAGAAGATCTCGCTCTCGAGAGAGATCTCGCCACCTTGAAAAAGAGAGATCTCGACCATCTCGGTGAGATCTCGGTCGAGATATACAATTTTTTGGCGTCAACTCGGTGGCCCATCTCGGTGGGTTTTAGGGTCCCAATTGGGTTGAAACTTGGTATTTAGCTTATTTAAGGCCCTTTGAACACGTTGGTGACTTGGATTTGTCAGAAACAACCCTATGTATGATTTCTAAGTCTACCCATAGTGTGAAACCGAAATGTAGTAGGATTAGGGAATGCAATGTTATACAACATGTAATATAGAACCTTTAAAGCATATAAATGAAAAGCAAGTATATCAAATGCATCAACTAACTTAAATGTTATCAAAATTCCATCCATATGAGTATCACAATCTCAATTTTCAAGAATAAAATAATTATACAACCATTAGAAGTTCTATATAAGTCATTAAATCATAAATTCATAAGACAAGTAGAGAATGATTGATCTTCCTTGTTGTAGATGTGCTAAGAGTAGTTGTAAGTGAAAATTCAGCCAAAATCTACAAAAAAAAAAGGCAAAAATTGAGAGTTCCAGCGAGATCTAGCGCGAGATATGGCGAGATATAGCGAGATATGGCGAGATATGGCGAGATATGGCGAGATCTTGAGCGAGATATCCCAACTCGCAGATCTCGACCTCCATCTCGTCTCGCCAAGGTGAAAAAACGAGATATCTCGCGAGATCTCGCCGAGATCTCCCACCATGTTGGTCATGGTATTATGGGACTTGAAGGACTCCACAAATCATAGTGATAATGGAACATTACTTTTATACGGCTGTGAGAGTAAGGGGACTGAGTATGCTTCATCAGTTCAAACATCTCAAGCAACTTCCTGAGTACAATTCTTTACCAAAGAAAAGAATAAACAATGTAAAAACAAAAGAGGGATGAGTAAATGGTGGTGCCATTGATGCAACTGAGGAAGAGAATTCTCTACCTGAAGAATTAGCTGATACGAGAGGAGGTGTAGCAGTGCAAGTCTAAATAATATTGCCCACCAAGTACTCCTAACATATCCAATTGTTTCTCCTCTCATCAAATCCTGAAAAAGAAGATGAGTTGAATTAAAATGTACAGTGCAGTTAAGTTCAACAATGAGATGAAAAATGGAAAGTAAATTAGCAGCAAGGTTGGGGACATGGAGAACTTATATCAAAGTGATGGTAGTAGATTAAGTATCAGTACCTTTTACATATAGCAGTCAAGAAACCATCAGCATCTCAGACCTTTTCCTTACCTGAAGTCACTTGATTAACTGGATTTTAGGTTGTCTGTTGTGCCAGACTAGCATAGCATTGTAGTGAAGGTTCTTCTTGTTAATGATCCTCTGTGTCCAGCGTTCAGGCTTATAGGAACTGCCTTAGAATTATGCTAATTTACAGTTGATTTTGCAGGCGACCATCAGTTTATGCTTCTCTCTTTTCCTCTCTCTGTGTGTGTGTTTGTGTGTTTTCCACCCCCTAAGTTGTTCCTTGTGTCACTGTTTTTTTTTTTTTTTGGTGCGATGTGAATTCATACTACATTATTCACACTACACCTAGCATTGTAACCGGTGATAACTTTCTGTGTTGCCTATCATTGAAGAGTAGTTTTTGTTGTCTACATTCTATAGTCACTGTATTATTAACAGTGGCATTAGCTACTAAATAATATAGATTAGTTTCATGATTGTATCTTTGATTGTTTTTGTCTGTTTGTGTAGTGGGTCTCTCATGGATGACGCTATGATATTGCCTTGTGGCCATTCTTTTGGAAGTGGTGGGATGCAGCATGTTCTTAGAATGGTGGGTTATGACCACTCGTTTGTATTGGGTAATTCATTTGACCATTTCAAGTATCATGAGATAGCATCATTTTGATTGGAAAAGCTGGTTTCTATAGTAGTTGAACTCATGAACTGAGGAAGGAGTAATTTGCTTAATTTATAGTTCTGGCCTTTTTCAGCAGAAACTATTTATAAAAGCCTTTAAAATGTGTCCCCTCCCCCCTGTTTCTGTTTGAAACACTATCTGCCATTTCATTGCATGGTAGAAGACAAAAATGCGCAATCGGCAAGCCTTCCCATATCTTTGCCCTTTTTATGATCTTGGACTTGTTTCACATAATGATCATGCCACTTCTCTCCCAAACATTGATTGACCTGATTTTTCCACCGATGTTAAGATGACTTGAAGTGTTATATATCTGACAATATCGTATTCAAAATTTTAGAGATTCCAAAATTGAGCTACAAACTAATGCATCTCTGGAAAAAGTTTCTTAAGACTTCCAATTCCAACCAAACGTGCATCACTCCATGAGTGTCTTGGAGCTTACCCTTTTTGTAATCTATATATGATTAGTTTTCGTTGCTACCACTGCTTGCAAGTCTTCAAACTACCTCAATTTATGTGTAGTGCTGTCTTTTTTACTTTGAAAACTACACATTTAAAACATGTTCCATCTATTTCCTTTTTTACTGTTCTCCGTTTATTTGCTTGTCTTGTTTGACCTTTCTTTTGTTATCTTTTGCTATTTAAAATGCGTTAGGTTAGATTCCATTTTTTTTTGTTGTTTCCTGTTTTTTTGCTAACTATGACTTGTGACTATTGATTCTTCTTCTCATAAGCATATAGGTTTAATTTTATTGTTATGACAATTTCTTAGCCTTTCCACTTATGATAATTGTTATTTCCTCTATTCCACAAGACAGTTCTCCTTCCCATTTTTGGCTGTCCCAAATTTTTTGTTCATCTTTGAGATGAGGTAAAGACCTTTTATTAGTTTTAGGATTTGTTAATTGCATTATTATTACAACTCTTGAGAGAATCTAGTAGTGGAGATTTTTTTTTCTTTGTCTGAGACTTGCGATTTTAGACACCTAAAATCTTCGGCTGCATTTTCGAATCCTTACCCCTATAATCTTTGTTTTGTTTCTTTTTAATTTTTTCAAGTTTTTATTGTCTCGTTGCAGCTTGGCCTGGCCGGCCTATTCGTTAGTTCCTCCTTTCATTCTGCGTCTCCCCTTCCCTGCCTTCTTCAGAATTATTTATTCATTATAAATTAATAAGCAAATGCATTGCTTTTCTGTTATATTCTGTAGTTATGTACAATCATCTATCATGATTTATTTGTCTATGAAATCTAAAAGAAGTTTAACTTGTAGTTACTTCCATTATGATCTTTATAAGCGTGTGGTATTTACTTAATTATTAGAGGATCTTTCTCCAGTCCTTGATGCCTTGGAAGCTGAAGAGGATTTTGTTGAAAGTTGAAAGTTGAAACTGTTGATGCGGAATCTTGTTCGACCACCTGAATGAAGGTACCTGCAAGCACATGCTTGACTGTGTTGGTCGAGTAATGCCTCCGACGATCAAGTCAGCAAGAAATTATAAGTGAGAAAGCCTAATCTCTATTCCAACCATAGAGGATGACTGTAGAATACCCTCCTTTCTTCAGCGATTCTCCGAGTATTTATAGAGTTCAGTGGAGTTACCTTGAAGTGCTGGAAACCCAAAGTTCGAACTGGACTCCAGTTTGGACTCTCTTCCTTTGTGTTGCTGTTATGGAGTTCGATTTGTATTCTATAAGTAATTTGAGTCTTATCTTTTTATCCCTGATTCTTAGGAGGCCAGATTACCTACGTTATACAGGTGAATCTTTGTTGCTTAGCGCATGGTTCGACCACAACGTTGGTCGAGCCAGTCCACGATCAGCTCGACCATGAATCGGGTCGAACCGACTCGTATAAGTCTGGTCTGACCTGTTCCTTATGGATCGCCCATATCAGAAACTATAAAACTTCATGAAGTATATGCCTGTGTGCCTTGTGAATGTGAACTAGGAAAAAAGAACACTAACCATAAACAAATAATGTCCTATTGAATCAGATCTTACAAATTATTATCAATATTTGATCTTTGAACTCCATTGAACTCTTGATTTTATTACTATGTTTAATTTTAGTTTTCCCTACAAAGATGCATCTATTCCACCAAAGAAAACCGAAAAAAAGAAGAAAAAAACCTTCCCGGCACATGCCCCGGCAAACCCCCAAAGGGTTCTCTCTCTCTCTCTCTCTCTCTCTCTCTCTTTTGGGGTGGGGAAAAAAAGAAAGGAAACCACAAAAAGCCTTCATAAATTTTCTAACAAGTGCTACCATGAGACATGCCTTCTGTGCCGAAACGTATGTTGGCTATGATATTCATATATCTTTTATTATTTGTTGTAATCATCAAACTTTCTGATATAGGATGTAGGATCCAAGAGGACCTATTGAACCTTCCTAGCTATTTTGCATGCAATGAGCAAGTCAACTACCAATTTCTGAAAGCACATGCTATCAAGGTTGTCAAGACGGCAAGGTGACTAAAGCGGTTGGGGTCTGTCTAGGCTATAAAGCGACACCTAGGCGGCAATAAGGCGACCAAAGCGGTCGTGTCAATTTTTTTCAATACGACTACTTTTAAGCTGATAAATTTCTATTATAAGCTGAACAAACATTCAAGAATCACATTCATCTAAAAAAAAAAGCATTTAAGAATCATAATTATAAAAGATCATTAAAAAAAGAACGCAAGCATAAGTTCATCACATATGACTATAAACTATATCAAATTATAAGTATGAAAATGAAAGTAGTAATTTTACATGTTTACTTACCTCTATGATAGTGTGATGTCAAATAAGTGCCTTATCCATTTAATGATTCCTTGATTCCTGATTCCGAAATGAGTAATTATTAAGTTCGCATACGGCTTTGTAGAATAACATTTATTTTTTAAAAAAATCAAGAAAAAATATAATTATGTACAAAATGTCAAAAGGCGACCATTTTGGCGTTTAGGCCGCAATACAGTGCACAAGACGACAAAGTGGTAGCAATTAGGTGAAAAAGCGGCAAAAAAACTGCATGTTATCAAAGCGGTTCAAAACTAGGAGGTTGAAAAACCGCCTTGCCGCCTAGGCGGACGCTTTGACAACCATGCATGCTACATCTGTCAGCTGACCTGGACCCCTATTCATCAATAAATGATCAATGACAAAACCTTATCTGTGCTCAGTGGTAACTGTTAAGCAAAATCAGTGGATAAAATTCAAAATCTGTGAACCAGATAATTGCATAATCAATCAGACTCATAACTACATTGCTGCATAGCAGTATACTAAGAGATGGGATGCATAACTAATACTATATTACTAGCAATTACCTTAAACCTTGGACCTTCATCTCCCATAGACTTTTCAGTGTTGAATTCTTGTAGCAGCAGCAGGCATGATAGCAGCCAACGCCGCGGACCAACACTGGTGGAAGCCAGCTGGTGAGCCCCCACTACTTGCACAGTGGAACAGAGAAGCAAAGACTAAAGAAGCACAGAAATAAAATAATAAAAAGAGACAGGGAAATAGAGGGTTTCAGGGAGGAGTGGCAGGATACCATCAGATGGAGCCACTCAGGCATCCAAATAAGTAGAAGATGCATTTGAAATTTAAGAAAATACAAAAGTAAAAAGTAAGTAAAGAAACCAGAAGAAAGAAAAGGGTGGAAAAGAAAGTTAGAGAAGAGGAGGAGACTGGGAGAAGAAAAGAGGAAACAAATAATAGAAGCCTGAAACAGAATAAGAGGACAAAGTCCCTGGAGGGTGGGGTGGGGGGAGGAAACAGAAACAGGACAACAAGAGACTCAAAGAACCTTCTGGGCATATTAGCTTGTATTTTTGGTGTTTCTTTTTTCTTAGAATAAGTTTCTTTTTCATTGGATTTTCATAGATTTATTATGTAACTTCTTGGCTAAGTCCAAGTTGGTTGGAACTTGATGTGTGGATAGGAAACCCTGAGGTTTGCCTGTTCTCAGAATTTCTGCACTATCCAATATGTCATGATGCAGATATTTGTGCTGGTCTGGCTCTAGATACACCCTCTGGACCTGCTGAACTAGAAAACCTCTTCTATAAGTATATTTTGATTGGAAGAATATATGGCAGTTTGGCTTCTGCAATTGGATTGGCGAGCTTTGACCCCAAATGTTATTTGTGATGATAAGATTTCCAATTTAGTGAGCAATTTGATTTAAAAAGTAGTAATCTGCTGAACCCGAAGTACTTTTTGTGCTGCATTGTACCTTAAAGTTACAGCCATCAGTCGGTTAATACCCAAGTGAAATTATTTGCTTTTGGCCCATGCAGATCGGGATCCTGCAACCTTTGTGTCTTCCTCGTCAGAAAGCTATTGTCATTTCATGAAACTCGTTATACCAACTCATTTCATGAATCGTTCATAGGATTTTTAGGAGTACTTATTTTGTAGCTAATTATTCATGGGTGTAATTTTTGGTGTACTGGTATTTACCACGAACCTACCAATCATGGATCTAGCCTGCTGTTGGAGCAATAATGCTAGGCAATCTACCAAAACAAGTATTTTGTCTTATTTTTTTTAAATGGAGGTGCTGGTTGCTGTCTGGCTATACTTTCTTTTGTTAATATCAACTTAATATAATATTGGGAGAATCTGATACCATATAGATACATTTTTTATGATTATGTTTCTGTTATCTAACAATTGCACAGGTTATCAAGCTTAGCGGAAACTACTCCGAGCCATGATTTACTACCTTTTTATATTTATGGTTGTTGAACAATTTTTACCCCCAAAAAAATATGGTTGTTGAACAGTTAAGCTAATTTTATGTTCTCTGCATGTGCAGAAATCTTGCTTTACATGTTCACAGCCAGTTTCAGATGACTTGGTGGCACCAAATCTTTGTAAGTCAACATGGAAGTTTCTTTTCCTTGAGTAATATATTTCTGGTGAATAACAAATTCACGCCAAACACCTCCTAGGAAGAGGGAAAAAAGGGGGATTGGGGGTTGAATAGCTTCACAAAGGAGCCATGAACCTTAAAAAGGCTGGCAGGAGTCTGAAACCCTGGAAATATCAAGATCTTAAATTAACAATAGGACTATTGATTGGAGTGTCTAAAAGAGGGCCATTGTTGTGAAAAATAACAACGCAAGTGTACGTTGTCGTAACAAGTAATATAATGATAAAAGATCATTCCCTTGAGGACTATAGATTAAGTACCAAATTAATTAAACCAATTTTATTCGAACTATTAATAATGAAGAGAATTATTCTAGACTATAATGCAAATTGAAATTAAAATTAAAATTATTAATAGCTAAAAACCTAGGGGTCAATTTCACCATAACTAAGCATTCCCACCCTTTGATCCATCTTTATAATTTGAGAAATATTTTTCTGATTGATAGTCGAGATTCCCTTTCCTATCTACTAGTCTCTCTCGAGTACTAATAGAAATTCCCTCAATTGCTAACCCACTATATTTCTATGTGGGTTACAACAACTGAGAAATCATTAAATTCTATGGATTCCCATGTAACAACTACACAAACCATGTAAGTTTATCTCTATCCTACTGTTGGAAGTATGATTAAGGTTTCCTAATTGGAGTAGACTCCTCTTTTAGTTATGCTTCTATTCTATTTGCTTTGTATTTCCTTAACCTACTCAGAGTAGGATTTACTCAGATTGTAACTATAAATACCCCATTGGGGCCTATGAATGAGGATAACCTTCTGAGCAATTATTTCTTCAAATTCTAACATGGTATCAGAGCCAAAAATCGATTAGAAATGAATGATCGTTTCTCTCTCATGATTCTACGACTAGGCTTGCTACTGCTGCGACTACACCATCGCTGCTCTTCAACTCTTCAATTCTTCAACTCTTCAACATCCATCGCTTCTAGCAGTTGGCTATTTTTTTCCTATTCTATTGCCGTGAAGAATCAGGTACTTGTTTCTCACAAGAGTAGATTTTGGCTGTTTTTTCTTTCCCATTCCCATCGCCTTCCACCAGCAGTTTTTTTTGGAATCGCAAGAGCAGCAATTTTTTTATTCTTGCAATAGCTTCTTTTGGAATTGCAAGAACAGCATGATTTTTTCTTGGAATCGTAAGAATCAATCGCTGCCTTCCGGCAGCAGTTTCTTCTTTTTGGAACTGCAAGAGCAGCCAGACCTTTTTTTGTTTTTTTAATCGTCGGAACAAGCGCGCCTTCCAAAGAGTAATCCTACACTATTCTTTAAAGACTCATTTTCGCTTCACTTTGGGCTTTTCTCCACATGCCAAGACCAACTCAATCCTGGTATAACCATATCTTGATTTTTTTTTCCTTTCTAACCTACGGTTCCATTCTCAGGGACTTGTTTTGGAAATTTGCATATTTTCAGGGGTCTACCTGTAAATTCGCATATTTTCGGGGACCTAGTTGTAATTTTATAAATCTTCAGGGGCTTATTTGTAAATTTTCATATCTTTAGGGACCTGTTTGTGATTTTCCATAACTTCAGAATCAGAATCATGATTCAGAATCAGGAATCAGATTCAGAATCAGAATCAGAATTAGAATCAGAAGAAAAGAAGGAAAAAAAAGAGAAACATAATTGGCTCATATCATATCATTACCCAGACTTGTCATTACTTAGACTTGTTTGGGTTGTTCGGCTATTGCATTCTGCAACGTTTTAGTTTTTTTTTCAGAAGGGGTGAAGACTGAAGAACTGCAGACAATTCTTTCAACATGGCAGCCACCAATGATACTAATGCTCCCACTGGATCCGAATATTTTCCCACTCTTCATTCTCTTTCGGTAAGATTTGATGGCACAAATTACTTGATCTGGTCTCGATCTGCTTACCTGACTATTGCTGAAAGAGGACTAGTTGGATACATTACGGGCACCACTATCAAACCCACTACCGTAGGTGTTTTACAGGATTAATGGATATCAAATGACTCTCTTATTATGTCATTCCTTTTGAATTCCATGCATCCAAATATTGCCCGGGGTTACCTATTACTTGATACTGCAGCCCAAATCTGGAAGGCTACTACTGAAACATATGGACAGTTGGGGAATGATGCACATGTTTATGAACTACGAAAGAAGCTTTATGAGACTACCCAAAAGGAACTAATTGTGGCCCATTATTATGCTGAGTTGCGATCTCTTTGGCAAGAGTTGGATCATTATAGGGATTTATCACCCCACTAATCCAGATGATGTGGCGACATATAAGAAGTACATTGATAAGATTCGAGTATATGACTTCTTGGCAGGTTTGAACGTGGAGTACGATCAGATCAGAGTGCAAATCTTAAGTCATTCTCCCTTTCCTACACTAGAACAGTCTTTATGCTCTTGTTCAGTGTGAGGAAAGTCATCGATTAGTCATGCTTCATACTCCTATTATGGAGAAATCAGCTTTACAGTCTGTTCACACTAAATCTGATCGGGCTAAGGAGATTGTCAAGTGTGAGCACTGTCACAAACCATATCATACCAAGGAAAATTGTTGGAAACTGCATGGGAAGCCTGCTGATTTTGAGCAAAAACGAGCACAAAGAAAGGGAAAACCAAAGGCTAATCTTTCTGAGACAATTTCCACCACACCCTCTGCAGACGTTGGTTTTTCACAGGAGGAGTTCGCTACTCTACGACGTATTCTGCAGTCTTCTACTGCCGGTACAGCCTCGACCACTGCTTCCTCTACTACCCCTACCAACTCCTACCTTGCTACTTCAGGATCTGGACACGGGGAAGGAGATTAGACGTGGTAAATGGACTTTATTTGCTCGAGCCGATTGGAGGATCTACTTCTGCTTTGACTACATCTTCTAATTCGGTCCATTCGGTAATATTAGACCTTCATCAGTGGCACCGTAGGCTCGGTCATCCCCCTTTCAAATTTTGTCATTTTCTTTAGATTTGTTTTCCTGATACTTTCATCTTACCATTACAATTTCTTCCTTTCCAAGTTTCCCCATTGGCTTGAATTTTGTCTTAAAAGAATTCTTCTAATTACATTCAAGCCATTATCTTACCTTGGTAGACCATGGACCATATCATTTAGGGATTTCCTTTGTTATTGTTTTTCCCACGTGTAAAACTACACGTGAGGGGGAGATTGAAGATGTCTACAATTCAATGCCTTTCATGTAGACTTCCTTATGTAGAATTTGATCTTTGTTACCTTTGAAAGTTTGTCCCTTACCTTTGCAATTTTCTACTTTGGAGATCTAACATTGCTATAGAGCTATCTTTTTGACTGTGCAGAACTTGATCTCTGTTAACCCTGGAGATTTGCCCCTTAATTTGACATCTTCCCTTCGAAGATCTAACATTGCAAAAGATTTGTCGTTTGACCTTTGCAGAACTTGATCTCTATTACCTTTGGAGATTGTCACTTATCTTGACAAATTTTCCCCTACCTTTGGAGAATGTCCCTTGGCAAACTTTCCCTTTAAAGATCTAACATTGCTACAAATCAAAAGTTTCACTTTGGCTGTTTTACCCTAGCAATTGTTACCCCAAAAATATATTTTTCTTCAGATTTGCGCAGAAATTTAGTCTTCTCAACATTTGAAGATTCTACCTTTTTTCTTGGGCGTTCTTCCTTGGAGACATAAAGTTGCAGTAAAGATGAGGATAAAACAAATGGAAGTCTATAAGGCAGAAGTAATTTATAAGTTTGAAGATCAAATTGCAGATGTTTACCTGGACAGATGTTTTATACTCTTTTGGTCAAGTTGGGCATGTGTGATATCCATGCCTCAACTTGAGGGGGAGTGTTGGAAGTATGATTAAGGTTTCCTAATTGGACTAGACTCCTCTTTTAGTTATGTTTCTATTCTATTTGCTTTGTATTTCCTTATCCTACTCAGAGTAGGATTTACTCAGATTGTAACTATAAATACCCCATTGGGGCCTATGAATGAGGATAACCTTCTGAGCAATTATTTCTTCAAATTCTAACACCTACATGTAATTCATGGCTTTTACTCCAATGAACTGAACACATAAATCCCCTCTCAGTTCATTATGATCAACGAATCAGTTGATTAGTGGCCAATTAATCAAAAGCATGAAGAATAGAAGTAAAAACTCAATCAAAGGAAACAATATTCAAAATTATATTGATGAATTCAAGAGTGGGAATTCAAAGATAGGCTACATCTGATCCCTAGAAAAACTAAATTAGTTCATATTAGAAATTAAAAACATTACAGAAGAGTTCGTGAACATTGAAAGAAGATGAAGAAAAACTTATTCCCAAACTTCAGATCTCCAAAGGCATCCAACGTCTCCTGGTTCGACCTCTCTGCTCATCCAAAGCTCCAAGAAGGTTCTCTATGCTCTTCCAAAGCTCCCACAAACGTTCTTCTCTCTTGCTGGAGTTTGCTCTCCTTTTATGGATTAATTAGACTCAGAGTTTGAATCAAACTCAGAGTTCCTATCTGACTTAACCAAGGAGTGTTTTGAAGTACGAATCAGACTAACTTAGAGATCTCCAATGAACAATCCCACAGTTGGATTTGAATATCAAGAAGTCGTGAAGCTCTCCTCCAAAAATCGGCTCAATCGGACACCGGATGACCATCCAATGAAGTGCTTGATCAAAACTGGACAGAAACACTCAAAAACGGGATTTTTGAGTCTTATTTGAATTGGATTCTTTTTCCTCTTTTCCCTTCTTTGATCAAATCCTAATTAGGAAATAAAATATAGAATCATCCAAGGACTCATTCTCTTTATGTTTTTGACTTGAGGAAGCTTCTAGAGTGCACTGTAACTTGATGATCAAGACTTTCCTTTCTGGAGTGGAATAAAATCCAGTTGAGTTCCATTAGGACTCTTGCAATAATAGCCAGATTTGATTGATAATTTCCTACACATAAAAGTAATAAATCTTAATTAGAATTTGTTAGGAAATATATAAAATCACCAAAATTATAGAAATAAAAGGAAAGGGTGCAACATATTCATTTTCATATCATATTAGGGTAAATTGATGTAAAACAATTGTAAACACATGGAAATATTGTAAATTAATCGTATAAAATAATATACATGAAATCAACTTATCAGCCATATTGAAGCAACTGAAGCTTGGAGCTAACATCGACATCATGTCAAAAGAACAGGAGTTGAAAGTCCATATATGAAGGTTTGGCTCCATGCAAATGTGCAACATGACATTTGAACACTAATTTGCTGGCTGCTTCATAAGTAGAGTTGCCTAAACAACTTGGGGGTGTCTAAAAGAGGGCTATGTCAAAGCAACTGAAGCTTGGGACCACCATTGAAGAAAATGGTTTTCCAAATCATGGTTGTTAGAAAACAAGCATTAAATAATCATAACAGCAGCTGAACTTGAACAAAGAAAAGAGAGAAGAAGAAGAAGAGAAGAGAGATGAAGAACTAGTAGAAGAGGCTTGTGATTCTTGCTTAAGAGTCTAGAATCACAGAGCCCTTTTATTTATAGCTTTTAATGAATCTAATAAAACTTGAGAGACAAGTAATTGTCCTCTAGAAAAACGAAACAAAAAATTACAACTTTAGTAACTTCCTAGCTCCTAAAATAGAAAATTCTGAAAATAGAAACTACTACCAAAATAGAAACTATACTTTCTAAAAACTCCCAAAACTTATGTAGCAAGACTCCAACATTAGAAATAGAAAGTAGAGTAGCATCACTAGCATATACTGTTCACGTGAACAGTAACACAGGTTTTACTGTTCACATGAACAGTACCGTGAACAGTAAAAACAGATTTTTTACTGTTCACGTGAATAGTGTCGTGAACAGTAAATAGCCCAAGTGTATATACTTCAACAATGGTAAATAATGGGAGTTGAAAGTCCAGCTATGAAGATTCTTAATGTAGACCTGAGATGGGCTGCACCGTGTGAGAAGTGAGAACTAGGAGAATAGGAAGGAAACAAGGAATGGAAAAAACACATTTGCATACTCTTGCTGTAGTTTCCCTGCTGAAATTTTACTAGTCAAGTTCCATAACTCAAAACTGAGAGTTCCTAAAACGGTTACATTAATAAACTGGCATAAACTTTGCATAAAAAGTAGAAACCTATCTAGAATAGAAACATTAACCCAAAAAGAAAAGCTAGAATAGAAACAACTGAAATAAGAAACTAGCATAATCCATTAAGAAACTACCTAAGAAAACCATACGACATGTACTTTAATAAAGTAACTAAATATTAGTAATATTACTATCCCAACCTTTCCTAGACCAGAAAACCGGTTTAGGTCCAGCCCTTGGTCTAGGTTTGCAAAGTGGATCATGTTGGTGCAGCCAGGCCAAGGCTACTGCATTAGTTACGAGGTGACATGTGCAAACACCAGTTTGTCATCTGCATTACCAACAGAGACTTAGAATCTCCCAAAAGCCTCCTACAAATCAAAGCCACTAGTTAGTGCGGGACGATACCCATCAGAGATAAAGCAGAATAGAGCATGTTTAAGGATGTTAGAGGAGTAGACAGCATGGCCCCAAGGGTGTTGAATGGCACGTCAAAGATGTGCCCAGGGTCAAGCTAAAGAGAAGCGGAGGCTCCATTAGCAATTATTGAGGAGATGGCAATAAGAAGCAAGGGCCGTGAAAGTGCTTCAATAGGGAAAACCGTGCAAGTGGCAGCTGTTGCATTTTAAGGGCGCTTGGGCATGTCTGGGAAGAATAAAACCAGCTGGCTAGTTACACATAGTGAGGGTACAAGTGGGACGAAACCAGGTGTAGTGAGAACCTTTGGAGTCCCTTAAAGAGCTTGAGCATCTAATATAGGAGGACACAGAGCTACATGTTTATTAAAGTTGTAATTGGGCTTGTTTTCTTATCCGGGATCTGGTTAGGCGGGAACGCTGTTGTCCTTCCTCCCTTTTTCATTTCAGGTTCTAGAAGAGTGCCTCTTTAATTCTTTTCTATTATACAACATGGTCCAACTAAACACTAGAGATGAGGATTTTGCACCACCAAGGAGGTCTTTGTAGGCTGTGGATCAGTCCATAGAGATAGGAGTACTCCATTTGAGGATACCTATTGGGTTGGAGTCTCGGCTCCTTCTGAGACCTCCTTTAGGTTTGGGAAACAAAATGGTAACTAGCTAACATGATGGATGGATTTGGAAAATTCTTCAACTTTCAAAGGAACAAAAGAGAGATTCCATTGCATAATTATGGGTTTGGTAAACCACGAATGCTAGAACAAATGTATAGGAGGATTGGAGGACATTGCTAATCAAGTCTAACCTGCATGCGTAGGAGAGGAGTTTGTGATGTAGGGGAAACCCTAGATACTAGGGGACCTACAAAGTGGGCTACTAGGCTCTTAGAATGAGACACCTACTATCCTTGACAGGTAATAAAAGAAAAAGGAATTGCAGCACCTGGATTCTGATTAAGCATGCATATAAGACAGTTAAAGCAGAGAAAGAAGCACAATAAGTCCTAACTGATGAGCACAACTAGACAAGAATCAATAGAGAAACAAGGGGATGGGGATGTTGACACCATAACACTAAATTGAATGCAAGAATATTAAGAAACTTAAAGAAAATTAAAACTGTTCTAGTCAATATCAGATTTCTAACAAAGAATTCAGCAATTAACAATGAAAAGGAAACCTTGGAAGTTCTGTTTTAAAGAAGCTACTGCAAAAAGGAAGAAATATAAAGCGAGAAATATTTAAGGAAAGATTTAATAAAATTACCTGTTGGTTCTGGCTGCAAACAGGGTTTAGAAAATACCAAGGAACAGAAACAATAGAAAGAAAGAATTTTTGGGCAATGATGAAACAACAGAATGGACAGTAGGGTTAGAAAGAAGAAATACAGCAAGGTTGCTGTACAAGAAGTGAGAATAGAGAAGGAGAAAAAGAAAAGTAGATAGAAAGAAAGGGTACGGCAGATAAAGGAAGAATTTCTAATGGACAGAACAGAAGAGAAAAGAGGAGAAAAGAAAGAAGAAAGAAATCTGAGAGTAGAATAGAAAGAGACGATAGAAAGAAACAAGAGAGAAGATAGCAACTAAAGAAGAAAAGAAAAGGAGAGAAGCCTAATTCACATAAGAGAGAAAGTAGGAGAAGAGAAGAGAACTTACCTGAGAGAGTGAGGATTCACGCCAAGGGAGATTTGCACAAGAGAGAGAAAGAAAGCTTTTCTTTTTTTTTTTTTTTTGTTTTCATTCATTCATGTTGCCAAAAACGAGTCCCATACATAATTTAAATAATAAAATCAATCCCTCCCAACGCTATATGCTTAATTCCCAAAATAATCCCAACTTTAGTAGCAAATATAACCCAAACATAAATTAATTCAAAATTGGGCCAAAATACACTCTAGGCCTAGCCCACAAAGACTCAAACATAAAATTAAAAAAATTCAATTGCAAATAACTACCCAACCTACTAAGACTAGGGAAAATAACATGATACACTGCTTATGAGCAGTGCTCCTCATTGAACCATATCACCCTAGCAATCTGATAACCTCCTCATCACTTTGCTTTCCTAATTGAAGCCTTTTGTGGATAAAGTCAAGCATAGGAGTGCAATGGTGGCTAGTCAGGGATGAGTGGAAGCCTTAGATATTTGACTAGGTTGGAACCTAGACAGGAATTGGTCAGGCAGAGGAGATAGTGTATTCTATGTTGGAACCAGAGTTACCTAAGAGTACTGTATGGGATTTCAGGATGCTGATGGAATGAGAGGAAGCCTCAGATTTTTGACTAGGAGAGAACTGAAAGAGGAACCAGTCATGTGGAGGACTTAACATTTGTTGGAATTAGAGGTACCGAAGAGTAACATTTGGGATTTTAGGAGGCTGATCTTGATTTTGATTAGAAACACCTTACTAATTGATTTTTGGCATCTTCAAACTTTGTATCTATGTACTTGTGATGCAGATCAAGTCCATATGCAGCCATGGCAACAAGCCCCAAAACCAACCTAGTAAGATTGTGGAATACAAACTATGATGAGAGGCAGCCTGGTTTGCTGATATGGATGGCTGGTACGAAGATTACAACTTAGCCTGATCCAAACTTAATGGGGGCTACATGGATCCTTGCCTTCCAATCCGCTCCGCGAGGTCATATTGGATATTGGGCCTAAGCCATGCATATCGTTTCTCACCTCTTCTCCTAAGGTTATTTTAGGTCTGCCTTAACTCATTTGGGTTAGATCACTCCTCCGTATTGGGCCATTTAAAGGCTTCTATTAGCACTTTCTTGTAGCTTATCACATATTGGAGCTACTCATATACCATCTATGGCAAATTCATTCCTTACTTTAGCCTTCCTAGTTTGGTCACTCGTCCATCTCAACATCCTCATTTCTACCACATTGAGTTTATCTATTTGATGCTTCTTAACTACCCAACATTCTACACGATGCATCATAGCTAGTTGTATGATGATCCTATAAAACTTTCCTTTTAAGGAATAAAGCACTCAAATGGAGTAAGGTGTCTCCCCTCCCCTTAATAACCCCCCTAGCCCTTGTAATTTCCTCCCATTGAACCCTACCAACCCTATCACCAGTTTCTCACCTTCCCCTCCTGTCCACTAGCTCCACCCCATCCTGATGTGAACCCGATTCTAGGGTTAGGGTTTCTAAAATAATCTCCTAGAATTAAGGAATCACTAGGAATCTTCTAGCAATTATGGTTAAATATTATGGGAAGGTCTTGGGATAATTGGGGACCTTGTAAGAATTTATGGGAAACCTTAGGGACAAGTTAGGATTGTTTATAGATCACCAAAGGGATAGTTTGAGATACCCAAGAATGATA
Source organism: Hakea prostrata (assembly GCF_041222555.1). NCBI lineage: Eukaryota > Viridiplantae > Streptophyta > Magnoliopsida > Proteales > Proteaceae > Hakea > Hakea prostrata. Next base: position 8,456,159 of record NC_142609.1, read on the forward strand.
TGGGAAGAGACAGATATGGGATGGTAGGGAAATTGGGGTTTCTAAATAGAACTGGGTTTGAGAAAGGATCTTATGATGGATATTGGTTGAATCTTGGAAAAGGGAAAAGATCTTTGGCAAATCTTGAATTCTCATTCTTGTTCTTCCTCGTCTTTCTTTTCTTCTATTCTCTTTCCTTTTTCTTTCTTTTTTTTTTTCTTCTTTTCTTTTTTCTGCTTTTCCTTTTCTGTTTCAGATCTGCTACAAGCCAAAATAGGGGAGGGGGTGTTGCAATGAAGAGAAGAGAGGGAAAGAAGGGCAGTAGGGTAGGAGAGGGTTGGAGGAGTGGCAAGGAAGTACTGTAGGGGGCTGGGGTACATAGTTGTCATGGCGACGAGGTGATGCGAGGCGGTTTAGGCCAGTTGAGGCGATGAGTCGACGAGGGGCCCTACGAGGCACTTTTGGAGACAGTCATAGCTTTTTAAGTGAAATTTTTAGTGTACATCTCATACACTCAAGTTCATTATAAATCTATCATATCTTATATATTAAAAGAACTAACATTAGCCTATCTTAAGTCATCCAACATACTACAAACTACACATAGTAACTGTAAATTGAAATCATAAAAGGAAGAGTTCTGGATCCTTTACCTTAGTGATTTTATGCAATGGATCTAGACCTTGGAGGTGCCTCTTTGCATTCCCGATCCCTTCTTTCATTTTGTGTACTCTATAGGTTATTTCCATGCTTCCAAATCGACGAACCATAGTGATGGAGGTTCAGGATTAGCTTGGAGAATTCGCAGAATATAGGAGAGTATTCAATATCAGTGGACTCTGTTTGGTATTCCATCCCTCTATTTATAATATTTTCCCTCAACCCAACCCTAATTCCTTAATTAGGGTTTTCCTTAAACTCATCCAAGAGAGGAATATTAGAGTCCTGCTTAGACTGAACTAAATAGGGGGGTAGTTATCTTAGACTACATAACTGTCTTGCCGCCACATATGGCACAAATTGTAGTGTGATCCACCTACTACGATTAACATCTCCCACTCGCCTCAAGGTGGCGGAGTTATCCAAATGGTCTCATCAACTCTAATCCTTTCAATGCGGAAATGGAATGTGCGACCTAAGAGATGTATCTAGGGTAGGAGTGCTATATCAAGTCTCCATCTAACCAACATAGCACATCACTTGAGAATTATCTCATTATACCCTAAACAATTCAATTATACCCATTTCCACACTCTCGATCCCTCATAGTGAGCAATGTGAACTGTCCTCATATGATGTACTCATGACTTTGTCAAATGACAAGTTGTCACCCAGGCAATGAGTCACATCACTGTTGGGTATAGAATGAAAAGTTTTCCCATAGCCCTCATGCCATTTGGATTATCCCCAACTGCTTTCCCTGTCTAGTCCTGCGAGACCGCATCATCCATGATCCTAAGGAACAAGCTAAAGTAGCATCATTGGGTGTCCTTTTCGTGGCATAGTCTAAAGTAACGGGTACAAGTAGGATCAACAAAGTGTGATTCTGATGGCTCACACAATGACGAAGCAGAGATCCATTCAATCACTCTCATCATCGGTCGACTTCAGCACATGCAACAAATATGTATGCTATGGCTTAACTCCGACTGATTATAGGCATGTCACAAAAGAAAGAAAAAAACGGCCATATGAATCTTGGTTCAGTCGCTACCTAAACCGCCTAACCTGATTCTTCTATAATCAGTTAGTCAATGACCAATTATAAAAGATTCACATTCAACTACAATACAGGCAACACAGAAATGTGATGATTCTATGTTCGACTATTAAGGTCTCATCTTAGTTCCAACTAAGGCGCATGTCATTGGTTTGAAAGCCCCCTGAAGCCTTACAAACCCATAGGCTCATCTTGCTCGCTATCTACAAGCACCAAGGCGAATTACCCGTGTGAGTGGGTCAATTCAATGCTTGGTGACATCTTTATAAAATATACTAACTCACTTATCATAAACATACGTCATATATGCACGAAAAAAAAATGATTTCAATATTTCATTATGTCCAAAAGAAGATGTCTTAAGAAATAAAAGAAAACATCATCCACGTCTAAGACCCAGACTCCTAACATGTGACAAAAACACATCCCTTGGTATAGGCTTAGTCAATGGGTCAGCCACCGTGTTGGATGTGGAGATGTGCTTTAAGACAACTTCTCCCTTCGCAATCATATCTCGGATAAAATGGTAGCGGATCTCTATGTGTTTGGCTTTTCCATGGAACATAGCATCCTTAGAAAAAGCCAAAGCTGCTGTACTATCAGTGTGTAGGAGCACCACATCATCTGCATGTGAGAATAGGCTGAGACTTCTCAAAAATCTTCTAAGCCAAACTGCCTCTTGAACAGCAGCTGAGCATGCAACATACTCAACCTCCATCGTGGGTGGACAAAGCAATGCATGTTTGCTTCTTGCTGCTCCAAGTAACGGCTCCACCTCCAAGGACAAAAACATCACCTGAGGTAGACTTTCGCTCGTCCTGATCACTGCCCCAATCAGTATCACTGTAACCTCTCAACCTCAAATCTGAACCATTATATGTGAGCATGAGATTTGTCGTCTCACGAAGGTAATGGAAAATCCTTTTTACTACTTGCCAATGGGTAAGTCCTGGGTTACTCTGGTAACGACTGACCATCCCAACAACATAGTAGATATCTGGGTGCGTGCACATCATCGCGTACATCAAACTACCAACCGTAGAAGCATAGGGTATTCTTGACATTTGATTTTTCTCTTCTTCATTCTTAGGGCATTTATCTAGGCTCAGTCTACACGCTTTGTCCATTGGTGTGTCAATGGGCTTAGAATTTTGCATGTGGAATCGTTCAAGGACTTTTCTCTAAGTAAGTTTGTTGAGTCAAACCAAGAAAATTCTTTGAGTGATTCCTCACTATCTTGATGCCTAACACAAAGTTGGCTTCGCCTATGTCCTTCATCTCAAATGTGGAGGACAGCCACTCTTTAGTGGCGATAATCAGGTCAATGTCATTCCCTGCTAAAAGGATATCATCAACATATAAAGAGAGAACTAAGAATCCTTTCTTGGACTGTTTTATATACACAATGATCTTCTTCAATCACATCAAAGCCATTCGAAGTTACGACATGATGAAATCTAAAATACCATTGTCTAGACGCTTGTTTGAGGTCATATATAGAACGTTTTAGGCGGCAAACTTTGCGCTCATGTCCTTTGGACTCAAAACCCACAGGTTGATCCATGTAGATCTTTTCGTCCAGTTCTCCATTGAGAAATGCCGTTTTAACGTCCATTTGAAAGAGTTCTAGATCTAGTCTTGTCAATGGACAATATAAGACGAATGGATGCTATCCTCACCACATGGGAGAATGTCTCATCATAGTCCACACCCTCTCTTTGGGTGTAGCCTTTCGCCACTAGTCGTGCCTTATATTTGTCAATAGATCCATCGGCCTTACGCTTAACCTTAAGAACCCATTTATTCCCAATAGTTTTGCAATTAGGTGAAGGATTAATTAACTCCCAGACTTGGTTCTTTTCCATAGAACTCAGCTCATCTTCTATAGCAACAAACCATTTGTCTTTAGCATGTGATGATAGCGCTTCATTTAGGGATGCATGCTCCTCCTCATCAGCTAAGGCACACAAAAGGGCGTCCCCTTCAATCTCAAATCGGCGATGGGGAATATGTCCTTTTGTGCTTCTACATGCATTGAGATCACATTGGTTTATGGGTGTGTCCCCACCAGGTACACTCCCACTAGGTTCATAGTTTACATTCATGCTCCCACTTGGTGCACTATGACCAATATCTTCTGGTAACTAAAGGATGTGTTCTATCCCCACCATCGCCAAGAGGATTTGGTATGCTGTGATCCTCCTTTATCTTATAAATGTCAAGATCTCTATGCACATCAGATAAACTAGGGTAATCTGCTTTTAGAAATTCGACATCTCGTGACTCAATCTCAGTCATACCTCCACTAGGGTGTTCACCGTACATAATGTATCCCTTAAAGCTATTAGGATACCTCACAAATATGCATTTCTTAGCTCTAGGTCCTAACTTCCCGTACTTATGGGAAGGGGTGTGAACATACCCAGCACAACCCCATGGTCGTAAATGTCCTAGAGCAAGCTTTGTACCTTTTTATAGCTTATAGGGTATAGATGGTATTGACTGAGATGGTACTTTATTCGGGATATAGGCTGCAGTCTAAAGTGCATCTCCCCAAAAACTAATTGGGAGGTTTATTTGCGCCATCATGGACTTAACCATGTCCAATAGAGTTGTATTCCTTCTTTCTGCTACTCCATTTTGTTACGGAGTGTTAGGAATAGTTAATTGTCTCACAATTCTTTTTTCTTCACACAATTCTGTAAATTGTTCAGATAAATATTCGCGTCCACGGTCAATTCGCAGAATTTTTAAATTCCTACCTAATTGATTCTCAACCTTTGTCACAAAGTGTTTGAAGCAATCTAATGCTTCATGATGGTGAGCGATCAAATAAACGTAACCATATTGCGAATGATCATCTATAAAGGTGAGAAAATAGGAGGTTCCATGTCTTGCCTTAACATTCATGGGTCCACAGATGTCAGAGTGTACTAACTCTAATGGTTGAGTTGATCTGGGTGCTTTTCCAAAAGGCATCCAATGAGCCTTTCCAGCCAGACAAGGTTCACATATGGGAGGTCTACTTTAGCAAGTGAGCCTAAAAGGCTAGCTCTAGCTAACCGTGACATCCTATCCTTCCCAATGTGACCTAATCTAGAATGCTATTTTACAGATTCTATATTACTGTCAACAATTAAAGAAGAAGAATTAGAGATAACCGAAATCAAATCTAATTTAAAAAATCCACTGTCAAGAATGTTGTGGCCCTATATGGTCCCTTCAAATAATAAATCCAAAGTACTGTTTGAAAAATTGAAAGAATATCCAAAACTTAAAATTGCTGAAAATGAAACTAAATTATGGATTATGTCTGTTGCATAGAGTATATCATGGAGGATCAACGTGCAGCCCGTTCGTAAGCTAAGTTGGACTGCTCCAATGCCTTGAACATCAATGTTGGCACCGTTTCCCATGTAGATTCTATGCATTACCAATGGCACTTTGCGATAATTTATGAAACTGCCTCTTTCCCGTGCGACGTTCCTGGTTGCTCCTGTATCAACAATCCAATCTGATTGTGTCAAGGCAACCAAAACATTTGTACTCACAAAGGTACAAGGAAAGGATAAGATGATACCTTCTTTGACTCAGTGCAATCACGAGCAAATTGTTCCTTCTTTTGGCAGTTGTAGCACGTTATTTTGGACATGTCTTTCTTACCCCCGTGCTTTCCACGTTTCTGTTTGACCATACATCCCCTAGGTGCCAAGTTCCTAGTACCCTCTTGATTCCCTCTCTTAAGTCCCTTACATTTGGGCCATTTGCCCTTACGTATACTTGCCTAAGGAACAAGAGCAGTTGTGCAAGTCGCCTTTAGGCGCTTCGCTTCCATATCAAGGTGTTGAGCTAGATTAGCATACGTCTTGATGCTCTCAAGGTGAACAAGTACTTGTTTCATTGGTGCCCAGGAATCAGTCGGGTCCTATTCAAGGCTTGGATCTGTTGCTCATCAGAAAGGTCATGTCCAACATCTTTTAATTTGCGAACCATTTCCTTGACAGTTCTGATGTGCTTAGTCATTTTATGCTTGGGGTCCATTCGGTACATCTCAAACTTGAGGATCATACCTTGTAGTCTGGTTGTGGATGTACCACCAAAAGCATGCTTCAGGTCGTCTCACATGGACTTAACTGTAGGGAAACCCTGATATTCTCCTTGTAGGTCATCTTGCATGGCACTTAGCATGAAAAACCGCGCACTTCGGTCTTTCTTAACCCAAGCATCATACAGATCCTTATCTCTATGAGACTGTGTAGTCTCTCTTCTTAAGGGAGGATTGGTCGGTTCAGTCATTTCCGTGGTAAGATGCTCTAGGCTCATCTCTGTCATTTAGGTAGTACTGGACTTTCTGTTGCCACTTCTCAAAGTTTTCATGACCGAAAAGTTTCTCACCCATGAGAAGGTCAGCGATCACATTTTTAGAGGCCATTTAGACTCCATCCAGAATGCGAAAAGGCATAGTATATTTTTCACAACTCATTGGAATTTTTTTTCAAAACTGAATTAAAGAAGACAAACCCCAAAGATTCTTTTTCAAATTAGAATTAGAAAACTGAATTAAAAAAAAAATTCAAAGGATCCTTACGGAGAGGATCACCACAATCCGAAATTTGAAGAAAAAAAAAATGGAAAGAGAGAGACCCTCTCTATCTCTTTTATCTTCCTTTTTTAAATTTTTTTTTTTATAAACTGAATTTTTTGAATGAAACATGAAGATTCCTTCACGATGTGAAGAATCAGAGTTTTTTTTTTAAAACAAAAATAACTGCTCACCAAAAAAAAAAAATCTTCGCATTCGAAGATTCAAAATATATTTTTTTAATAATAAAAAAGGTGAACAACACAGTAACGATGAACTCTTTTTATTTATTTATTTTAATCTAAAAAACAAATTCCTTCCACATAAAGGAAAAGAAAAAAACTTATTCATTAAATTTCATACCACAGATTGGGTAGAGGTCAGGTAATTGGTTAGGGAATAAATCTTTCACTCATTCATGTCAATGGGAAAAATAAAACCCATGATTTTCATCCTAAATCAACCAACACCCATAAAACTAGCCGTTGCCAGTGACCCTAACCCCAACTAGGCTTTGATACTAATGTAAATTGAAATCATAAAAGAAAGAGTTCTAGATCCTTTACCTTAGTGATGTTTTGCAATGGATCTAGACACTGGAGGTGCCTCTTTGCGTTCCCTTTCCCTTCTTTCAGCTTGTGTACTCTAAAGGTTATTTCTACGCTTCCAAATCGGCAAACCACAGTGATGGAAGTTCAGGATTACCTTGGAGAATTTGCAAAGCATATGAGACTATTCAATATCAGTGGTACTCTGTTTGGTATTCTATCCCTCTATTTATATATATTTTCCCTCAACCCAACCCTAATTCCTTAATTAGGGTTTTCCTTAGACTCATCCAAGAGAGGAATATTAGGGTCCTGCTTAGACTGAACTAAATAGAGGGGTAGTTATTTTTGACTACATAACCGTCTTGCCGCCACCTATGGTGCAAATTGTAGTGGGATCCACCCACTACGATTAACATAATTAACTAGCACCTGAGTGTGTCTTCTAATTCTTTTTCAAAATGAGGAAACTAAGAGAATCTCAAAAGCAACTATCAGAGTATGAGGGTATTCAATAATAGGTCATACGAAGTCCCCAAGGGCAGAACATATCGATTAACATAATTAATTTTTTGCCTTTGATTTGGCATATTTGATATTTGATTTTAAAAACATCAAAAAGTAGGTCTCCTAGGGGTCCAGGGCGTTCGAAGCGCTTAAGGCGAAGCCTTAGACCCTAGGGCGACTACCTTATGGGCTAATAATAAGGCGACACGCGCCTTACAACATCCAAGGGCGCCCAGACGCCTAGGCGATGCCTTAACAACTATGTTGGGGAAGGGAGCTAGGATTTGTCAGGGGTTTGGGGGCTGCTGCTATAGGGGTGCGACAGCAGGGGGATTGGGTTTTAGGGTTGTGCAGACTAGGGAGGGATTGGGGAAAGTGGTGCCATGGCTGCTGGGATGTTGTACCTACCTGGGTCTGAGCTGAACTGATGTCTGCAGGTTAAATGCTCACTGCACTTGCTGGTATTGAAGGTTGAATGCTGAAGGTGGGTGCTGGAGTTGTTGAAGAAGAATACTAGATAGGTTGCTGATTATTGAAGAAGAATGCTTTCTTAAAATCCACTGTGGCCCCCTCAAACAGGAACCACAGTCCTCCAAAAACTCAACTTTTTATTCACCTAATCAGACTTAACTTAAAAAAAAGAATAGGCCTTGATTAATAGCCTACTAAAAAGAACTCAACACTAAGTGGGATTCCTTTATTGATTAAGAACCCACCACAATTATCACAACCATTGAACTAAGATCCAAGGGTCCCTAATGGACATGCTGAAATGAAAGTTTAAATAATGTAAAACCCTAATAAGCACATGTTAAATTCTATTTAATTCAAACTGTAATTGTCACACCCCACCCGCTTATATCGGTTCCGCCCAATAACCCGTGGGTGCGATCCGTCACAGGATTCACGGTCTTACCACCAATAATAATAAATGCAAGAAATAGTAATCATAAGCAAGAACAAGTTCAAATAATTAATTAAAAAAGGATTACAAGAGTCCAAATACTCAAAGAAAAGAATCAAAGGAATCAAGTTTCAAAGTTCACGGAAGCAAAATTATAAACTAAATCAGCTTCTTTCCAGTAACTCGCTCTTGAGCCAAAAATTGCTCTTTTAATCTAGCAATAAAGGGGTTCTCCAGTTCTTCTCTAAGGACTTCTCAAAATGTCGGGTGATCTGCCTCCTTCCATCAATGGGTGCTGTAAGCGCACTCCAAGCACTCGGAGGAGGCTTCGTGGCCCACATCTCCATCTCCCACTAACGGTACCACATTCTCTTCATAGGAGTTGCTCCAGTCATACGGAACTTCTCATGATTTCGGAACACCATTTGTACAATATAATATAACATATAAAGAAAGGATTGAGTTCTAACGAACTCAGTAAGGATAACACTTCTCTCATACATATGACAATATATCCAGGTAAGCATATATGTAATGAATGATATGCAAGTATATGAATGCTACTATGATCTAACTATGCAAGTCTCTAGACGGTTGACGTGCTTTAAGATATAACACCAGCCCTCCTCTGGGTAGGTCTAGTCAATCTGATCCCTCACAGACTGGTTACCTTTGTTGGGATCCCGAGTAAAGGGGTTCAGTCATCGTCAATCAACCATGGCTGGGGTTTAAGTTAACACTCTCTTACCACGACCATTGGGATGAGTACTGGTGCATGTCGGGGTTTTTAATCCAATGCAAGATCATATAGTAACACACTACATGAAGTTCAGATACTTCCCCTATGGCACAAACCAACTCAGTTTCGTATCCTTCTCTACCTAGGAATGAGAACCCTCATGGACTGGCTACCGTTGTTGGACTCCATTCCCTAACCTTATAGTCATCCACATATTGTTGGGGCGGATGCTCTCATGACCCCTCACGACTCCGGCCGCTCCTTGGATGTCCATGAGTCCAAACCCTAACATAAACAACCCTACCAATACATGATCAACAGTGGACCACTGAATCTCCGCACGGATTGGTTAGCGCTGTAGGATGAAAGAGTCACATCACTATTAACATGGTTCATTCGGCTTCAATTTCTTACTAAAATGGTAGTAGCATGTAAGGGTACCTAATCATGCAATCTAGACTCCCTAGGTATGTCATCCAGCAATCATAGTAGTGCTGGGGGCATCAGTGAGCATGTGTCCCATACCACAACCCTCTGATATCCCAAGCAATGGATCCCGAAATGGATACCCTTCCATCACAACTATATCATATCATCAACCATTATAACATAATCATTCAATCTATATCACAAAGTGATAAAGTATATATAAACATCATTTACAACATACATTCAACTACAATTCAATGACTTCTACAACTATAGCAAGTTACATAAGCAATGAATAATGTAAGAATTAAACAATTCATCATATAGCATGTCATCACATATAAATAAGAAAGTGTGTCCTTACCTGTAAACATGAGCGAGATCTCGCCACTCATAAAAAGCGAGATCTCGACCGAGATGGCTGGATTTTGATCGAGATCTACCAAAATTCTGGCGTAATCTCGATGGGTTTTAGGGCCCTGGTTGGGCTGAAACTTGGTATTTAGCCTATTTAAGGCCTTTTGAACACATTGGTGGCCTTAAATTTGTGAGAAAATAACCCTAAGTATGGCTTCTAAGTCAACCCTATGTGTAAAACTGAAATTCTGTGAAATGCAAGGTTAGACATCATGTAATGTAAAGATATTAAGTAATTCAAGTTATCAACTATCAACTATCAAATACATTAGCATTACACATCAATTATTCAAGTGATCAAACTATCAAATAACTTAAATGTCTTCAAATTTTACAACCATAAGAAGTTTTAGACCTTTAGTTAGTCATAGATCATAATCCATAAGTTCACAATCACAACTCACAAGTCACAAGACTGACAAGAGTACAAGAGTAACAAGATTACGATTTACAACTTACAAAGTTACAACTTACAACTTACAAGACTACAAAACAATAATACTATAAGAGTATCACTTAGAATTCTACATCAACTGATTCTGAACGGTGGCCACATATGACTCATAAGTCAACCCATCATTGTAGTATGTCACATATCGGTTTATATGGAATTGATGTCTCCATGTCAGAATACTAGAGGAATAGCACTCTGGGATAACCGTCAATCATGGGTGGGTGAAAGTGCCATTCATTATGTTGTTCATATTTCTGTTGAGTATGTGGGTAGGGGTTTCTAAACCACTCAGTTAACAACCCACCTTCACTCCCATATGTGTACTCTCCTGGTGTAGGGTCTTGAGGAATAGCATGATCTCCATGAGAAGAATACCCCATGTAATCTGACCCGGTGCTTTGATCCCCGTATATGTACCTCAATGATTGCCAACTATCCAAACTTTGCTGTTGTGAATCATTGTGACCATGATCTAGGCTCATGCTTCCCATGTTTAATTCAAGATCATGCATGCTCGCATCATCATTCGTTTGCCCTTGGTTTGATCTGCTCTTTCTACTCCTAGTATAAGTCCGAGAGATAAGGGAACTGTGGCTCGCATGTGTCGGATGACTTGGACCTGGTGGAGGTGACTCCCTTTGTTGACCTTGACTTCCACTAGCAAACACCACCAGCCTGACTGCCTCAATGACTCGATGGCTGACTTGGGCCACTTGGCCCTCTGGCATCATCGGCATCATCTGAACTCCCACTACTAGACTTCACCGCAATTGTTTCAAGTTGACTAGGTGGCTCCACATGTGGTACAGTTGGTCCTTTTGATGCTGCTATAACAACCTGATCCTCATCAGAAGACACATGCTCAGCCACAACATCTAAGCCCATAACAGCAGCAACAGTAGGATCCGGCTGCCCTCCTGGCCCATCCAGCATTGGGCCACCTCGATCCCTATCCCACTGATATATGACATCATCTTCCTCATCTTCTGCGGGGGGCTCGTGGAATATATCAATCAACTCAATTGGTTCACGATTTCCGTCATCTTGTATGTGCTATACTCTCAATATCATGTTGTAGTGCACATACACTAAGTCCTCGAGCCTTGTACTCCCCAATTTGTTTCGTACCTTACTATGAATGAGCGAGAAGGTGCTCCAGTTCCTCTCGCAACCAGAGGATGAGCAAGTCTGTGAGAGTACTTTAATTGTTATGTGCATAGAACAAAATTCCATCGAAACTTGCGAAATTTCCACCGAAATTTCCCATTTTGAAAAATGCGAAACGAAACTCATGGGGACCAAAAAAAAGTCCTCAGTTTCGATCGAAACTGTCGAAATTTCACCAAAACTTGTTGAAACCTCGAAACCTGTCGAAACTTGGTTCAACCCAGTTGGACCAGCTGGTTCATAAGGAAAAAAATTCCCAAATTTCGTGGGAAACTTGGGAAATTTCATGGAAACTTGGGAAATTTCGTGGAAACCTAGGAAATTTCGTGGAAACTTGGGACTTTTTCCCTGTAAATTTTGTAGTTTTCCCAAATTTTCAATTTTTTTGTTTATTTCATGTTTCCCCAAGTACCCACGACAAATAACCCCCTCCATCAGGACTTCCCTATCCAAAGCGCGTATTCCCTCAGGTTGGTTATCTTAAGCATATTGATGACCAGACTCATAAAGTTACAGTTGTTGATTAACTTGACAACCATAGCATAAAATGTCATGGGATGTCTATGTTCGTTGGTTGGAGGAGAGGATGTTACAGGCATAGTACTACTCAGCTCACAGGATGAATCCACTATTGGCACTCCTCTTAACACTAAGTTGTATTTTCCTTTTATTGTCAACTATTTTGAAGTTAGAAATTATATATTGAATGTTATGTGCTTAAGTAGTTAAGTTTATAATGTACTTTTTTGACAACTCTACATTGATGTTATGTACATTAAATGACATATCTACATTGATTTTTTTAGCAAAATACAACAAATTTATTATTTATACTCTAATTAGCTTAAATACAGGATCCCACCCCAAAATACTCTCTAAAACCTGTCGAAACTTGTACGGAAAAGTCCTCGGTTTCCTTGAAATTTCTCAAGTTTCCACCTAAATTTCCCATTTTCACCCGGTCGAAACTTGAGTTTCCCTCGAATTTTTTACCATGGTTATGTGCCTGAGATTTGGCGCACTAGTTCCATATAGCACCCACTAGTCAGCTGCATAACCAAAAAAAGAATGCATTATGCAAGTAAATCTTAATATTTATAACTTATCAGTTATCATTTACAGAGTTATAGACTTAATGACTTAAAGTAATGGACTATTTACTAGGATCTTTTTTTTTTTTGCCTAGTTGCAATTGCAGAAGGCTTTCCAAAACTCCCAGAGGCATCCCTGAACTCCCTGATTTGTACACCAATTCTTCAATTATTGTGTTATGTATATGCTTAATGAACTAATGCAAGAAGTTGAAGAAACAATTGAATAAGTTCTCACCTCTCCATTAATTGTCCCTTGCATGACGGGATTTGACACAAGCTTCTCCACCATGTCTTGCACCGCATTCATCAACCTTACATTAAGCCCCAGATCATTCTTGTAATGGTATTTTGGGTTGAGGTAGTAAGCTTGCATTGTGGAAATAAAAAAATTGGGTAGTGATTTGGTTGTTTACTTGTTTATAAATTATAAGTTATAACTTATAACTTATAACAAATTAAGAATGTAAATTAAAGTATACAACAAAAACTTAAAGACTTAAAAGTGACTCACCAGCCAAGTGCAAAGGATGCATCAAGTGCATCTCCCATCTATCATCGATGATCCTCTCGTAGGATTTGAAGGAGCTAGGGGCAGCAGCTCTAACCAACTCTTTCATTTGTTGGAGGGCAGCCTATATGTGGTGCATTGTGGGCTTCTTCTCCGAATCCACCATCCTTAAAACAAACACAATAGGCTCTATAATGCCCACTGTCCTATTCAACTACCTTCAAAAGGAATCATCATCAATGGTTTGTTGGACTAGTACTGCATCAGGATGGCTAGATCCACGCCAATTAAACCACTCCTCACTTGCAAACATGTGCCGTAGACCCACCACTTTCTTTTGGAAGCTTTTCAGAGCTACATAGTTGGTGGCAAATCTAGTCAATCCAGGTCTGACTAAATCACCCTTACAGTGGTTCCTCATCATCTTCAGCACATAACCATGATTATAAATAAAATTACTTACCCTTCTAGCCCTGTCAACCACAGCATTGATTGACTTTCTTTTCCCCAAATCCTTCAATTTAAGATCAATTAAATGTGCTACACATGGTGTCCAAAAGAGGTGGATCCTGCTACTCTTTTTCTTTATCAACATTTCACCAGCTTTTTTGAAGTTAGCACCGTTATCTGTGACAATTTGGATAACATTCTTTGGCCCTACCTCGAGGACCATCTCCCTAAGAAGCTTGTAAAGGTAGTCAGCATCTTTAATTTTGTCTAAGGCATCCACTGACTTAAGGAAGGTTGTCTTGCATTGCAACTCAACATGAAATTAATGATGGACTGTCTAATAGGACCAGTCCATCCATCAGCCATCACAATAACACCATATGTACTCCATTTTTTCTTTAATGAACCAATGTATTCCTCCACCTCTTGCTTTACCTTTGGTAAATATTTATTCATTACTTCCCAAGCTGTTGGGCCTTTAACCCCTACACCTGCCCTAGCAACTACATTGATCATCCCTTGATAGTATGTTGGTTTGGCTACATTGGCTGCAATGTTGTTGTAGAGCATGAATTTATTGATTGCCAACCTAGCTTCCTCCTCCCTACTGCCTTCTTTACCTCCAACAAACATTTATGGAATGCTTCTTTGATAGATGTCTTGATGCTTGAAGAGGGAGGGGTCTTGGTCAAATGTGGCATCATAATGTCTAGTCTTCCTCCTCCTTTCGGTCCTCTCACTTCCATGAAAATTATGTCTAGGTGGCATGGATGCCCCTGACCCCGAACCACCTGCTCCTCTTGTCTGTTCATATTGCCTCAAATTTTCAGAATGTGAGAACTGTCTGCTAGCTTCCATCTATCTCCTCTCGGCCTGTGACTCAACACCCATAACCCTCCTCTCCTAATCGTCGTCTGACTCCTCATCAACATCAACAAAAGGTCTAGCTAGCACTGTATCCTCAAATTCCCTTTGCTTTCGTGCCATCTCCTCCTTTTTTTTTTTTTTTCTCTCCCTTTAAAGTTGTTGCAATTACTTTTTGCACTTCATAAGGAACCGTGGGACACTGGAAACATCTTTGTAGCCACCAGCCAAATGTTGCTTTAATTTGGTTGAACCACCAGAATTCAAAGTCTTGAGGCAATACTTGCATCGGGATTTTTTCTTGTCGCAGGTTAGTGGATCCCCATGTTGCCAAGCAATGTCCTGAGTCTCACTACCAGTGCCACCACTCCCATTAGTTGCCATTTAAGATACAAGTCTACAACACTAAAATACATACATGAATGTCCCCAAATAATCATTAGAATAATTTTTAGATAAATAAAAACATGTAAAAACAACTTATAAAACGACAAAACACACACTTTGTTCTAAGATAACATATATACATGCTCAAATAGACATGTTTGTATTTTTAAAATAAACTACATAATATGAACATCATTTAAAAAATAAAAAAAAAGATAGTTTTTTAATAAAATATTATTTTTTATAATTATTTTATGTAAAAACAATTTATAAAACAACAAAATACACTTTGTTTGAAGATAACATATATACAATGCTCAAATTGTCATGTTTGTAGTTTTAAAATAAACTACATAATATAAGCATCATTTAAAAAAAAAAAAAAAAAAAAAAAAAGATAATGTTTTAATAAAATATTATTTTTCATGATTATTTAAATAAAAAAATACAATAAGCATGATAATCAAAATATGAATACATGTGATTGTAGCCCTCTCAATATAGTTTAACATAAGTGATAATCACATTCATATCATAAGTATTTTTTTATAACTTATAATTTTAAATTTTTAGATAATATATTTTTTAAATACGAAAATTCAAAATAATAATAATAATAATAACAGAAAATTAAATTTTTCCATGAAAGTGTAGATCAAAGCTTGATCATCAATATATATTTATACTACACTCACACACCCATTGTAAAACCTTCTATTTAAAAGAATTCAAATTTGGGGGAAATTCTTACCTTTGTTGAAGATCACTTGAAATAGGCTTGAATCTGTTGTTGTAGATGTGTTAATGATGTTTAGAAGTTGAATCCCCAACAAATTCTGTCCAAAAATCGACTTTTCTGGCCAAAAATGCACATACAACAAGAGAGAGGCTTGAGAGAGGCTCGAGAGAGGCGAGATAGGCCTCTCTCGAGTGAGACAGGGCTTTTAAACCCCCTAAAGAGGTGGTTGGACCACCTTTGGCGAGGTCTCCCATCTCTCCACTCTTGCCTCTCATCTCGTCTCGCTATCTCAGGATAGCAAGATATCTCACAAGATCTCCCACCATGCCTGTAAATATGTAAAAGCTTACTAGAATGCAAATAAACTTCACCCACAACACTTCTAATAAACTCAGAGATCACCTAAATATATAGTTGCAAAAATACATAAAAGACATGAGTCAAATCAGAGCAAATACCAACTTCACAGAGCTACTGTGACTCAGCCAGTTGCTTGGGTCGGTTGGTTAGGCAATCGACCACCATTAGCGACCGCCCCTGTTACATACTACTTCTAAGTCCGAAATTCCGACTTTTGATCTCCTAATTTTAATTCAGTTTTGGGAAGATTTAAATCTGAATTAATTTTTAAGGAGTCTACAACACCAGCACGAACAACCTAAAATTATGAAGATTCAATATTCAAATCATCTCCTTCGATTAGATCTATCCTTTATTTGAATGCAAGGATTCGTTTCCGGATAGGATCTAATCAAATTCACTAATGGGGAATAGAACCAATACAATTCAATCACCACCAACCTAAAGGGGAATAGATCCACATCATTCCAAGAGATGAGGAAAGAAAATAGAGTGGGAATCACTTACCTCTACTAGATTCGCAAAACGGATGAAGGATTGGATCTTCTTCGCAAACCACACTTCTCTCACCTTCCAGCACGTGTTCTCTACCTCCTAACCATCCACAACATCAATCCCGAATAGAATAATAAGTAAAAAGGTCGGGGTTTACTATATATATGGAATTGGGGGCAAATTAGGGCAAAAATCTCGCAAGCAGACCTGACGGTTGCTTGGGGCGGTTGATTGGCCAATCAACCGCCTTAAGCAACCGCCCCTTGTGACTTTTCATTAGTTGGGTGCTTTGCTCAAGGGGTTGATCCCCAACTCAAACCTAACCCTAGACAACATGTGGGGGAGTTCTTACCTTGATCCCGAACATCTTCAGACACCTCTTAACTCCTACTGGTGATCCATTTTCCCAGTAGGGCAGGTTCTTCATCAGCAGAATCCAGATCCATGGACTCAAGATATGGATCATCGACTTCAATGTGGATACTCCACAATTTATTCCGGCTTGACCTTCGGGTTATTGGACATGTAATACGGATCTCGGGTTAGAAATACGGGGGTTGTTACAATAATTGCCATACGGGCTAGACTTTGAAAGAATTGAGGACTCAATTTCTAACTCAAATTAAGACTTCTTAACCAACTAGGGCTCTAGAATTAAGTGGGAATTAAACTTCAGCAACTAAATTGGGCTGAAAATGCCCAAAATACTCCTCCTAGAGGGTTCAACTAGCCTAGGGAGGCTTCTTAGGTGCATCTTGTTGGCCCCACTTAGGGTTTCGGCCAAGGGGCAATTTCATGTTCACATCACTTCCACATTCCCTCCCTCAACCCTCTATCCTTAGATTATGATCTTCCTTGTTCTCCTCCACTGCTCCATCATCCTTGTCTGAAATTCCTAATCTCAACCTTCATTACTTTCCCATCTATCTGATGGCCTTTCAACCCGAGCCTTCTGCCCAACAGCCACCCTTGCACCCTGATATGAACAATGGTTCACCCTGTGGCCGAAATCTTGGAGTGGGGCCCAAGGCCACTCCAAAGTGGCGCATCTAGGGCAGGCCGAACCCTCTTAAATCTGATTATTTGAAAAAGATTAATTGAGTTGAAGGATCAAGGCCTTGTTGAGGGGGCCAAAGTTGAGTCAAGAATTTGAGAGTTTTCTTCAAAGATCAGCACCTACCTTCAGCTCTAGTACTCTTCTTCCAGTCTTCAGCAAATTCAAGAATCTACAGAAGCTTCCATGTAAGTACAGCAGCCCCACCCATTCCCTCACTTCTCAAACCCATTGCACCCCTCCCCAAGCCCTTCCTCTGCCTGCACAAAACCCTAAACCCCTCCCCCTTGCTGTCACACCTCTGGCAGCAGCTTCCCCAAACCCTGACAGCCCCTAAAACCCTCCTCCAGCCCCTCCCCCACCACTCCTCTACCTTGCTGCCTGGTCTTTCCTTCTTGTTTCTTCATCACAACCCTCCCCTTCAAAAAAAAAAAAAAAAAAAAAAAAAAAAAAAAGGAGAGAAAAGAAAAGAAAAGAAAAATTCAAAGATTGCCCAAGATCTTCTCACTCCGGCAGAAAATCCATTAAACCTATAAATTCAATAGTTTCACCCAAAAGATTTATCCTATTCCTCCCCATCCCAACCGCAAGCTTCCCTTTCCTCTCCCATCTTATCTAGGGTAAGCTGGATACCCTATTACCAAGTAAACCATCCCATCTTGGGTTTTAAAAACCCTAACCCATCCCACATTTCTCTGTTAATGAAATTCTTCAACCCATCTAGTTTTGTTAAATCAAGAAAACCAGTTTTAAATAATCAAAACAGTAGCTGAACTTGAAAAGAAAAGAGAGAAGAAGAAGAAGAAGAAAGAGAAGAGAGGTGAAGAACTAGTAGAGAAGACCTGTGATTCTAGCTAAAGAGCCTAGAATCGCAAGATGCATATATTTATAGTTTTTAAGAGATCTAATACAACTTGAGAAACAAGAAAACTGTCCTCTAAAAAAGGAAATAAAAAAATACAGCTTAAAGACAAAACTTACTAATTTTCTAACTCCTAAAATCTGTCCAAAATAGAAAGTTCTGAAAATAGAAACTAGCACCAAAATAGAAAGTGATGAAAAAGGCAGCTGCTGCCAAGGCTTTCGCATCAAGGCAACAACATTGGAGTCTCTGCGCAATTCTCAACAAATCTTATCCAAACCTTCCCAACTAATTTTAGGGACATCCTTGGTATTTGAAGATCATCCCATTGAGTTTTGGAGATTATAGTTGTTAAGGCGTTGCCTAGGCGTCCAGGCGCGTGTCGCCTTATTGTTAGCCCATAAGGCAGTCGCCTTGGGGTTTAAGGTGTTGCCTTAGGCACCTCGGACTCCCTGGACCCCTAGGCTACCGACTTTTTGATTTTTTAAAATCAAATATCTAAAATGCCAAATCAAAGGCAGAGAATTAATTGGCAATTAGATTCCGATTGGAAATTAACGATTGGCTGGAACTAATATGCATACTTACAGTGATGCTACATGGGATCAAATTGTTACATTAACCAAAAAAGAAAAAGAAAAAAATATTGAATGCTCAAGTCTAAAGCCCTTAAACTGTCGTTGCTCTCTTCCTATAGACGATGATCGAGAGTTTGACACATCAGTGACCACCACTTTCCAGCTCAGAGGTTTGCGGCAACCAAGCGGTAGGTGCTTCTACTTTCTCCAGCGACTTCTTTCTTCTTCGTTTTCCTTCTTTCTTTTCTAAAAAATCTGGTACAAACTAGTTGTAGGCTTGTAGCACCTGCAGTCTTAAGTTGCAAAAGCACTTCGATAGGTGCTTCTACTCTCCCCCCGATGACTTCTTTCTTCTTCTTTTTCCTTTTTTTATTCCTAAAAAAATTTGGTACAAACTAGTTGCAGCAACACTCCGGCGAAGAGAATAACATCGTCTATTCATCTTAGGTGAAGGACGAGGTTGCTAATGTTGTTTTCTTCTTTTTCTACCCCCCCGGTAATCTGTGATTTTGTTAAGTCTAATAATCTTAACAAAATCAATCATCAATTTGCCTTGAACTCTGGTGATCTTTTGGGTGTTTGCTCACCGTCTTCTCAGGCAATGATATGTCTTCGGCAATTTTTTTCCGAACTCAGTTTCTAGAAATGCTTAATCAATATGTTCTACGCTTAGGGACTTCCTATGACTTGTTATTGAATACCATCATGCTCTAATAGTTGCTTTTGAGATTCTCTTAGTTTCTTCATTTTGAAAAAGAATTAGAAGACACTCAGGTGCTAGTTAATTGCTAGGTGTGGTTTGTAGTATGTTTATTGACTTAAGGTGGGTTGATTTTAGTTCTTTTATTATATAAGATATGATAAATTTATAATGAACTAGAGTGTATAGTATGAAGTGTACACTCAAAATTTCACTTAAAAGGCCTTGACCACCTCAAAACCGCCTTGTAGGGAGCCTCATTGAATCATCGCCTCAACTGGCCCAAACTGCCTCACATTGCCTTGTCACCGTGATAACTATGTTGGAGATGTGTTGCTGGAAGATTCAGGGCAAACCCTAATTTTTAGAGAATCTTTCCATCCCTAAAATTGGGTTTACATCACACCTGGTATCCAACTCTAGAACTGTGCATTGGTTGGGCAATTCCTTGGAATTTAGCCCTCTTTCAATGTTGTCAAAGCATCTTTATCCAAGCAATGGAGGGTCTAAGGCTTTCTAGATGTTACCTTCTCAACAACAAACTCTTACTTTTCAAATTTCCCTCCTTGTTGGCCAAAGAATTTGCACTTGATGGAGCTCCTTGGCATGTTAGCAACAAACAAACTTCCTTTGTCAATGGGAGCCATCTTCCAAGCTTCGCAAGATAGACTTCATTTCGACCCGCTGTGGATCATTTTACCATATCCACCCCCCTTGAATATTAGAACAAAGAATGTCTCAGCAGAGTAGGCTCGGTGTTAGGAACTCCTCTCCAATTGGAGATCCGCATTGTTAGATTGGACAGACTTTCCTTTGCCCCAATTTACGTAGTCTTCTTGACGAACTCCACACCCAACCTCTGTTGATGAAGAAAGCCAAGAAAACCACGGCTTGTTCTCCCACAAGAGTCTTAATTCTTTATTCAACTCAGTCTAGGTTTACAATGAGGGAAATGGCTTATTTATGACCTTATATTAAAAAAGAAAGAATTTGACTCTAACTAGGAAATAGAGATAGACTCGACTAGGGTTTCCTTTATAGACTAGGATTCCCTTAACATTTAGTTAAATAACAGCTGCATAATTTAAATAATCTAACTTATACTAAAAGACTTAATTATGCTTAAGGAATCTTTATTTAAAATTGATACCCAATGGCACTAGTCACCAATTAACTAACTCAAACATGGACTTGAAAATAGAAAATTAAAACAAAAAATCTTGAAATAAAATAATCAAGGACCTTGTTCATTATGAAATTATTGTTGCCCCCCCCCCCCCTCCCCCTCAGATCTAACAGTGTTAAGAAACCGTTACAGTTGAAGGTTTAATGTTTATTTTGTCCTCCTAAAATTAAGAAGTCAAAACATAATATTGTCCTTATTTAGAAGAAGAAGAAGAAAGAAAAAAAAATCAAGTATCAATTTTAGAGTTGTATTCTTATTATTTTGAATTCCAAAGAAAGATTACTTAAATTATTTTTTTCTGCTAAGAAAAGGAACTTCCTAAAATTGATAACGCCTAATTAGATAGTAAATAAATGAAAACCAAATGGAAGTGGGAACTTACTTAAAATGGATAACGTCCAATCGGAAAGTAAGTAACAAAATAAAAAAATAACACTAAATTGAAAAGTAAATATAAAAAAAGCTAAAAAATAAGAACCCACCAAATTAGGGTTTATTTCCTACTCCCTAATGTAATAATGTAATAATGTAATTTAATATAAAATGTAAATAAGTAGAATAAAACCTTAGGGGTTATTTTGGGATATTTAAATAAATAAAAATTGCCACGTCATCACTTAACTAATGGAGTTTAACGGTAGGGGAGCAACAACAATTACAGGTAAAGTCTAAGGTTGGATTAGTAATTTTAAAAAGTATAGGGGATAAAATAGTAATTAAGCTATAGTATAGGAGGGCAACAATAATCAACTACTTAAGACGAAAAAAATGAGCAACTTGCCCCTACAGGGGTTTGGCCAGCCCGAAGTACGCCATTTTGGTTGGGCCTTGTGGCCCAAACCAGGGTTTCAGCCAGGGGGCGGGTTTGTGCTTACATCATGGGTGAGAGGCCCTAGGGTGAGATAGCTCACTATCCCTATCCCTGTCCCCATTTCTTGGATATTCCCTTCTTATCTTTCTGTGTTTCTTCTTTCATAGTAAACTGGAAAGCAAGAAACAAATAGTTCAGTTATTCAGTTTTTTCATTTTTATTGTGTTGATCCTGGCTGCTATGTATCTCCTGCTGCGTCCTAGTTCAAGTTCACCTTTGCATTAACTGATCTCATTATCAAAGCATATCGATATATGCCTAAGTAAAATAAATATCGATTCCCAGATTCAGTTTTAGTTTTTTACCATAACCAACTGTTGATATACATGTCCAGTTTGTTCAGTTTCATGCTGTGCATCCAACGATACTAGAGCAAATAGGAAGTCCCTGAATTAAATCTTTTTCCATTTTATTTTACAGCTCTTCGTTCTGCAGTTCAGGCATTTCGTCGTGAAGAAGAGATGCTATCCAGCCGTTCATTAAAAAGAAGAAGGGACAGACTTGAACAGGTTTGTCTTTTTTGGGTCTTTACCTTAGAAATTGTTAAGAAGGACCAAGATATGGGGGTGTCTGACAGGATATTACATAATTAGCATATAGTTTCTAGTTAAAATGTTCTCATGTAGGGCATTGACTCTTGAAATTTATTCCTCATTCTTGCAGGACAAGTGTGATTATGGTGATCCATTTCCTGTTGAAACTTCAAGGGGTAAAGGTGTTCAGTTTCCATTTACTGTCACTGATAGGGTTATTATAAAGGTAGTTTATAGAGACCTCTTTCTATTCTTGCTTATTTTGAAGTTATAATATAACATGTGCCAAGAATATCAAGCAGGGGAACAAGAGGACGCCACAACGGTTTGTTGGACGTGAGGCTGTTGTAACAACACAATGCTTGAATGGATGGTTTGTAATTTCCCTGGATTTGCCTTTTTTCCATTTCATGATTGCTTATTATGGTCTATATTTTTTCATCACTATTTGTAGGGTTATGCACCAAATAAATGGAGTAATACAATACTTTTACTTCGCATGTTTAAATGAAATATACATCTACTGAACTGATTTTTGAATATGATACCAAGTCTCTAAGCCTTTTAATTTGTACAGTCATTGATGTATTTACTCCATCATCAATTTGTTCCCTTTATTTTATATTTCATATATTTCCTGCCATTGCTGTCCATGGTTCGAAATTTCAGTTCTTTTGGTCAAACTTTTACTGGAAGATTTCAGTTTCTACCCGGCTCTCGATGCATGTCCAGTTCACAATGTATTCCAGTTTATAGGTCAAAGTCTCAGTAGGTTTGGGTTGTACTATTTTGTTTCGCTGTTGCAGTACAACCACTTGGTATAAAAGCAAGAAGTCAGTTGAATGGGTATTTTACAAGTTTCAACTTGAGTTTGGCCATCCCTCCTCCAACTCTTACTGGAACAACTTTTTAGAAATACAGGTTTTCTATAAGCCAGTGATGGGTGTATTGGGTTTGATTAGCATAACTCTTAATATTATTCTTCTTTCCACAGCAATATGATGATCAGTCACAGGCCATGACATTTTTCATGTATAGCATATTTATCTTTCCATGCCTCCAACCACCCTATCAGTCCTCTCCACCAAGCAACAACAGTGGATGCACATTTGCATCATTTTCTCAACCTGGTGATCTATATCTGACGTGGGTTTTCCTAGAGAATGTGGATAGTGAAACATCAGGCTTTTGGGAACTTGTGAGTTGTGATGGGCTTCGAGCGCTTCTTCCAATATATCATGACATTCCATCTTTGTGATTGAATAGGATTGTTAAAGGAATGGTTTTGTTGGCAACAAGAATCTCTATCATCTTTTAATCTGACCCAGAGCGTGGAACTTCAGCTTATTTATACCTTGGAAGTGAAGTCAGTTACGTCTTGAACCTTGTTGCTGTCTTTGCAAAATAAAAATTTGATCACTTTAATTATCCAGAAAATGTAGTTGAGCTCCACTAAGCTGGCATAACTTAATTTCCTTGTGCATTTAGTGGATTGCGCCAGATGAACAGAACACAGGTTAAATCGGCAACCAAGTTTACTTCAGACCTAGCATAGAAAATTGCAAAACTATGAATAACACTTCTGGATGTAATTTTCTGAAAAATGTATCAAGTTAATTCTGAGTTTATTGAAGTGCCATTTTGTAAAAAATTGCTCATTTTCTTTGCGACGCATAAAACAGGAGACTCAGCATATACTAATATGCCAGAACTGGCAAAGTTTGAATCTCCTTAGGCTGACTTGACCTCTTTCCGAATCTGGGATATGGCTCTTCTGGTTGGTGGCATATTTTTGACAGATTTGATGGCTAGCTGGGTGGATGTCCACTGGATAAGTTGTCCCAAAATATGGGCTAAACTTGGAACATCTTCGATACCTAATCATTGGGTGTCCACTGCATCAGTTTCGAGTCTATGCCTTCATTTCCCAGCATAATTGAATGGAACCCATTCCAAGAGTGTCCATCCCTTTCTTGGCTCCAGAGTACTGTTACATTGTTTGGAAAATTCATCCCTCAAATTTTCCATATTGAATGATGAGTCATTCACCTCAATTTTCACCTATATCTAATTTTGGTAGTTGGTGTAGTAATGCACGTATAGAATACTACACGCTTGCAGCACTCGAGGCATGCAATAAACTTTTGTCTCCTTTTTGACTGTTCAATAGCCTTGCAGGTGCAAAACATTCATATTGGTAGGTTATTCAGTTTCAGACTAGATGGCATTAAATTTTAGTCTTGGTGGAAAGGCACTGTCGTGGTATATGGTTATGGAAAAACATAATTCTCGGATGATGTTTAGACATTGACATGAAATAGAATATGCATTAAAGCTTACCAGCTACAGTATTTCTTTCTTTTGTGTTACTTCAGGATCATTCATTGAATATTTCTTTCCCATATGCTGTCATTTGTTTATTTTATGGTTCAGTTTTTATGCATTGACCTTACATTTTTCTTTGAATAAGCGAGCACAGCACAGCTATCAGTAGACTGATGGAAACAATATGAAACATGTTGTTGCATCAAATTTCATGGCTTCCCGTTGGTATAGAAAACAGAAATTGGAGAAAGGAAAATTTACAGGCTTAGTCTTTTTCTCTTTATGTGCATTCTTTTGTTAATGACGTGGAATTGATTTGTCAAGGTTGAATTTACTAGCATTACGTTTGGTTCCTCTTTAATCTCAAAAAATTTCTGAAGGTATGTGGTGAAGACATTAGACAATGCAGAGAGTGTCAAACTGCAGTACCGTTCGTTGGCCAAGGTCTCAGATAATCCTTCTCCAAACACCATCTCAGGCATGAAAACTAACTGGCTTTGAGCAATTATATGTAAACAAAATAGAGATAGCTTTGAGCAATGATGTGTGTAAACAAAATAGAGATGGCTTCAGGGTATTGAATTCGACTCGTATGCTGAAAAGGTTTGGTATTTGACCAATCTGTTGATTAGTGATATACTGGGGATGTAAATTACCAAAGCCCCACAGGAGGCCATTTAGTAGATTTTAGAATTGGATCATAATTTGAACATCTTGTAATTATTTTCATGGGAAATATATTACATCCTGCAGGTGTTTGTATGAGTTGATTTCTTCCTCCACAATAACACCCCCCCCCCCGCCCCTTCACTTTCTCTCCCCTCTATAAGCAATATATTTTTTTTTGATGTTTCCTCGAAATGCTGTCTACAAGCTTGTTATATTGTCTTAGGGCCTATTTGGTTATATGAATTCAAAATTTTTAAATCTCTGGATTCACGAATGTGAGATTTATACCTGTTTGGTTGTGAAAATTACTGGATTCATGAAATCTAGAGATTCATTTTTTTACACTAAAAACGTGAATCTATAGATTTATGGGTATGGGGTGAAATCCAGAGATTTTCGCTCTACTATAAAAGCGCTAAACATTTGCACATTCACAAATATCACAAATGAATCCACAAATTTCATTCAATAGATCCGGGTTAACCAAACAGTTAATTTTATGAATTGTTACTCCATAGACTTGAAATCTCTAGATATTCGGAATCTCCAGGCTCATGTAACCAAATATGCCCTTAAAATGTTATGTATGTACTGACTCACCTTCTTGTAGTCATTTTCTTTATATATGTTTGGATGTTAGTAGTTTTTCCCCCCTACTCTTGAATAAGTTGCAAAAACTGTGGAAAAAGTTCAAAATATCAAGTTCATTCATTGCCCAATCCATTCAGCCACGAACTTCATTTGTAACCCCGGCAAGGCAAAGCAGAAGTAGAGCATAAACAAAAAGGAGAATTTTTGTAATCTTAACCATACAAAGTTACTGATTCTAGTAATTAAACTTTGACAGAAACAGATTTCTGCTGGTCAGGCATGCCTGCACCAGCTTTGTGGGGGAGTTTGGAGGGCACTTTCTTGAGTGTTTTTGGGTTTTTTGTTTTTCTAGTGTTTTTATTTCATCAGTGAATTTTTTAAAAATTGGAAATTTTTGTTTCACAAGATATTCAAATTATTGGCTTTATTGATGGTGTTGATTTGTGCATTTGATTAGGGTTGTATAGATAAGCTCTTGTAGCGAAAAAGTTGAGATATTTGAAATAGATCTAATGTCAAGCTAGAGCTGGTATATATATATATATATATATATATATATATATATATATATATATAGAATAGTGTCACCGAGATTAAGAACAAACTGTAAAGTCACACAAGACTAACGGCAATACCGCAAAATCAGAAGAGATAAGGGGGCAAATTAAGGATTATGAATTATCTAACCATGATCGAACAAAATTAGTTAATGACGTGCACTGTTTGTAAATTTAATAGACATTTGAGAAGGGATGTGTTTGTGAAATTAAAAGTAACTACAAGCGCACGGTATCGTATAGCTAACGGGTCGATCTCAAGGAGATATACCACTTTAGAATTAACTTCGTAATAATAATGCAAGAGTGCAATGATTAAAATTTGTTAATTACTTAATTAAACTAAACGAATGGTCCTAATCCATACATCTAATATGATCGAATTGAAACGAAAATTAAAGCAAGCATAATCAACGCATAATTAACAAAGGCAGAAAAAATGCAAATAATAAATAAATAAAAATAAAAGGGAAGTGATCCGAGTGTCAGCTCTGGATCTAGGGAAGGAAAGTATAATTATAATGACTTTGACCGTGGACCCTTTGCCGTAAGCTACAGTCCACCGATCGGATGAACGGATATAGAGAACAAGAAATTGTAGAAAGGAAATAATCAAAGTAGTAAAAGTAAAATTAAAATTTTAACCAAAGAGAGACACGACTGTAGATATCTCTGATCAAGGATCCAGGGGAAGGGAGAACAATAAATAAATTGTTAAGGAAACTAACCTAATGCAACGGAATAACAACAATAATGGAAGAGAAGAAAAGTAATCACATCCACAAGACAGAGATTTACTTGGTTCGGTTTTTCGACCTACGTCCAAGGATGAGATGAGCTCTCACCAAGCTCATGCAATCTTCAAATAGCCAGATCAAGTTACAGCCCTAATCAAGACAAGAAGACTCTATACATGGACCAAAGAGAACATACAAGACTTGGAATGACCACACCTGTAACCAGCACAATTGAACCGAAGCTTTCCTCTTTCCTGCGCAAGCCAAGAACACCTCTGTACAGTGCCTTCAACGCATACAATAGCTGAAGCTATTATCCAATAGTATAGCATGAATTTTGAAGAGAATCTAGAGCATAACCAGAGCAAACCCTCAAGAACCGAGAGTCATATGCTAGCAGAACATCAGAGAACCGAGAGCCAGAGAGAAGAAGAGAGAGAGGAGAGAATGAGAGCTGAGAGAACCAATTGATCGAATGAGGTAGCCAAACCCTAACCCCAAATGAAATATACAAATACAAATAGGAAAAGACAACCCTGCCCTTGAAACAAATCAATAAGACAGCCTAGTCCTAACTGTGACACCCAGCCTAAATCTAGCCCGGAAACCCGATGTGTTTTGGGTGAAGTCGGGTTTTGTTTAATGTTGACTTTGAAGTTTGACCGTGATTTCAGTTTTACTATCTTTGAAAATCTTAGGAAGATGTCTTTGTGGGCCATCTCAGTAGAAGATATGGTGTTTGACCCAAAATTGATGATGGTGTTTCCTTATGGAAATCTTATTTGATTTGGTGTTGAACTATTTATTTGTGAAGAAGAGC
The DNA here is from genome assembly GCF_041222555.1 of Hakea prostrata. NCBI lineage: Eukaryota > Viridiplantae > Streptophyta > Magnoliopsida > Proteales > Proteaceae > Hakea > Hakea prostrata. The sequence goes on from NC_142609.1 coordinate 8,483,985, forward strand.
TTAGTTGGACCTGTTTTGAAGACTTCCCTCCATACTAGGTAAGTAGTATGATGTGTTGAAAGAAGCCCATCCAAAAATATTGAAGTTAGGCCCATTAAATCCCTATTTTTGAATAAGCTGTCTAGGCAGTGGCATTTTGGTAAATATCTGTTTTAAAGGTTTTCAAAAGCTTTATTTCTTTTAATTTCGTGGTAAACTATTCCCATTATGTTTCTAAACCTCTTGATAGTGTGGGATCGACCTTTGAACTTCCTCTTTGGCAACCAATCAACCAACAGGGTCAGTTTGGTCAGTTCGGTGAAACCCTAGTAACTCTTGAACTCTTTGTGCTATTTAAAAGGGGGAACTCCATGTGTTTCACTCTCAATCTGTTTCTAAGTCTTTGGAGAACGTGGGAAGATCCCTAGATCCTCTCCTTCGAAGCCAAGGAAGATCCTCAAGCAACTGTTCAAGTTTCTTCAGCGGTTTCTCTTCTAAAAGGTTGGTATGCAATTCGTTTCTTCTTTAATTCATTCTTTCTTCTCTACTTCTGATTTTCTGATCATGAGAAGGGTATTACACTGCTGTAATAACCTCTTCTTTAATTCTTTTAGCCCTAGAGTGAATCCCCCAATTCACTCTATGATCTTAAAGCCATATGGCGATGATCCTTGAATTTGATTCCACCAAAGCTCTTAATGATACTTTCCCTAATTTCCTACCTATCTTTATTATTATGGGGAAGGTCTCATATTATTACCATGACCTTCCCTTGTGTCCTCATGATTGAGGAGTTGATCCTTGTTTTTCTTTGGAACAATTGGCAACCCTTTTATTTTCTATTAATTCATTGGACCCTCCCCAAAACCTTTCTTGATTGTAAATTCCTTGCCCTAAGGGTGAATCTTTATTCTCCTTAGTCTTTTCGTGGGATACACGGATTCTTGTTAGTAAATCCCTAATTGTATGATTTGAATTTGTTTCCCTTCACTTTAATTGAGAACCTTATTTTCTCTCATTAGTAGACCCTTTCTAATTCCATTCTTTATTTTGAAATACTAATGAGATTTTCCTTTATCTATCTTGGGTTGTTTTTGTGAGAATTAATTATGGGTAACTCTCATGAGAGGTAACCAACTCTTATGAGAGGTAACCATATCTAAAAACCCTATTGTTCTTTTATTTGTTGGAAACTTCCCAACACTTTTTCAGATTGTGCATTCTTTGTTTCTCTTTCCCTTGGGTGATATTTGTGTTAACCTAAACTTGATCACTATATTTTCTTCATGATCCATGTTTAACCTAATTAGGATTTCTAATTATTCTTTCTTCGTTCTTGTTCTTTTTGAGATCAGGAAGAAGATGATGCATTCTTGCAACCATCTATTCCATGATCTCATTCTATTCTTTGAGATCTATGATCATCATCATGATCTTAACCCTAGCTAATAGATTCTTGAAACCTTAACCCTAACCCTTGAATGATCTTTCTGGAAACCTCTTGTAACCTTCCATGTGCGGGAAACCTCATGGGTAATGTTTCTGTTAACATAAACTAGATTTCCTATGATTTCTTGTTATTTTCTTGATAACAATCATTCCCTCTCTTTCCCTGATCATAACCTTTTCATGAGCCATATGTTATGATGAAACCCTAACCTCTTTGTTACAAACCTATTATGATTGATTTTTCGGACTATGATCTCCCCCATGTCTTCATTTGGGGTTTGGTTGTACTTGGTCTTCAACCCCATGAGCAAAGCACCCTTGTATAGCAATATACTTGGGGGCGGTTACTAGTGGCGGTTGATTAAACCAAGCGACCTCCTTAAGCGACCGCCCGGTTCTGCTTTCGGGAAAATGCCCTATTTTGCCCCCTGTTCGTTATAAATAGCATCCCTCGCCCTATTAACGCATTATTATGTTCGGGATTGCTATTTTGGGCGATTAGGCGGCTGTGGAAACGTGCGGGATTCAGGTCTGAAGTGCTGTTAATGATATGAAACCTTTTCTCTTCTATTCTTGGTGATTCTTATTAAGGTAATGAATCTCCATCTTCTATTCTCTTCTTTTTAACCTCTGATTGATATGAACCCATCCCCATTTTGTTGGTGGTTACCCAATTGATTTGTTGTACTCCCTTTCCAATGTTCTTGATGAGATCCTGTCCAGAAACGAATCCCCGCATTTGTTTAATGGATGGATCCCATCAAGGGGAATGATTTGGGTAATAAATCTTTGTTAATTTTAGGGTTTCTTGTTACCCCCTTGTTCTAGACTTATTATGCTTGAATTTCGGACTAAGATCATCCCAAAACGGATTGAAATCGGATGATAAAAAGTCTGATTTTCGGAGTTGGAAAGCTGTCTGCGAACAGGGGCGGTCGCTTGTGGAGGTCGCTTAACTTAAGCAACCGCCACAAGCAACCGGCTGGTTTCCAGTAACTGTGTAGGTTTGATTTTTGAATTGTTTTGACTCTTGACTCTTATACATTCTTGTAACCCTATGCCTAGGTGTTCTCTGTTTCAAATAAAAGTCTTATAATAGTTTTTGGATTGCAAGTTAGAGGACTTCTACTAAATTACAGGTAAGGACATGCATTCTTATTTATATGCAATTACATATACATGATGATTCTGTTGTTCTATTTACTATTCTTTGATCATGTAACTTGCTGTAATTGTATAAAGTATGTGAATCTTATTGTACACTTGCTGTTTGTGGTATTCATTGATGTACTTCATCTTTTATGATATTGCACAACTGTTCATGATATGATAAAGAGTGTTGTAGTGTGATTGAGATGGAAGGGGTATTCCATTGGGATATCTTGGCTTGGGATATCAAAAGGCTGTGGAATGGGACACATGCCTGCTGATGTCTCCAGCACTATCATGATTACTGGATGATATACTTAGGAGTGTCTAGAATTGCATGGCTAGGTACCCCACATGCTATTACCCTTTCGGCAGGGGAATTGAAGCCGGGTGACCCGTGACAATGGTGACGTGACTATGTTTCATCCAACAGCGGTAATCAGTCCGTGCGGAGACTCAGTGGTCCACTATTGGTCATGTAATGGTAGGGTTGCATATGTTAGGGTTGGGCTCATGGACGTCCAAGGAGCGGACCGGGTGTCGCGAGGAGTCATGAGAGCATCCGCCCCAATAATATGTGGATGACCATAGGGTTAAGGAGTGGAGTCCAACAGAGGTAGCCAGTCCGTGAGGATTCTCACTCCTAGGTTGCGAAGGATACTGAACCGAGTTGTTTGGTGCCATAGGGGAAGTATCTGGACTTCATATAGTATGTTACCATTATGACCTTGCATTGGATTAGAAACCCCGACATGCGCCAGTACTCATTGCCAATGGTTGTGGTGAGAGAGTGTTGACTTAACCCCTTGCCACGGTTTGAGAGCCAGTGTGGACTTACCCCTTTGCCCGGGATCCCCTACAGAGGTAACCAGTCCTTGCCGGATCGAGTGATGAGACTTACCCAAAGGAGGGCTGGTGTATATCTTAAAGCATGTCAGCCATTAGAGACTTGCATAGTTAGATCTTAGTAGCATTCATATTTTCGCATACCATCCATATCATTTCATCTCGTGCATTCGTGGATTGTATTGACATATATATGAGAATTGCTTGTTCCTTAGCGAGTTCGTTGGAACTCATTCCTTTCATTGTATGTATTATATAAACTGTACAGATGGTTGCACAATGTCGGAAGTTGGAGATGATTCATATGAAAGAGCCTTCTCGTTTGAAGCTGATGTGAGACAGACAGTGGTACATGGACTTGCAGAGCATGAAGCCTCATGAAGATGAAGATTATTTAGTTATTCTTTTTGCTTCCGCTGAACTCGATATTACATTTGATTCTTGATTCTTTCCTTTGATTATTTCTTGGATATTTATTGGAGTATTTGGACTCCTGTAACCTTTTTATTAATTATTGCACTATTCTTGCTCTTGATTACAGGTATTTGTATTTATTATTATTGATAGACTAAAACCATGGATCTTGTGACGGATCGCACCCACGGGTCGTCGGGCGGGTAACCGGGCCTGGCGGGCGGGGTGTGACACTAACAGCAAGCAAAAGGTCAAAAATACCCCTCCTTACAACATTCTCCACCTTGACTTAGCTATTTTGTCGATGCATAAACCTGGGAGAAAATACAACCCATCAAATAAAATATAAAACAATGTAAAACAAAATTATAGAGATATCAATTTCAATGAGTTTAAGGCAGATTTAAACTTATTAACAGGTACAACGTTAGTCATAACATCTGCAGGGTTAATGAAAGTATCTATCTTACACACATCAATTAAACTCTTAGCAATAATATCCCTAATAAAATGCAACTTTACATCAACATGCTTTGTTCTTTCATGAAACACACTGTTCCTAGCAAGACACAAAGCACTCTGGGAATCACAATAAACAAGAGAATGCAAGTCATGAAAACCAAGCTCCCCTAAAAGCCCCTTAAGCCACATGCATTCCTTCACAGCCTTAGACAAAGCAATGTACTCAGCCTCAGTGGTTGAAAGAGCCACCACATGTTGGAGGGTGGACTTCCAACTCACTAGATTCCCACCAAGAGTAAACAAGTATCCAGTAATGGGCCTTCTCTTATCCAAATCAGAGGCAAAATCTGAGTCACAATATCCAACAATGTCTAACTTATCAACACAAGAGTTATCATGAACAATTTTATAAGATGCAGAATTTTTCAGATATCTCAACAACCACATAACTGCATCCCAATGTGAATCACATGGCCTACTCATGTATCTACAAACAAGACCAACTGCATAAGCAATATCAGGCCTACAACAAACCATAGAATACATGAGACTACCAACACATTCTTGATATGATCTATTAGTTACAGCAGCAATAGAATCCATTCTAAGCTTGAAATGAGCACCAAGAGGAGTATTAACAGTCCTAATATTATCATGTCCAAACTTGTTAATAAGTTTATGAATATATCCAACCTGAGACAAGTTCAAAACACCACTAGGCCTATCTCTATGAATATCAATGCCAAGAATCCTTTTAGCAGCCCCTAAATCTTTCATTCAAACTCAGATTTCAACATAGACTTAAGCTTACAAATCTTAGATTTATCCTTTGATGCAATAAGCATGTCATCAACATAAAGTAAAAGATAAATGAAAGAATTAGTGCTAAACTCACAATAATAAATACAACTATCATAGGAGCTTCTCTTGTAACCATTCTTAAGCATGAATTCATCAAACCTTATATACCATTGCCTAGGAGATTGTTTCAAGCCATACAATGACCTTAACAATAAAGAGACCTTTGTCTCACTCCCCTTCACAACAAAGCCCTCAGGCTGAACCATATAAATATGCTCATCTAACTTACTATTCAAGAATGCAGTTTTCACATCTAATTGTTCAAGTTCAAGATCAAAGAGAGCAGTCAGGGCAAGAAGCACTCTAATAGAAGTATGTTTCACAACAGGTGAAAACACTTCATTATAATCAATTCCCTCAACTTGGGAATACCCCTTAGCTACAAGTCTTGCTTTATACCTAGGTTGTTCAACACCAGGAATACCAGCCTTAAATTTATAAACCCACTTGCAACCAATAAGTTTCTTTCCTTTGGGTCTATCTACAAGAGTCCAAGTCTAATTTTTCATTAAAGATTCCATTTCATCTTCCATGGCAACAAGCCAAAGCTTGCTATCCCCACATCCAAGAGACTCTTTATAAGTTCTAGGCTCACATCCCTCAAGCTGGTCAACTACATTTAAAGCATAAGAAATCAGATTTGGACTCCCATTAGAATCACACATATTAGCATATATAGAAGGTCTCTTTATCTCTCTTCTAGACCTATCTCTTGCCAATAAATAACCATCTAAAGGATCCTCATCTTTAAGCTCTTCTTTAATATCAAAAGAATCACTACCAACTTCTAAATCATCATCCTCAACCTTAGGATCAGATTCATCAACCATAGTTTTAGATTTATCCCCTAACTCCACCTCAAATATAGTCTTGTCTAGATCATTGGAGTTAGGTCTAACACTTGATGAATCAACTTTCAGAAATTCAAGTTCATTGAATTTAACATCTCTACTAATTACAATTTTCTTATCTTGTAAACACCAAAGTCTATATCCTTTAACACCTAAAGGATACCCTAGGAAGATACACTTCCTACCCCTAGGCTCAAGTTTACCCTTGTTTTGATGAACAAAACAAACACAACCAAAATGTTTCAACAAATTGTAATCAGTATGCACTTTACTCCACCTAAAATCAGGTGTTTCAAAATCAACAGAGGAACAAGGAGATTTATTAATGACATAACAAGCTGTACTAGCAGCTTTAGCCCAGAATTTCTTACTTAGGCCAGATTCTATCAACATGCATCTAACCCTATCCATGATTGTCCTATTCATCCTCTCAGCCACTCCAGTCTGCTGAGGAGTACAGGTGCATGTTCTATGTCTAGTAATATCATGTTCCTTACAAAAAATCAGAAACTTCTCATTCACAAATTTAAGACCATCATCAGTTCTAAGTTTCTTGATTTTCCTTTCAGTTTGATTTTCAACCAATACTTTCTACTCTAGGAACTTATCAAAGACAGCTGATTTATCCCTAAGAAAATACAGCCATGTCTTTCTAGAGTAATCATCAATAATAGACAAGAAATATTGGGCACCAGAAAGAGATAAAGGTACATGTGGACTTCCCCACAAATCAGAATGTATATATTCAAGTACATGAGAGGTCTTAAATGAAGAATGAGAGAATTTAGTCTTATTGAGCTTACCCATGGCACACACATTACAAAAAGTCAAAGAGCTAAATTTCTTAAGACTTATCTGGCCACTTTTATACAAGTGTCCAAGCCCCTTACTACTTATATGACCCAATCTCCTATGCCATAGCTCCACCTCACTAACAACCCTACTAGAGACTGATGCAGCCCCTAAAACCACACTTCCATTTAAGAAGTATAAACCATTCTTCAAATCAGCAGTTAGAATTACACTACTACCCCTCATAACCCTAAGAGAACCATCCCTAGAGGTATAATGAAACCCCCTAGCATCAAGCTAACTCAGGGACAGCAGGTTTCTCCTAAGTCCAGGTACATGTCTTACCTCCTTTAAGTCTCTAACAGTCCCATCATTCAATTTAAGTCTTATTGATCCAATTCCCATAACATCACAAGCATGATCATTACCCATTAATACTTTACCACTTCTAATAGACTCAAAAGTGATAAACCACTCCCTTCTAGGAGTCATATGAAAGGTACAGCCTGAATCTAAGATCCAAGCATCATGATCACTACAAGATGAAACCACTAGTGCATCACTAGTAACATCAGCCACATGTGTGGCCTCCATTCTCTCATTTCCATTCTAACTTTGCAACTTTTGAAATCTCTCTCTACAATACTTTCTTATGTGACCTTCCTTTTTACAATAATAACAAACCCTCTTGTTATTATAAGACTTTCCATTAAAATTCTGATTTGTATTAACATTAGTGTTCTTTGCAACAAACTTCTTCTTTTTCTTATTATTTTTGTTGAACTTTTTCTTAGTTTCATGCATGGTTTTATTATCAGAGTTAATATACAAGCCATCACTAACATGCTTTACCTTCCTCTCAGTTTTCAATTCTATATCCCTAATTTTCAATGCTTCCATCACATCATCAAGGGTTATAGATTGTTTACCATACTTAATAGCATTTTTAACACCAACATGAGAATCAGGCAAGGATTTCAACAATAGGACAACAAGTGTATTATCAGATAACTCTTCATCCAAATCAGCCAAATCACATGACAATTTATAAAAGTCTTCTACATTATCAGTTAAAGACTTAGAAGCATCCATCTTGAAACTAAACAATTGTTCTTTTAATAATGTAACACTAGGAATAGAAGCAGCCATATATAGTTGTTCAAGTTTAAGCCAAACCTGGGCAGCCGTCTTACACTCTCTTACCCTTCTCATTACGGTGTTACTCAAATGCAAAATGATAGTGCTATAGCACATATCTTGCATATCTTCCTTCTCTTCATCAGTCATGGACAAGGGAAGTTCTTTATCAGTCTTCAATGCCTTATGACATTTGTTTTGTACAAGAATAGCATGCATCCTATTCTTCCACACCATATAGTCCCCCTTACCATCAAATTTCTCCAACTCATACCGGGTAGGGGCCATGACAAACAAATGAAGAATATACAAGCAGATTGTATCTCAAACTAGTAACACAAGATATTATCACCTCTATCAAATTTCAGAATTTAAATAACCACAAAAACTGAAGTAATGATATATAATAATATCAGATTTAAACTAAGAGAAAAAGGGATAGAGATCTAGTGATTTAACAAATACAAGAATTCAATAATAATCTCTAAGAAATGTTAACAGTAACAAGTTAATAGAAAATCAGATTATATAATCTATATGCAACTATAACCAAAAAATCAAATCAAATTGAATTTCAGATTATAAAGTAAACTCTAACAGTAATTACATATATGCAATCTATTTAGCATAAAACCCCAATTTATTTTCAAAGAACCAAGGTAGCCGAACCACTTATTAAGTCAATCAGCAAAATTAGATTCTAATTTCAAACAATAAACTTGAGATATGATATGCAGACAGATCCAAACAGATAATAGATGCAAAGCCCTAACTCAATTTCAATAAACCCCCATGGCCGAACCAATACATAGGTTAAATTGTCAAATCAGAAATCGATTTCAATGAATTGAGAAGAGAGATTACACACAAACAACTTCAATTAATCAATTACAACAAAAGCCCCAACCTAATTTGGGTAAAACCCTAGATTAGGGTTTCGGCCAAGAATTAGGGTTTAACAGGAAAAGAAATTGAAGCAATAGAGATTCAAGAATCAATCAAATAATTAGCATACACGATTCAATGTTAACAGAAACACAAATCAACAACATAATCTAGGTTAACCAAAAGTTAACAGACTCAAGCAAGAAACGAAACAGGCTCTGATGCCAAAACTGTTAAGGAAACTAACCTAATGCAACGGAATAACAACAATAATGGAAGAGAAGAAAAGTAATCACATCCACAAGACAGAGATTTACTTGGTTCAGTCTTGACCTACGTCCAAGGATGAGATGAGCTCTCACCAAGCTCATGCAATCTTCAAATAGCCAGATCAAGTTACAGCCCTAATCAAGACAAGAAGACTCTATACATGGACCAAAGAGAACATACAAGACTTGGAATGACCACACCTGTAACCAGCACAATCGAACCGAAGCTTTCCTCTTTCCTGCGCAAGCCAAGAACACCTATGTACAGTGCCTTCAACGCATACAATAGCTGAAGCTATTATCCAATAGTATAGCATGAATCTTGAAGAGAATCTAGAGCATAACCAGAGCAAACCCTCAAGAACCGAGAGTCATATGCTAGCAGAACATCAGAGAACCGAGAGCCAAAGAGAAGAAGAGAGAGAGAGGAGAGAATGAGAGCTGAGAGAACCAATTGATCGAATGAGGTAGCCAAACCCTAACCCCAAATGAAATATACAAATACGAATAGGAAAAGACAACCCTGCCCTTGAAACAAATCAATAAGACAGCCTAGTCCTAACAGCAAGCAAAAGGTCAAAAATACCCCTCCTTACAACATAAATGCTGAAAGTAAATTGCAGAAAGTACATAATATAGCAATAAAAGTAAAATGAAAACCTTAATCAAAGAGAGGCACGACTGTAGGCGTCTCTGATCAAGGACCCAGGAGAAGGGAGAATAATAAATAAATGGTGAAAGTAAATCCTAAATTAAGAATATGGAGGGGTAGATAGAAGTGGGAATGGAGGGAGGAGAGAAGATTATTAAGAAGGTTACTTACTTGAGAATTGATCAAATGATTCGAATCTCAACCAACCCTAACAACCAGATCTAGATCTAGAATGATCTAGATCTGCAATTGCTAGACCCAGAGAAAAGCGAATCTTAAAACTTGAAACTTGAGTTGCATTACATAGAAAAATTAAACCTAAACATTCAATCTGTAAATTAAAATCTCACAAATGCAAGCAAAGAAAACTAGAGAAAGCCTAAATAAACTGAAGATAAAAGAAAATGTGTTCTCCCTTGATGGAGTCGGCTCTCCTTTTATAGAGTTTACATGGGATATGAATCTTGATAGAATTTGAATCAAACTCAGAATTTCTATCTGACTCAACCAATTAGGGTTTTGTCGTACTAATTGGCCTGACTTATAGAGATCAAATGCACAATTCCACCATTGGATTTGACGATCAAGAAATCGTGAAGCTCTCCTCAAAAAATCAGCTCGATCGGACACCGATGAATATTCGATGATGAGCTTGATCGAAATTGAACAGAGACATTCAAAAACGAGATTTTTCCTTCTTCCTTATCTAAATATAATTATTTTCCCCCAAATTTTCTTTCTTTAATAAAATTACAAATAGGAAATAAGATATTGAGGTATGCAATGACTCTTTTCTCCATTTGGACTCTCTCAATAATATCTCTGTAGATTTGATTGATAATTTATAATCTCAGCTGTAGATCAAATTTGCCTTCTTTATCTCTTAAATATTTCAGAGTTGGCCCATAATCACATCTCTAGTGCATCATGATCTGGCCCATTTTCGTATTTGAGAATTTAAACAGACCTCTTGACATGTAAATTGCATGATTGATACCAAATACTCCATATATTTGCTTAAATTTTGAAAAGTTCTAAAACTGTAAAAACAACATAGAATGCATGCTTTATGCCCTAAGATTTCATACATAAATGTGCTCATCATGATGATTGCCAATTTAACATACTCCAAAAAAAGTGTCTCTGATTTATTTTCTTTTTCTTCTTTTTTTCTTCTTTTCGTAAGAGGTGTCTGTGATTTCTAAGTTACTTGAGGGGCCCTAAAATTTCCCAAAACTATATTTTATAGTATCATAATTCCTGGGTCCTGCAAAAAGGATAACCGCTGGGTCTAGCAATGGGATTAACCTTTTAACCCAAAAAAAAAGAAGCAATGGGATTAACCTCGTGCATCAAACCGAGTTGAACCGAAAAATCCAAATTTAAAAATTTAAAGAACGTTAGGATTTTTAATTTTTGGGGCTAAAAAGATAACAACGAGATTTGTCATTTGAGACGAACAAAATACAGAAAAAGAAACGAAAACCGGAAATCTTCCTGTTTCCTATTTTTGACAAACCAAATCCAACAAGTAATCATCTCTGCATTTTATAACCTGGCCTTCCTTCTCTCTTCCCAGCATTGCCTTTGCAATGAAGGTGAAACTGAAACGACAATCGGACATGTAGCAAGGGGAACGCAGGGAAGGGGAGAGAGAGAGAGAGAGTAGCATGGAAATGCAAGATCCTGCAAATCCCAACTCTTCCCTGAATGCTCAAAAGTCTAAGGCAACAACAAACGTGGTCGGAAACCCTAAAAGCAGCAGCGGAAGCGACCATACTTTCCGGGCTTCTAACCATAGGCGAGCCCATTCTGAGGTAAATTTCAGGTTTGCAGATGATATGGGTCTCAACAACGAGCCATTTGACGCCTCCACTGGGAGTTTCGAAGATGTTGGATCTGAGGACGATCTAATCTGCACGTATCTGGATATTGAGAAGCTTGGATCCAGAATTAATGATAGCCCAAACGAAGGAAATAAGGCTGGAGATTCTCGAATCAACGATGGCAATGTCGCTTCCCTGGCAGGGAATGGTGTGAATCAGAGTAATGGAGGAGGAAGAGGAGCAGGAGAGGCAGAGGGATCTGGTGGCAGTGGTGATAGAGGTTCACAGAATGAGAACAATATCGGGGAGAAAAATGCGAGGCCAAGGCATCGACATAGCAATTCGGTTGATGGGACTTCGATCTCGAAAGAGCAGTCTCTGTTTGGAGAAACAATAGAGCCCAAGAAGGCTATGGCTCCTGACAAGCTTGCTGAGCTTTGGGCTCAGGATCCCAAGCGGGCCAAAAGGTATCCTTTCTTTTATTTCTCTTTCAATGATATAGGTGGTTGTTGCTTCTGGGTTCTGTATTTGGAGCTTGTTTCTTCTTTGTTTGTTTTCAGGTAAAGTTGTTTGTGTTGTGTTAGTGCAAGCACAAAATTTTTAAAAGTTGCCTTCCAACAATAAAAGGTAAAAGAAGAAGAGTGGAGTATGATAATGCTGTGGTAAGCATAGCAATCATCTTCTTGTTTCTAGCGAGTTTCCTGAGATGTCCATAAGGATAATCATTCAATTTGAAGGCCCATCTGGTGCACTTGTAATAAATTGATGGGGGACCTACATAGGGAATATTTTCAGTTGCAGGATCTACTTGGGTTTATTGTTTCTCAGATGGGGACTAGAGTTTCTTGATTACTTAGAAGTGAAGATTAGTATTTGGGAGAGGAACCAGCAGCCATCTTAGCAATAATTTGACCTAGAGTACATGTGGAGTTGGGAAAGCTGGTTTTTCCTTGCTTCTTTTCTGCTCTAACTTTTTGAAGTATGTGATGAAATGAAGAATGAATATGGTTCTAATTTTTCCTGGTAAAACCAAATGACAAATATTGGCTTATAAAGTTATAACAAATTCAGGATTTTACATGAAATTTCTCTGGTAATTTCAGAGTTTTTAACTGGAAACAAATTGTTTCTCAGTATAGAAAGACTGAAAAAGTGAAATTCATGTAAAAAAGGTTTTCAGCCATTTCTGTCAATGTAAAATTGTAAAAAATGGCTTTAAAAGAAAGGAAAAAAAAGTATTATTTGCATGAAGTAAATGTTTATATAAAATTTCATTTGCTAAGAAAGTTTTACCATGAAACAACAGGAGCTAAAGAGAAGAAAGTAACAATTGAAAAAAAGGGTAGGATTACTGTGGATCCGTGCTTATTTACTAAGGTTAAGGCATGTTTGCCAGCTCCCACCTCGAGCACTTACCTGAACCCTTCCATTATACATTATTATGTTACAATCTTAGACTCCATATATCCAACGTGTTCTTTGAGGGGAAACTCTGCTGAGGAGATACCTGATTTTAGGTTCACTTATGGAAAAAATTTCAGTCGAAATTTCCCAAATTTTTACCAAAATATCCACAAAATTTGAAAACAAAACGAAACTCCAAGAATTTCCTTGAAGTTCAAAGTTTAGACCAAAATTTTGGAATTTTGACCATTTCGCAAGTTTCGACTGAATTTTTGCAGGTTTCAACACTAAAAGTTGTTTTTACTTAGTTTTTTTGTTAATTTCTATCCCATTTTCACTTAAATTTCACAACTACTTTGCCTTCAAACACCTCTTTTGCTCTTTTTTTGCCTTTAAACACCTTTTAAGCCTCAATAGCTATTCATGGGCTTAAGCCCTGACTACAAAAGAAACTCTTCTACAACAGAATGTGAAGCATGACCCATACCCAACAGTTCCAAACATCCATTTTTTCATTTTTGTTTTCTTCAAGCCTTAAATGATCTTGTATTGCTCTGAAATTAATTTAGGTTAGTCTAGGACTATTGATCAATGATTATGTGTTGTTAAACTTATATTTTGGTCATTGCAACTATTTTTTTAAAATTTTTTTAATCTTAAAAACTATTTTGGAAATTTCAAAATACATATGTATAGATGATATATAAGCTTGAACTTAATACATGTGAGACATCATCACTTGATCTAGTTGGTCATTGTATTTTGTTGACTTGTTGTATATATAACCATTCTATCAAACAATTCATTTATGTTGATAATTCTATGCATGTATGCAATACAGTCTGTACTTGTCAGAACCAATTATTTGTTAGTATACTTGAATGATAACTTTTGAGTGGTCTTTCTGGGGCAAAATATTAGTTCCATTGTGTTTATTAGGTTTCAAATAGGTAGAAGGCTAGAAATTAGAAGAAATGGAAGTCATATAAGGCTTGAAATTTTTAAAAAAGTACTAGGTTTACGTCGAAATTTTGGTCGAAACATGAAAATTTCAGTTTTTTTGCTGGGCTGAAACTTAGGTTTCAACCAAAACTTCTCCATGGGTTCACTTATGAGTGTGATAATTTTCCTGTTACTTAAAGTAGGCAGTTCCCTGGCTAGCTAATAGCCTATATGGCTTAATTATTGTATCCTCCTATAATAAAGTTTGGTACTCTGCCTGACATTTTTCTACTTCTGTAAGTTTTATTTTCTACATAAAAGATTAGCAAAAAAAAAAAAAAAAAAAAAAGCTCTTTAAGCTTGCATTTTAAAATAGAGCCAAGTGGTAGAACATTTTTTGTGTAGCTGACAATTGTTTGTGTACGCTAAGTTTGTTTAGTAATGCTTTGGACATTTCACACCCATAAATCATTAAATTTTGAGACTTGTATTGTCAAAGGTGTTTACTTTTAAATAGCCCACATCTAACTAATTAAAAATTTCAGATTGGCAACTGGCAGGTTATAATTTAGTCCTAGATCAGAAAGTATCCAACTAGGAATGATGGTTAGGATCTGATGTAAAACCAAGATTGACAAGTATAGGGCACTGCATAATTTGGGCCCAAAACAACCCACAAATCATGAGGCACCAAGAGCTGGCTGAATTCCCTAAGGTGTTGGGGTCATCTTAACCCCTATTTATGGCCTCTTTACACCACCATTCTCATTGAAAACCAAAGTTCTTAAGGCCTTAAACTAAGCCCCAGGAAGTCAAGGGACAACAGGCTGCACACTTGAGTTGTGGCACTAGGTAGAGCACGAGCGGCAGTAACATGCGGCAAGCCGCTTGTTGCTCTGTTGCACTTTTCCTAGATTGATTTTTGGGGTTTTTCATAGAGAATCCCTGTCACATCCCCCCAGCCAGTATACCCTAACTGCGATTCCTGGAGGTGTGATCCACAGTCTCACAATAATATAATCGAAAGTAAAGAATAATCATTGTATAATTATATTAAGAAACAATTAAAGAAAGATCTCAGAATAAATTTCAAAGTATGTTAGAGTGCGAAATAAAATGATACCAATCAAAGAAACAACTATAGAGTATAGTGGAAAATAACTCTATAGATCAATGCGGAAGGTAGATCAAAACCTTAAAACATTACAACTGAATAAAAGTATAAAGACTAAGTCTATTCTAAATTCTTCCATAGGTTCTTCGTCTTCTTCTTCTTCTTCAATCTTCGTCTTTTTCACCTTGGGCTTATACACTTGCATCTTCGGATCAGTATCTAACTGACGTTCCCAACGACGAATAAGACGGTGTCTATTGCTCTCAATAGGAGCTATCAAAGTGGTCCAGACCGGTGTACGGGTCGTACCATTGGTCACCAGTTTCTCCCACTGAGTCCGTAGCTGTATCACATATGGAAGGGTCCTCCGCATTGGTGCTCGGGATCTCTTCCAAACCTGCAAAATCATCTATAAACATATCCCGAAGGGTGAGCTCAACAGAACTCAGCAAGTAGTTCAATCACAATAAACAATTACAAACAGTTCAGAACAAGCATGATGCAAATGATATGAGTTAATGATGCAAGTATGCTTTTAACTCTATATATGCTGGTCTTTAGTGGCAGACACGCCTTAAGGTAGAACATCATACTCCTCTGGGTAGTCTCAGTCACTCTTCTCGTAACCATCTCAGTATCTTGGGTTCTCTGCAATAATTGGGTCAGGGCATCCATCTCAAACATTCTATGGCTGGGGTTTAGTTCACCACTCTCTCACTCCACATTGGTATGAGTATTGGCGCGTGTCAGAGTTATACCTAGCTCAATGCATAGTCCTCTACTGAGTCACATCAACTCAGAGTCAGATACCTCCCTTCCGTGCACTAGACAGTTCGTTCTTGTATGATAGCCTCCTTTCAGTGCCTAGACAGTCCGTTCTGGTATCTCCCTCCCTAGAGCCATCGTATCCTATGGCTCCAACCAACTCGGACTACAGACTCTTAACCATATTGGTCATCTACATATAATAAACGGGAAGCTCTTATATCCTCTCACGGGTTGGCTACCGGTCTTAAGTGCCCATGAGCCCAGGCTTATTATGTGCGGCCTTGCCAATGAATGACCCCAACAATGTGATTGCGTCCTCTCATGGGTTGGTTACCGGTCTTGAGCGCCCAAATTCTCCATTGCTGCCACGGGTCACTCGGCCTCAATACCCTTGCCGATGGGGTTAGATATGACGGGGTTTCCTAGCGAAACTCATTTAGACAAGTCCTAGGTATGACATCCAGTAGTTGTGGAAAGCGCCAAGGGGCACCATAGGAATGAGTCCCATACCACCTCCTTTGGTGTCCAATGACAGAAACGCCCAAATGGCATTCCCCATTCCACAACCACAACTTAGGCAATCACATCACATCATGATTCCATAAATATCATATCAAAGCATGTAACCATGTTAATTGTGAGTGAACATACTCACCTTATATCCGATTCGCTAACTTCAAAGAGAAGAGATCAAAGAGGGTAGGTCCAAAGTCACAAAAGTAACCCTAAACAAACAAGTATAGAACATAAGGAACAAACCCTAATGATTGGAGGCGAAATGGAGTCAAAATGGAGAAAGTTGCTGTCCAAGACACCCTTAGGCAGTCAACCAAGCAGACTGTGTGGACAGAAAAGCTAAGTTTTGATCGGAAACTCATCAATTGAGTTCCAATCACTCTGAAATTAATAGGAAAATTCTGAAATAGTATAAGAAGACTATTTAGCATGATTTAAGCATCTAGCATGGTCATTGAATAGAAATCTATTGGATCACATAATAGGCTTAATCCGAAATTAATACTTATATTTCACGGATAGACTAGAATGAATGGGAATTCATTCTAGAGATAAGAAAACAGTAGATTATGGTAAAAAATTCACTTAAGAATAGATCTAGCATAGATTAGAGGTCAAATAACACAAGTAGAATTAAGATCATGAAGATTATACTAGGTTTAATACCGCAACACACCGTGTTGTCCACGGAAAGAATAGAGTTTTGGTTGAAATAGAAGAGAGAGTAGATCTAGAGATAATATAAGTGAATACTAACCTTGTAGAATAAGATTCAATGGAGGAATCTCTCATGGATGCTTGGGATCTTCCTTAGCCTTGAAGAGGAAGCTCTAGGGTTCTTCTCACGTTCTCCAACAGCTTAGAGGCAAGTGGTTCGAATTAGATCGAAGTTTGTATATATAGGGCTTCAAAAACTTAAATTTTCAAAAAGTGACAATTCTGCCCTAAACTAGCTTTGGTCGCCCAAGGCAATTGACCAAGGTAGTGCCTTTTGGTCAAATGGTCCTTTTGGTTTCCGAAAGCCACAAGCTCCACTTGGGTCCTCTTCCAACTTAAGAGAGAGTCTTACCTGACTTTATAGGACCTTCTGAAGGTGTCATCACAGTACTCATAGTCCATCTTCCAAGTCCATCATCATTAAAGCTACATCTTCTACCAAAGTCAGTCAAGGTTTCCATAATAGGATCTTCATATCAACCTCCATTAGTTCTAGGTCAGACCCAATGGGTTTAAATGAGAGGGTCCACAGCTATTTTCTACCTTGACTTCGAGTCTTCGGACCTACAACATAGATTTTTTAGATTAGGGCTGTGAGGGATTTCATACCCTGATTTACATTTTGAGGCTTATATATATACCATAGTTGTCACGGCGACGAGGCGATGCAAGGCGGTTTAGGCTAATTGAGGCGATGAGTCGACGAGGCTCCCTCCGAGGCGCTTTTGAGGCGGTTGAGGCGTTTTAAGTGAAATTTTTAGTGTACATCTCATTCACTCTAAATTTATCATATCTTATATAATAAAAAAACTAATATCAGACTACCTCAAGTCATCCAACATACTACAAACCACACATAATAGGTCCTAAATAAAAAGTCGCAAGAAAAAAGGAAGAGAAGAAGTTGCTTGTCACTGACCACTGCTTGCCAAAGTGTCGCTGCAAGAATGGAAGAGAAGAAGAGAGGAAGAGAGAAAAAGATTAGGGATTAGAGTGAGAGTGAGAGACTTGAGTCAAGAACTTAATCTCTTTCAATTTTGTTTGTTTTTATTTTTATTTTAACATTTGATCACATGTAGCGTCATTATACATATGCATATAGGTTCAAACAATAGATACTTTACAATCAGAATCTAATAAGTATTTCAATATATGCCTTCGATTAGGCATCTTTCTCGTGATTTAAAAAAGAAAGAAAAAAAAGCGGAAGCCTTATTGCCTAAAAATAAGGCGACGCCAATTTGAGGCGCTCCGAAGGAGCCCAGACGCCGAGGCGACGATTAAGCGATGCCTTGACAACTATGATATATACAGAATCGACCCCTAGGGTCTCCTAAAAAGGGATTTAAACATCATTTTTACCCTCCAACAACACTCAAAACGAACCTAGTTTAAGTTCAGCATATATAGGTTCAATTCTTTTTCTTTTTACTTTGCAAGAACAACCCTATCATGGATTCTTCAAAACTCCATTAATGTAAATTCTGCAAACACATGTTGGGTTCACATTTACCTCATATCTAGTTCCAGATCTTGGTTGAATTTCCTCACTATTGCTTCAGCTGTTGCATTCCTTATGTGCAGCTCAAAATCATCAAAGGAAAACCCCCTTGAATCCACACTTCCTCTTGCTCCAGTTTCCCTTCAATTCTCACTGCACTTCTTCTCTTCTTTACCATCATTTTTACCCTCCAACAACACTCAAAACGAACCTAGTTTAAGTTCAGCATATATAGGTTCAATTCTTTTTCTTTTTACTTTGCAAGAACAACCCTATCATGGATTCTTCAAAACTCCATTAATGTAAATTCTGCAAACACATGTTGGGTTCACATTTACCTCATATCTAGTTCCAGATCTTGGTTGAATTTCCTCACTATTGCTTCAGCTGTTGCATTCCTTATGTGCAGCTCAAAATCATCAAAGGAAAACCCCCTTGAATCCACACTTCCTCTTGCTCCAGTTTCCCTTCAATTCTCACTGCACTTCTTCTCTTCTTTACCATCATTTTTAGTCTAGGTTTTCCTTGCTATTGAAGACTTTAGGCTATTTATAACCTGGTTTATTGGTTAATCCTTGAACCTAACCATCCCACTAGTTCAGGGTTAAATCAATCTAACTCTTGTGTTACTACTTAAACACCATGTCTTAAGCCATTTAGCTAATTGTAATCAAGGCCTTCAAACCTAAATCTCTTTAGGCTTTGGTCCAGTTTAGATAGGTCCTTGCTGCCCAACTTGATTATTAAAATAATAAAATCAAAGCAGGGTATTAGTTTTGAAGTATACGCAAGTTTTGGGCTGTTTTACTGTTCACCTGAACAGTAAAGTGAACAGTATTATGCCATTGTACCTTGTTTCCTTTTTAGATATACTATATTTTCTATTTCTAGCGTAGGAATCTTGCTTTGGTAATTTCTAGAAAGCATAGTTTCTATTTTTAGAAATTTCATTTTTCTACACTTTCTATTTTGGACAGATTCATGAGCCCATAAGTTGTACTCTCTAATTCCTTTTTTAGAGGGCAAGATGGCTTGCTTCTCAAGTTGTAATCTAAACTACTGATATCTATAAATAAGAGGCTGCGATTCTAGGAGTGCTAAGCACTCCTAGAGTCGCAGGCCATTGCTGCTTCTTCTTCTTCTCCATTATCTTCCAAGTTTAGATACTGTTTTGATTGATTAAAGCTTATTTTCTAACAAGTTTATTACATAGCCAAATCATGTTCCCTACCCCCAATCAACCCTAATACCTAAACACAAGCCCTAGCTTTTCTCTGAATCCTCAAGCTGGAAGTAGTTCTGAATTCTAAGTTACAGCAAGGTTTTGAACTGAATTCTATAAACCCTACAATCCTAATGCTATCTGAAGCCGCCAAACCCTCCTAAAACCTTAGAACCATCTATCCAGCTCTAGACCTACGACTGCAGGTTATAATTGATTAAACATGGCTGCTGTCCATTAAGAATAGACTGAGATTTGACCTAATACTGCAAAGTTTAAATCCTAATCACTGCTGATTCTCTAAAAGAGGATCCTGAGGCCTGGTCCCTGACCTGGGATAACTGTAAGCTTGGTTAGGTCAAGAAAGGGTTTTAGGTGAAAATTATGGTCAGGGTTTGGTAGAACCTACGGATTGATGGTATGGTTGTGTTATGTTGATATTATGGGAGTCTATCAGTGAAAGTTTGGTGTTTCATTGATGGTTGACTTTTGGTGAATTTGAATAAAAAATAAACAGTTTGGTTTCCAGGTTTTGGGAAACAAACTTTGGGTGGAATCTAAGGTTATAATGATCAGAATTCGACCAAATTTGACTGGTTCTGTTAGAAGGATATGGGGAGTAATTGGTCATATATGTATAAAATACTGATGGTTAGTTTTGGCTGTTGAAATTTTAGGGTTTCATGGAAGAAACCTGAGATGGAATTTTTAGGTTTGAATGGCCAGAATCGCGCAGCCTTTAGACTAGGGTTGTGTTGAGGTTTGAACCTAGTATGGACACTTGTGATGGTGGGAATGGTCAGTGGGTGATTTAGGTCGTGGGAAAACAATGAAACAACAGGGAGTAATTAGGAATTCTCAGACTTACTACTTCGCATAATGACTTAATTAAAGAACTAGTTAAAAAAAATTTAAATATTCTAACTGTGTCACGATTGTGGTGCTAGTGTAGGAATATTGAGGAATCCTTACGTTTAAAGCTGTTTTTAGGCAGCCACTGCATTGGGTTATCATGCAATCACAAGAAATGAGCCCATCAGCTGGACCTCGCATTACTAATATCAGCCATTGAAATACACCACTGATGATGTAAGAGCTAGGTCATAGATGTCCTAAACCCTACAGTAGGATCTTAGGTGCTGTTAACACTGGATTAAAACTCAAATTCAGTCACAGGAAAACAGGGAAATACTAGGAGCGAAGGTCAATATTAAAGTCTGAACACTGCCTATTCTCCAGCCAGACACAGTGTTGATGTGTAGTATGGCCTTTTAGTATTGGTCTTCATCATGGCTTTGGGCCTTGTTTTACCGTCTTCTAATTGCTTTGGACTGCATCAACTAATCTCTGCTTGAGCCTCTTTTTTTGGGACTCGTTTAATGACACTATTTTTGGTACATTGATTTCCGTAATCAATTGGTTGTATAATATGAGATTTCTTAGCTTTTGTCTGTACATTTGATTGTAGTCTATTGGGTAGCACTCATGAAATTCACTTATGCATTACATTCATAATTCCTTGTCGTACAGGATTCTAGCAAATCGACAATCTGCTGCTCGCTCAAAAGAGAGGAAGGCCCATTACATCTCAGAGCTTGAGCGAAAAGTTCAGACACTTCAAACTGAAGCAACTACTCTTTCTGCACAACTCACACTATTCCAGGTTTGTAATCATCAAAGCCGTCATCTAAAAGTCTATTGTAAATTAAGATTTAACTCAGAAAAGTCTATATAATGTTGGTTGCTTTTTTTTTTTTTTTTCAACTCATGTTCCTTTTTTTTCTTTTATATATTAATTTTCCTGTCTATTTTAGAATATTGTTGGAGATGTGGCATGGGAGTAATTATTTTCTGGTCTCTGTTTTTACTGGGTGTTAAATTCGCAACGTGTTTTCTGTGATTGCTGTACTCTTTAACAGGTTTTGCTGTATGGGGTCTACTACATGAATCCAAGTAAATTTACGGAGAGCTGACTGAAGGTAAGTGAGAAAGAAGCTAGGTAGACATAAGATGTTAGAATTGTGAGACTAGAAAAGTTAAGAGGAGAGAGACCCAGCCCAGAAAGTCAGCAAAAACCTAGCTAGATGGGGTCAATAACATGAATGCTAGATCCTCAATAGGCTCCATCCAAGGTCATATACAAAATTATAAATAAAACAACTGAAAAAACAATACCATTACTTTCTTCAACTAGATAATATTGAACTTTCTGGAGCTGACCTGAGCATGTAGATTGTAGTCAGATAATCTGTTTGATGGTGTTCTTCCGCGGGGGGGGGGGGGCGGCATTAGTAATCTTTTTGGTTAGGGAAGATTAGGTGATTTTGCTGGGGTACATCTGAAACTTCCACTGCTATGTTTTCTGAGTTCAGTTCTAAACAATGCTTTGGGTTGATAAAGAAGTGTTTGGGGCTGAAACTGAGGTTGAAACTTAAAACTATGGTTAAGCGACTGGCACCTAAACAGTGCTTTAGTGTTGTTAAAAAAAATGCAGGGTTGAAACCAACTTGTCAACACGTCTAGGTGACAGGGTGTCTAAGAGGTCAAAGAAAACCAAGGTGACTAGGCGACACCTGGAGGCCTAGAACCACCAAAGGGCCTGGACTCCTAGGCGATGCTTTGACAACTGTGGTTGAAACTGAGTTAAAACCATGGTTGAACAACTGCTACCTAAAGAAGAAACTCCTTATATTCTAGAAGTCTAGGATTAAGGTGTGATTTCAGGAGTGATTGTAAGAATCATTGTTGCCATGGTGATGTCTTTGCATTCAGGCTACTTTGTCTGGATTGTTCCTTGCTGATTTTGGCTTATGCCCCCTCGATCTTCTTGGTTCACCTAGGTGCCATGAGATCCGTTATATTGATTTATTATAAGCATATGGTTTAATGGTTTGGTATTTATCTTCACAGCGATTAAAATTAGGTAAATTTCCTAGTTCTTGAGAATTTGAAGTTACCTAATTGACTGTTTCAGCATGGTCATTCTGGTTAGTCACCTTCCAAAACCCAGGTGTTCTGACTTTGCTACATGGTTAATGAGTTGTCACTGGCACCACGTAGGCATCCGGGTGGGTTTTTGGGGGTTTGCACTAACCTTGTTTGGTGTGTGCAAAACTGCAAATACTATTGAAATCACTCTATATCAAAACCAATATATCTTTTACCATATTTTTAAATCTTAGCAAGAGTTTAACCATGCTAAGATTTAAGGAACTTCTAGATTTGTGCCAAAACTCAACATTAAAAAGTTGAAAATTTCACCTACAAGACATATCCCATTTTTGTCTTGAACTGGTGGTGGCTTTTTACACTCATTTTGCCACCTAGGCATCTAGGTGGATTTTTCAGGGTCTAGGACTCTAGTTAGCCTTAGTGGTATTGATTCTATCAATGCATTCACCTTCATTTATGCCAAGTATAATTTAAAAAAAAAATATTATTTCTTTTGCTGGAGATATTATTCATAATAAACTAAGATATTATTCATAATAAACTAACTCACCCCTGTTCAAAAGTTTAAAAGTAAAATTGCAAAAAGAGAGTAAAAGCCAACACTTGTTCAAGGACGGAGATGGGATATGTGGCAGTAGGTGAAATTTTCAATTTTCTAATGATGAGTTTTTGCACAAATCTAAAAGTTTCTTAAATCTTAGCATGGTTAAATACTTGCTAAAATTTAAAAGTATGGTAGAAGATATATCAGTTTTGATATAGAGTGGTTTCAATAGTATTTGCAGTTTTGCACACACCAAATAAGGTTTTTGCAGAACCTAACTTGTTCAACATAAATTAGATTTTAGTAATATTTGACTTGTTGGGCACCTTTTTTTTTTCCCCCTACCTAATACAAAATATCTAAGGCTCAAATAAATCATTTACCAATCAATATTCTTAGAGAACAAGAATATTTTTCTAAATCAACATCAGGGTGATCTGCACAGCAATACAGTAAAAGAATGAGAGTATATTTTGATCTTTCTAAATGTTTTGACTTGATGCAGCTTATTATTGATTTTTAATGATATAAGGGATACACTGTAACTTGATAAATAATGTTAGAAAAGACAGGAAATAGAATTAACACTCAAGTGCCTTGGCAGGTGCCTCATCACCTAAACATTTTGTACCCCTCCACTGCCTTGACAACTATGCTATGCTTTTCTAATGTGAAACTTCTTCAAGCTTGGTGTTTGTCTTCTATGTGATTGAATCTTACTTTCTTGTCTTTCCTTCTAGAGAGATACAACAGGTCTGACTACTGAGAATACAGAGCTTAAGATTCGGTTACAAGCTATGGAACAACAAGCTCAGTTGCGTGATGGTAATGTTTCATTCTTAGATTCTTTTATTTGTTAATTTAATTTAATTTATTTATTGTTATCAATAGTGTAAGGTTTAGTCTGTTAAACCTGTTCCTGGCATTTTTCTGACATGAAACAATGCTCCATTAGGGGATTCATGTTACTAGTGGTGGTCTGTTTGTTAGCTCACTTGTTTTGCATGTGTCAAACTGCATCTCATGATTTACTCCAACCAATCAAGGAAAATTCCTTCTTTACATCTAGGTTGCATTTACAAATTGTTGTCCAAATAAAGCCTGTCCCATTTAAAGAATCCTGTTGACTTTCACGTTGGAACCTTGTATATTCAATTAACTAATATGTTTATATAGTATCAATATATCATTTTTAAGTCTGCCTCTTTTAAACTTCTGTTTAAAAAATGAATGCTTGCATCCTTGGAAATTTCTATGAAGAAATATTTTATTTTGATTATTTTGGTAAAAGAAAATGATCATTAGATCATGAAAATAGCAACACAGCTGCACACAAAATGATCCAAATTGGTGAAGATTGTTTTCGTCATGAATCAATTAATTAATGTTGTTGCAGTTGTTATACAGAAAATATGTGTATATGCGATTATGCGTAGCATCTCAAATTGGTAAACACCTACACCTGTTGTAACCGTGTAATGGTATGTCTGACCTAGAGAAGTGTTGTTAGGAAAAAAAGCAAGCCAAGGTGTAAAATGAATTTTAGAAGTAAACAGCCAGGACTCTTATGTACATCAGGGTTGTTATTTGTGGTTCTAGGAATGTAGAAAGGTTGGGTTGAAACTTTGGAGTACAGGTTTTGTTTGGCAAATAGTACTGAAAGCTGATTTGGTGCTTGTCCAGAAAATGAACATGTTGAAATATAGTTCATTTGTTGTGTTGGAGCATTTCTCCTGTCTGAACAACGTAACGGGAGAACAGGGGTTCCTTAATCAGCTACCCTGTGCTTGACTAGCTCCTTGAAAAATAGAATATCTTAGCAGTTAAATAGCCCCTACATTTAACAGAAAATACTGAAGAATATATCAGGAGAATCTTGAACTTATGTCAATGTTACATGAGTCCTTGTTTCTAATAAAGTGAAAATTTCAGGGACACCCGAAGATGTATAGCGAAAAGCATAGACACCCCCTGAACTATGCCACACATTCTTATATTTCGAATTACTCACTTATGAAGTTCATTCATCTTATAATGTTGTATACTTTTAATTTGTCAGGTGAAACATTGTCTAGATATTTTAATTGTTATCTTTGAATGATATTAGCTGCTTTTTTTTTTTTTTTTTTTTTGATGATGAAACATAAACTTCCATTAGTAAATATTGCAAATGCATAAAGTCCTTCGTAGTTACATGGTTCATCTGATTACCACATAGGGATGGACCTCAAGCTACATTAATTACATTGATATCAGTTATGGAATAGCATGTAAATCTTATTGATTGGCTGTTTTGCAGCTTTGAATGAAGCACTGAAGCAGGAGGTTGAGAGGCTCAAGATTGCAACTGGGGAAATATCAAACCCTGTTGAGACATTTAGCCTGGGAGTGCACCACATGCAGTATGCGTCTCCATCATTCTTCTCACTGCCACAACAAGCTGGTTCTGGAGGCCATCAAAACATTCAGTTACAGCAGTTCCACCCTTCCCACACTAATATGGGAAGCCATCCCATGATTGGGGCCCAACCTCATCTTCTCTCAGATATGCTACAGCAGGACCAGATCGGCAGGTTTCAGGGCCTTGATATCAGTAGCAGGGGTTCACATCTTGTGAAATCTGAAGGCCCTTCATTATCTGCCAGTGAGAGCAGCAGCACTTATTGAACTGAACTTGGTATCAGTATCGACATCGACTTGCAAAACATATCATTGCCCCCAATTCATTTGTTACACTGTCTATAGTTCGGCATCTAGTCGATTATCCAGTCTTCTTTATCATTCTTTGTTACTGTTTTATGTTCTTTTTTCTTTCATTCCTTATCATATTTGTTAATAAGAAAAGCCTTATTCCTTTCTTAAGGATCACCCCGAACCCTAACTCTCCTTCCCACCCTCCCCCCCCCCAACCCCCCCAAAAAAAAAGAAAAAGAAGGAAGGAGTTGTTCAGGAGATCTCCTTTTTGCTATACATATGTATTTCTGTGTCAAAATTCAGGCTGTGATGTTGTGGCAGTTTCAGGAGTTCATCTCCCCATTCAGTTTGGTATCCATTCTCCTGGTGGACTGTGCTAAATTTTCTTTCTCTCCTGGTGGACTGCTAACTTTTCTCTCTCATTTCGTTCTATTTGATGGGAGTTGACTGGATGTTTTTGACTGTGCTCTTGTAATGTTGCTTTACTTGGGGAAGTGAGGTTGAATCCGTTGTCATTCTTTTTGTGGTTTACTATGGAAGAATTGGTTATTGAAGTCGTAGTGTTTTCTTTTTCTGTCCTGGTTGATTGGGCCAAGTTAATCTCTGTACCAGGTCGCCTCCAGAAAGTTGGAACCCATGGATTGATCTATGGATTCAAACCCTTAATTTATATTTCTACTATTATTTACCCCAAAAAACCATTCCAGCTACAGATTGGAATAGAAATCCCACTCTCCAGGCTACTGATTTTAATGGGAAGTCTATTAAAAGGGGTTGCTCTCTCAATGTGCAGCGATCTTAAGAGCATTTTAGATCCATGACCATTTATTGAGGTTGAAAACATGTGTAAAGATTGAGGAGTAACGGCGGCAATGATGGTGGGTTATAATGATCTAGCATTAAGCTACCTTATTTATTAAAGCAAATTACGTATAAACCCCTTGAAAAAATTAAATTACAATCACTTCCTACCTGTTAAGGATTGGAGTTAAAATGATAATGTTATCACTAAATAAATATTTGAAAGGTTACCAAAAAAAAAAAAAAAGAATTTTTTTTTGAAATACTAACTTTATTCTTTCTTATTCATGTACTTTTTATCATATTAGTTTTATACTTGATGCGTCCAAAATCTGCTCAGCACTTAGATCTCCTTGTGATAACATGCAAAACGAAAGCGTCAGATGTGGCCCGACTGCTGGGGTCGGGAGTCCACCTCCGAAGGCTAAGTTAATTGATGAACTTAATCACAAAAGGCTCTATTAGACACAGAGTTAAGGAATGAAAAACTGGGAAAGTGATCTAGATCGTAAGCCTCTGATAGTTTACGTCAACCAGTGTGTATATGGATTTGAGTCCTCCTCTACCTCGTAGGTAAGTAAGGTTTATATAGAGTTTACCTTCGAATCTTCTTCGTTGGATGCATTTGAACCTTCTTCGGATAGTCGTTGGATTCTAACAGTTAGATCCGTTGAGTGATAGACTTCTACTAGTTTGAACTAGTAGAGGACTCCTGAGATAACCTCACGGTTATTCAATGACTATCCCTTCAATAATGATAAGTGACGGCCGCCAAGTTGTGTCTGCCATCATTAGGGTAATTAACCTAATCCATAAGTCGGATTAGGGGCGTGCTTCTTGCCGATTTAGTTTTCTTCCTCAGCAAGCTATCTTCTGGACCCGGCTCGCTTGGAAGCGAGTCAATTCCCTCCGCCTCAACCGGGGTCGAGGGTCAAACCGAGTACGAACCAGGTTCCATCATATTTCCTCCGTATCACGAGCCCCCCAGACCAAGCGTTCGGTCGATCCCGAGGGCTTGGTTTTTAACTGGGTTCTTCGTCAGGCAATAGTCTCTGCATATCCCACTAAATGTCATATCACATTTAATGCGGTGGTCACTTTTCCTCGAGCGTTGTGAGGGCAATGCCACGCGTCTCTTTGCAGGCAATCTATCGTGGCTCACGTAACCCAAGCGACGGTTTTCGAATGCCTGTTTTTGATTCATGAGTTCAAACTTTCAAAACGTCTTCAAATCTCGACCGTAGATGCTGAATCAATCTCGATCGTTCAGGTCCTCGAACACTCGTGTGGGTGCTTAAAAGAGGTTCGTTGTCTTCGTAGGTTTCATTCTTCTTGTCTGGAATTTGAACCTTCGTCGTCTGCTTCACGCCTTCTCGCTCTCAAGCCTTTGCTTCACCAAATCAATAAGTTTGCTGATCCTTTTGCAAAGTTTAAACTTCTTGTCTCCAGTTTTTTTTTTTTGTACCTTACTGAAACTAGTAATGGAGAATAATAGGGTTTCTTCTTCCCTGGTACCCAGTGTCAGTAATAGTAGTGGTAACGAAGCTTTTGCTTCCCTTCCTTCCGAACAGTCGCATAGTGATAATAAAACCCTAACTGTCCTTTGGCGTGAATTTGCTGAAGTTTCCCATAAAAGTTTAGAGAGAAAGGACGAAACTTCTTCCACCCTTCTTGAGTCTGGATCTTCCAAGACTCCTAGGGTGACTGCCGAGTCTTCTAGGCAGTCAAAACAAACTTCCAAGTCTTATGGCGGACCTGGTTCTGTTCCCTCCTCTTACAAGGAGGAAACCTTTCTTTCGGCAATCCAGGGTTTTGATTTTCCTTCCTCTTATCATATTAGGGCTCCCCATTCTGATGAGAGGGTTGATTCGACCCTTCCGGGCGAGTTTTCCCTGTACATAGATGCACTGGAAAGTGGGGTTCGCTTTCCTTTTTTCAATCCTTTGTTCTCAGCCATTCTGAATCACTGGGACATTTGCCTTGGAATGCTCCTTCCCAATAGCTGGCGTCTCATCGTCGGCTTCTTGGGTTTGTGCTTTGAACTTGGCGTTACGCCATCTCTTGCTCTTTTTGTGCACTTTCATCTTCTTTCTATCTCCCATCCTCCCGGTTGGGTTGTACTCTTCAAGTGTAATAAGACTGAGCTTGACTGGAGGGGCAGCATTCTTGCCAAAGGAACTTGCCCTTCTAACCACAAAGGATGGCGCGAACGATACTTTTTCTGTCTTGCGCCTTAGTCAAATCTCAACTTCTCGATCGTCTAGAAACAGTATACTTCATACTCTGAAAGTAACCGGGTCCTTCCTTTATCCAAAGAAGACGAGACGGCAGCCAAGACGATCAAATCCATTCCATGGTATCAAGAGATACATGGTCTTGAGGTGGAGTACAACTCCATCCTTCAGTACTGGGGCTTGGCTCATTGTGAGCTTCTAACCATCATCCTTCAAATTTACTAAAGTGATATGTCTTTTCGTAATTCTGATTCTTGTTCTTCTTTGTAGTGCCTCCAAGAATGAACCCTGAGCATCTTCAGGCAAAGGCTGCTAGGGCCGTTGTGACAGCTGAGCAACGGTCGCCCCTAGCCCTAACTGCTGATCAAGAGGCTTCTGTTCCCTCTCCCGACCCTTCTTACAAGGGTATCAGGAATATCAAAGCCATGGCTGACGCTTAGGGAAAAGGGAAGAAGCCGATGGTGGAGAGGTCAAATATCTCCTCCTTCGCTCGAACCAAAAGGAAGCACGATACAGTTGTTGCTTCCTCCCACAAAAAATCCAAAAATACTGAAGATTGTGAGGAGGTTTTCATTCCTAAGTGGACATTAAAGTAGACTGATAGGGTGACACAAAACCCTGAGAGAGCTGCATAATGGAGCTCCCTCAGTCTTCTGCCCTCCGATCGTCGGGATTTTGAAGCCCTGAACGATGATGCCCTTGTTAGTCAGTCCACAAGGTACCGGCCTTCCTGATTTTTCATTGATTTTTTCATAATCTCTTATGACATCTTCTGATAATCTCCTCTTCCCCAGGAATGCCGTGTTGAGTTTTTATCAGCACATGGAAGCATTGAGCCGGGTTGGCTGCAACGGCTCCTTATTGCAGACATGTGAAGAGAATTTGGCCAAGGCCAATTCCGAGATAGACCAGCTGACAGCAGCTGCTAAGGAGCTGCAGATAAAGCATGACGAGGAGATGAACTCCTTAAAGAAGGCCCTCGACTCTTCAACGGCTCGCGCTGTTGCTGCCGAGTGAGAGGCTAAGAAGCAAAAAGCAGCTGCCACATTGTTTGGTGAGAGACTTGAGCTTAAGTGCACAGAGAACGAAGAATATTTGAAGCTAGCGGTTCCTAGCAAACTTGAGCATATCAAGCCGGAGCTTCGAAAGGATTGTGTTCGGAAGTACCTGAACAACGTACCTTTCTCCAAACTGCTGCGGGTGCCTTCAACATCCAAGCTTACTGCTTGGGGCAGAATGACATTTGGGAAAAAAAAATTCTTGAATCCATCCCTTCCTTCGATACAACTCCCTTTCGTGAGGTGTGTCACAGAGAGGTCTTCGGGAAGTTAAAAATGGATCTCCCTGACTGGGCTCGGGAAGAGGATGATCCTTTTCCAGCTGACCCAAAATACAAGGAATATCTTGCTGACGAACCGCCACTCCAAGAGGAAAAGTCACAAGTTGTTGCTGAAGAGGACTCTGATAATGACAATCCTAAGGAAGGCTCTTCTCAGGACCCTGAGAAAGGCTCTCTTGTGCAGGACTCTTCGGGCAACAATGAGGAAGAAGCTTAGGGAGTTACCCTTTTTTTTTTTTTGTAAAGATTGATCCTCCTCATTAATGAATAGATACTTCTTCCATGTTTGCCTTAATATTTCCTCGTCTCCTATCGAAAGCTTGTCTTGAATATCAAAATATAAAGGGATAATTACTATTGCCCCCCTGTACTTTGATTTTATTACTAATGTATCCCCTGTATTTTGAAAAATTACTAATCCAACCTTTAACTTTGTCTATAATTACTAATGCCCCCCCTCCGTTAAGTTCCGTTAGTTTACTGATGATGTGGCATCTCCATATTTTTTGAAAATCCCAAAATACCTTTTTACTTATCTCTTTACTTATTTGCCCTTTTGTCAAGTTACAGTAATACCCTTAATTAATTGTAGAGAAAAAAATTATCATAATCTGTTTTACTCTAAAAAAAAATCACCAAAATAAAGAAATAATAATTGAATAAAATTAAAATAGAAACCGAAGAGGAGGGAAGATAGAATTCAACTCAAATTTGGAAACTGAATATCACCTACTTCGTTAATTCATTCTCTGGCAAGATTTTGTGGTTTCGTCAATGGTGGGTTAGTAAAGCGGTTAAAAGTCTAAACTCCCATGGGGAGGTGTTACGTTTCGTTTCCAATATTAAAAAAGCACCAGTCCCCCAAAAAAAAAAAAAAAAAATTGTGGTTTCCTTCCCTACGTATGCTAGAGGAGAAGGTGGGAAACCAAATCGAATTTGAATTTTGCCAATTTCTTTAATTCAAAATAAATAAGTTTAGTGAAGGTAGAAAACCAATATTTTTTTTAATTCAAAATAAATGAAGTTAGGGTAAAATTGACATTTAATCTGGTTTTTATAAATGGGGTAGTATCGTCTTTTGATTTCTTAATTTTAATGAAGGACAAAGTGGACATTACATATTCAAACTTAACGGCTACTTAACACCGTTATAAGGAAGGGGGGCATCAGTAATTTTGTAAAGAACAGGGTTTTATTAGTAATAAAATCAAAGTACAGGGGGGCAACAGTAATTATCCCAAATATAAATGATAAAACTTATCACTTAACTTCGCATTCCTCGACGAATGATAATCTTGTAAAGATATCATGAAGAGATGTTTTGGAAAGATGCCTTAGCCTTTATCCTTCCTTACTCCTTCATTTATTGCAAAGTCCACACGTTTCCTTTCATTTGCTGCGAAGTCCAAACGTTTTCTTGCCTTGGTATACCATTCATTGTTTTCAATGAATTGGTAATACAACCAGTGGTGCGACGGTTGGAGGTATTCTCGTATCAGGTGCCTTTCCACGTGGCCTCCCTATGACCATTGATCTTGCTTGTTGAGGATTTCGAAGCGTTTTTTCGATCTGGGCCATTGGTTGCCTTTGGCTCTCAACCGTCGTCTTAATACCTGAGGCTATTTAAGTCCTTCGAGGGTACTCTCCATCTATCCTGCTATCTGCAAGTTAGATTTGCAAAAACGACATTCCGTCTTCTGCATCCGTATTCCTCGTACTCCAACAATAGCTCTATCAGCCTCTGAACAAGTGAGCTTTTTGCTATCACCAATCTCTTCTCCTTCCCCCTGAGTAAACTTCACAGTAGTAATGGGTCTTCTGAGGAGTTCAAATATAATAGAGAACTAGGGTTTTCCTTTGTTTCTTGTTTTGTTGGTTTTTTGTACTGATACGGCTTTTTCTGTGTACACAGTGGCTCCCAGAATCGATCCGAACTTTATTAGGGCGAAATCCTATAAGAAAATCGTTCCAGTATCGGCGGCGGTTGGGGCCAGCGAGGTGGTTTCATCTGGTGAATCCTCTAAGCGTAAGGTGACTACTGTTGGTGAATCTTCAAGTCAAATTCCCATAGTTTCTACTGATGCCACTCCTACGCTTCCTCTGCCTGAAGAGATCGCTCGTTCTTCCTAGGAAGATCTTGATCACTCCGTTGCTGATGCCCCTGCTGTAGTGACCGTTCGTGCATCCTCGAAGGAGACCCTTCGGACATCTGAGGCAACTATGTTGGCGTCTGATGAAGGTGCAGTCCCCGCAAGTGCTGCTTCTATTTCCAACTCTAGAGCTTGTTTGGCATCCTCTGCCTCTCCTTCTTTGGAGCCGGAGGATTTTGCCACTAGGAAGCATCGTCGGTTGGCAAGTGATGCAGCTCATCCTTCTCTTGATGTAGCTCATCCTTCTCATCCTTCGCCTGAATTAGTGTCAAACGAGTTTGACAAAGCGTTGGAATGGTGTACTGCTGCTCGAATGACTTCTGAGAGCACAGTTCTTTCCAAACTTCCAGACGAGGACTTTATGAAGTCAACGGTGATGTAAGTCTTTCTTCATTATCTTTTGATTCTGAAGGTTACTCTTCTGCTTCTGTTTAACTCGGAAGTTGTTTGCAGGAGTCTTACTGGTAACTTCCACAACCAAGTGGAAGCAGCCTCTAGGCTCGAGGAATGAGGTTTCCAGGCTTCGGGAAGACTCCAAAGCCAAGGATGCTGAAATTGCTCGCCTTAGGAAGCTAGCTTGGGAGGTTGTAGGAGAAAAGAATTCGGTGATCGAGCGTCTTCGGTCAGACTTGGATGATGCCAGGGAGAAGATCCGGCAACTGGAGCGAGAAGTTGGAAAGTCAGGAGCCAAAGGATCTGAAGCGTTACCTCAAAGGCAAGCTGTCATTCCTTTGCCCGAATCCCTTCTAGCTGACGTTCGCAGAGCTTGCATCTTCAAGTATTTACACAGTAAGCCCTTTGTTGACATGCTGAATGCTTATAACTTGCAGGCATACCGGGATGGTGAGAACGAAGTATGGGAATTGATACTAAGGAAAGATCCCCATTTTGATACGACTCCCTACAGTGCTGTTTGCCATCCTGAAGTGTTTACCAACCTGGGTCTTCCTTCTCCTGACTGGACCAAAAATAAGACTGATCCTCCGCCTTCTGATCCGGATATTATGCATTACCTGGAAGATTCTCCTGTTTATTCTCCCCTGGAAGGATTCAATTATGAAGAGCTCGCCTTGAATGCAAGTTTGGTCGAGGACCATACGTCTTCTGGACAAGCTGGACAAAGAGTATGAAATTGCAGAGGATTTTGTACACACTGAAATGCTTTTGTAATCCTCGTTTCTCCTCTTCTTTTTATTGAATCCATGCTGCTGCTTGACTCTTGTGTTTGTTCTGGCAAAGCTGTAGTGATCTTGTACGATTTCTTAATAATCACCGGTGATGACTTTCTTTTTTGACCGAAGATTGTATCCCAACTCTTGTAATCTCATATGTATGTTTGATATAAAGGTTGGCCTCTTTCGGTCTTTTGAAGAAATAAGAAATTAACTTCATCTTGAACTTTGCCAGTCATAATGCCTTTACTTAAAGATTTCCGGAGAAATACAAAAAGTCTGAGAAGGAACTCACTCGGGTTTTAACCCGATGCCTTGTAGAAGGAACTCACTCGGGTTTTAAACCGATGCCTTTACTTAAGGATTTCCGGAGAAATACAATAAGTCTGAGAAGGAACTCACTTGGGTTTTAAACCGATGCCTTGTAAAAGGAACTCACTTGGGTTTTAAACCGATGCCTTTACTTAAAGATATTTCAAAAATTCAATAAGTCTTGAAGGAACTTACTCTGGTTTCAAACCGATGCCTTGCGGAAGGAACTCACTTGGATTTTCATCCGATGCCTTGACTTAAGAAATTCCAAAAAAATTCAATAAGTGTTGAAGGACCCACACGGATTCTCATCCGATGCCTTGACTTAAGAAATTCCAAAAAAATTCAATAAGTGTTGAAGGACCCACACGGATTCTCATCCGATGCCTTGTAGTTGGATCTTGTGGTGTATGATGCCCCCCAATCAAAAGATAATTTGTTGAAAGCCAATAATTGCATTGATTGAGTTCAAAATGGTTACATCACGAACAAAATTGAAATCATCATCAAGGATAAATTTTTTTGAGATGCCTGGTATTCCACGAACGATCCAACTCTTTCTGGGTGTTGATGTTCTTCAGCTTGTAAGCTCCTGAACCAACTGGTTTTACAACCATATAAGGTCCTTCCCAGGGAGGGTCCAGTTTTCTTTGGTTGCGTGGATATGAAACTAAGGTATTTCTTAATACCAAATTTCCCGCTAAGTACCGACGATTCTTTACTCGGGCATTATAATGTGACGCTATCCTTCTTTGATAATGTTGAGTTCGTGCTATTGCCTTTGCCCGAACTTCGTCCAACAAATCAAGACTATCAAGCAGTCCTTGGTCGTTCGCTTTTTCTTCGAACTCTCTGTCTCGTAGTGTTCCCGCCATTATCTCCACAGGTGCCAACGCTTCGGACCCATATGCCAACCTGAATGGAGTTTCTCCTGTAGGTGTTCGAACTGTAGTTCGATAAGCCCACAGTACATTATGCAGTTCTTTGACCCATAAGGCCTTGTCAGCCTCAAGTCTTCTCTTTATCCCCTCAAGCAGCGTTCGGTTAGTAACTTCTACCTGTCCATTGCTTTGGGGGTATGCCACTGAGGACATACGATGCTCGATCATATACGTTCCACAAAATTGCTCGAATTGTGGACAGTCGAACTGGGTGCCATGGTCAGTGATGATAATCTTTGGAATCCCAAAGCGATATATGATTGACTCAAGCACAAATTTCTCCACTTTTTTCTCAGTGATTGTTGCCAAGGCGCTGACCTCAACCCATTTTGAGTAATCAATTGCTACTATCAGATATTCCCGTCCGCCTGATGCCTTGGTGAATTTACCCATGATATCGATTCCCCACATCGCGAAGGGGATGGGGTCTAGAATCGAGGTCATGGTTTCCGCTGGGCGCTTTGATACTGTAGCATGAATTTGACAATTGCTACATCGACGAACATACTCCATAGCAGCTTCTTGGATTTTAGGCCAATATAACCCAAGTCTTAGAATCTTGTGTGCCAGGGCTCGTCCACCCATGTGAGCTCCACAAATTCATTCATGAACTTCGGCGAGAGCCGAGTTTGCTCCTTCGGGACCTAAACATCTCAGAAGGGGTCCAGATAAGATCTTTTGTATAATCTCCCATTCTGCATGATAAATCTTGCTGATCGTATCTTGATCAATCTTGCCTCTTTCGGATCCTCAGGTAGTTTGTCATCTCTCAGATATTCAACTATCGGATCCATCTAGCAACGCTCTGCTTCAATATAAAAAATTTCTTTCTCATGATAACTTGGAAATGTTATCTCTTCAATGTAGACCGAAGGGTCTAGATTTTTTTCTTTGGCATTGGCTAATCGGGATAGCTCATCTGCCATTGTGTTTTTTGTCTTCGAAATTTGACATACTTTCAAACTCCTGAATTCTTTTTGAAATGCCTGCACAATCTCTTGATACTTCTGCAAGCGAGGCTCTTTAATACCATACTCCCCCTGGACTTGGTTGACTATAAGTTGAGAGTCACTATAAATAGTAACATGTACTATGGCCAATGCTTTTGACAACCTAAGTCCAGCTATCAGGGCTTCATATTCTGCTTCGTTGTTACTAGCTTCGAATGCAAATCTCAATGCATATCGAATGATAAATCCTGCTAGACTTTTCAATAGAATTCCAGCGCCTGCTCCATCCTTATTACTCGAGCCATCCACATATACTTCCCAAATGGTTGGTATAATGGGATCTTCAATAGTGGTCTCCATTGGTGTAGTAGTTTCTACTACAAAATTAGCTAACACCTGAGCTTTGATTGCCGTTCTGGGCTTAAAACTCACTTGGAACTCACTGAGTTCGACCGACCAGGCTACCATCCTTTCAGACAAATCAGGTTTATTAAGAACTTTACTAAGAGGGAAAGTCGTAAATACCTCTATCAGATGAGCCTGAAAGTATGGCCGTAGCTTCCTGGCTGCTGTCATGAGAGCCAAAGCTTGCTTCTCAATTTGCGAATATCGTGTCTCCGCATCAAGTAATACGTGACTCACATAGTAAATTGGCCACTGCTTCTTATCTTTTTCATGAACAAGTACTGCACTGACCGCTGAAAGGGACGCCGCTAGATATAGCTGTAAGATTTCCCCCTTCTCCGGTCGGGACAAAAGTGGTGGCTGTCCCAGTGCTTCTTTTAACTCCTCGAAAGCTTTCTGGCACTCTTCAGTCCAATTCGCTTCCTTGCTGCCCCTCAAATCTTTGAGTGCTTTGAAGAATGGTAAACATTTCTCCCCAGACTTGGAGATGAAACGATTCAAAGCGGCAATTCTCCCTGTTAAGCACTGCACATCACGAACACTTTTGGGAGCCTCCATGTCGATTAGAGCCTGTATTTTGGCTGGATTAGCCTCAATACCTCTCTGCGATACCATGAAGCCCAAAAATTTGCCTGAAGAAACTCCAAAGGTGCACTTTTCTGGATTCAGCTTCATTTGATATTTTCACAGTACTGAGAATACTTCTGTTAAATTTGCGATATGACTTGCTCTTGTAAAGCTCTTTACTAGCATGTTGTCAACATAAGCTTCAACCTTCTTCCCGATTAAATCCTTGAAAATTTTGTTGACGACCCTCTGATATGTGGCTCCTGCATTTTTCAAGCCAAATGGCATGACTTTGTAATAAAAGTTTTCACGATCAGTCATGAAAGCCGTATACTTTTCATCATCCTTATTCATAAGGATCTGATTATACCCTGAGTAGGCATCCATGAAACTCAAAGTTTCATATCCTGCAGTTGCATCTATCAAGAGATCAATCCGTGGCAATGGATAGCAATCTTTAGGGCAAGCCTTGTTGAGGTCTGTGTAGTCTGTACACATCCTCCACTTCCCATTCGCCTTTTTGACCATTACCATGTTGGCCAACCAAGTTGGGCATTCAATTGGTTCTATGAAACCAGAATTCTTCAGTTTTTCAACTTCGCCCCGAACGGCCTCATATTTTTCAATGGAGAAATTTCTCCTTTTTTGGATAACTGGTTTCACCTTAGGATCTATCCAGAGTTTGTGCTCTGCGACAGCCCGATCAATTCCTGGCATGTCTTCGGCAGACCATGCGAATACATCACTATTTTGTTGAAGAAAAAACTTCAACTCCTCCTTGAATTCCTCCAGCTGCTCAGACCCGATATAAGTAATCTTTTTCTCATCCTCGGTGCACAGCTGGACTTGCTTTAGCTTTTCTACTGGCTCGGGCCTTTGCATTTCTGCTTCTTCTCGATCATCTCAAACTTCTATAGGCAAGGCCATCACTTTCTTCGGGCCCTCCTTGTCCTTTAAGTAGGCAACATAACATTGCCGAGAGATCCTCTGATCAGAGGAAACTTGACCAATTCCCATGTTAGTCGGGAATTTTATCTTCAGGTGTTTCGTCGAAACAATAGCACCAATCTTGGACAATGATGGCCGTCCAAGGATAACATTATAAGCTGGAAGTTCCCGAACCACCAAAAAATTGATTCGAACGGTAGTCTCCTTGGGAAAACTTCCAATAGATAAATCCAACTGGACAGATCCTTCCGCTACTGCGGACGATCCCGTAAAGCCATATAAATGCGTGGCTGACGGTTCCATCAAATCCTCATCCACCTTCAGCTTTTGATACACTTCATAAGAAATTAGGTCAGCTGCAGACCCTGTATCAACTAAAACTCTATGTACCTCTCGGCGTGCGCAATCTCTACCTTGATGACTATGGCATCATCATGAGGTAGACAAACGCCTCTTTCATCCTCCTCGCCAAAGGTGATAGAATCTTCACCATTTGGCCTCTTCCACTTCTGCGCCTCTCCGGTTCCAACAAATTTAGATTTTGTCTTTAACCTCCGG
The DNA here is from genome assembly GCF_041222555.1 of Hakea prostrata. NCBI lineage: Eukaryota > Viridiplantae > Streptophyta > Magnoliopsida > Proteales > Proteaceae > Hakea > Hakea prostrata. The sequence goes on from NC_142609.1 coordinate 8,522,308, forward strand.
AGTGATTCGGGTTCTGGGCCTCCAAAAATTGTAAGGATCGGTGACCGAGTAGCATCAATCACCTCCTTACCTTTTTTAGACTTCGAAGCCTCCTTCGGTCGTTCTGAACTAACCGAACGATCTCTTTTAGGGGTAGCCTCACGTGGCTCCTCCCTTCTTCTACTAACAAAATTGGACAAATGTCCCTAAGATATTAATCTCTCAATATCTGCTTTTAAATGACGACAGTCATTAGTATAATGACCATAATCCTTGTGGAATCGGCAATATTTTTCTCGATCCTGCTGCTCTCCAGGCTTTAAAGGAATTTTGGGTGGCCACTTCAAAATATTTCGCCTTTTGATGATATTCAGAATATCCGCCCGAGGAGCATTCAATGGAGTATACTCACTTTTACCAGGAGATCTCTGTCGCCAAGCCTAAGGCTTTCCAACCCGATCTCAAACATTCTGCTTTGGCTCCTGCTTTTGCTCAGGAGCCTTTGGTTCTTTAGTGGAGGCTTTGTTGTCTCCCTGGCGCGCATCTAAGATCTCCATGACTTCAGCCTGCTTTTGGCATCTCTGTACCAACTCAGCATAAGTTGTAGGCATATCCTGTAGTAATAACTCCAGGAGTCTTCGGTTAGTGAGTCCAGTGAATAGAGCAGTTTTAGCTACTTGCTCATCCAAATTCTCTATCTCCATTGTTACTCTATTGAATCTTTTCAGATACTCTCTGATCGATTCGCTCTTTCCTTGTCTGATGGTAAACAAGGTTTCTTCCGTCTTCTTGACCTGGATTCCACTCTGGAATCGCCCTATGAATTTGCACGCCAACTCATCAAAGTTTACGATCCTTCCAGATGGGAGGCTCGAAAACCAATTTTGTGCTGCTCCGGTTAAAGATGAACCAAAAACCCTGCAGAGAATTTCATCAAAATTACCTGCAACTGCCATGGTAAGCTGATAATAGCCGATGTGGGCCGTAGGATCTCCGGAGCCATCGAATGTAGAAAATGTAGGCAAACGGAAGTTGTGGGGAAACTGATATCCTGCAATTGGCTCGGCAAAGGGGGTTTTCCGAATAACTGAATAAATATCCTCAGTTATTCTTCCTCTAGCCAATTGTCCTAGTTTTTTTTTATTGATATTGGCCAATTCCTGACCAAAATGAGTCGAGTGATCTTCTGCATTACGATCACAACCTCGAACAACACGATCTTCACGAGCTATCCGATCATCACGAACGGCCCGTCCGTCACGAACATTCGGCTCATCGTGAACTGCTCGATCATCACGAACGGTTCATCTAACAGTCGGTGAGTGAGTCCTTACTCGTGTATCCAACCTTGTATTTGAGTCGGTTGTATTTTCCTGTGGTCTATCAAACCGATCGTCCCGCCTACTCCTAGGCCCTCGGTCACCTTCGTGAAAGTTTTGACCGATATTCCGATCTTCAGTCAATCTTTGATCACGTGGCAATACATGCCTCCCTGAATCGCGATGATCCAGTTCTTGTGGTAATACCACTCGTCTGGTTAGCACACGAAGTGCTTGGCTCACCTCCAGAAGTTGAATCTTTATCTGATTCAATTGATCTTGGAATGTCCCCGAAGGATCATGTCCTCCTTGACCACCATCTACCTCAAGAGGAGGTAGACTTCCTTGGGGAATATCTGGATTATTCTCTCCAGGAATTAGAACACCAGTATCACGTTGTGCAGCAGCGGCTGCTGCCAATCTAGTCACCATAGCTTTATAAGTCTTTCCCATAGACGGTGCCAAATGATGCGTCCAAAATCTGCTCAGCCCTTAGATCTCCTTGTGATGACTTGCAAAACGAAAGCGTCAGATGTGGCCCGACTGCTGGGGTCGAGAGTGCACCTCCGAAGGCTAAGTCAGTTGATGAACTTAATCACAAAAGGCTTTGTTAGACACAGAGCTAAGGAATGAAAAACTGGGAAGTGATCTAGATCGTAAGCCTCTGATAGTTTACGTCTACCAGTGTGTATATGGATCTGAGTCCTCCTCTACCTCATAGGTAAGTAAGGTTTATATAGAGTGTACCTTCGAATCTTCTTCATTGGATGCATTTGAGCCTTCTTCGGATAGTCGTTGGATTCTAACAGTTAGATCCGTTGAGTGATAGACTTCTACTAGTTTGAACTAGTAGAGGACTCCTGAGATAACCTCACGGTTATTCAATGATTATCCCTTCAATAATGATAAGTGACAGCCGCCAAGTTGTGTCTGCCATAATTAGGGTAATTAACCTAATCCATAAGTCGGATTAGGGGCATGCTTCTTGCCGATTTAGTTTTCTTCCTCAGCAAGCTATCTTCTGGACCCGGCTCGCTCGGAAGCGAGTCGATTCCCTCCGCCTGGACCGGGGTCGAGGGTCAAACCGAGTACGAACCAGGTTCGATCATATTTCCTCCGTATCAATACTCATTCCTTTATTATATTCTTTCTCCTCTCTCCACTCTCATTATCTGGTATCCTTTGCAAGTATTAGTTTCACTATCAACCAGTAGTTGTCACCCGAGGAAGGAGAAGATCAAAGAGTGAGAGTGGAAAGAAGAGAGAGAATAAAATAAAGGGATGACGGTAAAATTGGTATTGTAAAAATTACTTGGATAAGGATCGGTAAAATTGGTATTTCAAATATTTGTTTAGTGAGACAACATCACTTCACTTTAGATCCAAAATAGTATGAGGACATTTGTAATTGATTTTTTCTTAGGGTTAATAGATGTAATTGATTGCAAATTCAAGATCAACACTACTCCCCTTATAATGATGGGGTTACGTAATGATTCAGCATATATTGTATTCTCAATTTTCCTATATTATCTTTCTTTACCTTGCAAAAAGTATAGAATCTTGTGTCAAAGATTAGGGTTTAATGGAATGCTTTTAAGCAAAGGCAGTACATCATCTCTAACTGTGAATATCATGTAAGAATATAAGACTGAGTTTTTTGGTTTTGAGAGAGCTAAAAGAGGGAGGAATTGATTTAGCACTTGGATTTTCAACATAGATGTCTTTATTGGTTAGATCAAACTTCCTCACATGGCACAACTTAAAAGGAGTTACAAAATGACAATGAAGGTGATTAAACCCTTCAAATTTCATTCGCTTTATTGATACTAGTAATACAACGAATATCACGTAAGAATACTGTTGGTAATTCTTCAAATATATCAATTCAATTTAATTGACGGGGAAAAGATTCATTACTTGGATTCGCTTTCCTTTTTGTGAAGTATTCGCAGCGGAAGTAAATTTGGATCCACGTTCTCGTTCCACCACCAAATCTCTACCAAGATGATTCCACAATCACAAGGAAAGGGAAGTATTTCCACAACCAAATGCCATGTGGAAAGAAGATGGAATAAAGATCTAAGGCAAAGGAAGGAAACCTCCAGTAGGTTTGTCCTTCCTGCATTTCTTGGAGAGAGGGAGAGAAATGGGAGCCGCCTCCTTTTCTTTGAAAACTTGCGTAATGTAAACACACTCACTTATGCGGTGGTTACCAAAATATATAACCCTATTTTGTAACCGCCCTAATAGTGAGTTTCCAAATTTGCCCTTGGGCATTTAATTTATTAATTATATTAATAAATTCCAACAGTTCTCACTTGCACAAGAGCAAGTGTTAATCTTTCAATGTGTCTCAGACACACATGTATATCCCAGATATACACATTCAATCTCTCTGCTATGTATCCTAGATACATAGACCTCTTGTGTCCCAGACATACATACATACATACATACATACATACATACATACATACATACATACATACATACATACATACATACATACATACATACATACATACATACATACATACATACATACATACATATATATATATATATATATATATATATATAGATCTCTTCACTATGTATATATATGTATATATATATTGATCTCTTCACTATGTATCCCAGATACATAGACCACCTGTGTCCCAGACACTAATATCCACAAGTCATACTGGCAAAATGGGTTGTGCGACCGGTGATATACTTGCACGCTTGAGCCCCAAACTAGAAACCTTTCCAGAAGGCCAGAATGGCACATCACTCAAAGAAACATATCAAATAAGCATTAGTATAACACAGTGTCCTAGGCTTATTCAAACTCACCAGACTGAAGGTATCTCGATCCCTCTGAAAGATCACCTTCTTGTCCTTAAAATGTTCACTACTATGACACATACAGTTGGCGCCAGCAAACACATTTAGGGTGCAGTTGAATCAAACAAATCCTTTCGCCCCAGACCATCACTACACTTAGGATTGACTCCTTTCCCGGTAGTGCACCTTTAGATCGAATCTATCATGACCATAGGTAACACCCCAAAGTAGCCACATCAATCTTGTGTTTCATGATGTCGTCGAAAGTCACTAAGAACACTAATGGACCATAAGGTTCAGGACTCACACAATGAGAGGAGCAGGGATCCATCCTTCCAATGATCGCTAAGCACACATAGTATGATATACGTGCTATGGTGGAGCATTCTATATACAATAGAACGTATGTCCATCTCAACACCATACAGGTCTTAGTCTAGTCGCAACCTCTTGCGCCTAACCCGAGTTTCTTTATTGTCGCCACCCTAGCGCCACATAAAGTACTCACACTGGCTCCTATAGGCAACATGAATAATGGGAACACTCATGTCGATTCTCTTCACAATAGAGAAACTCATCTTGATTCCAAGTCAAGGCGACATCATGATTATGAACTGACCTACACAAAGTCATTCACAATCCGTCTCATCTCTGCTCGCCTCCAAGGCGCTAGAGGCGAATGCTCGTGTGAGTGAGCCATTCTCTTGCCTATTGACATATCTTGTTTTATGCTAGAAGTAACACAATCACATAGAAAGTGAATAAAATAAATGCTGAAATGAACTCATATTACTCAATAATAAGAAAGTCTCAGTACAAAAGTAAGTCACAATCTAAACAAGCCCAAGGATTTTACATGAGAAATAAAAACATCCTTGGCTATAGGTTTGGTAAGAGGGTCAGCTACCATCTGACTAGTAGATATGTGCTTAAGTACAACTTTCTTCATTGATGTAATGTCTCTAACAAAGTGATATCTCACCTGTATATGTTTGGTCTTCCCATGATACTTGGGGTCCTTAACATAGCTAAGAGCTGCCGTACTATCAAAATAGACAAGGGCAGCCTCTTTGGATGTCATCACAATCCCAGTATGTCGAAGGAATCTCCTCAACCAAACAGCCTCTTGAACTGCAGCTGAGCATGCCACATACTCTGATTCCATGGTCGAGAGTGATATACAAGTCTGGTTCTTGCTACACCACGAAATGGCCCCGCCATTCAGCAAGAAAGCATATCTAAAGGTTGATTCGCTCTCATAAATGTCTCCGGCCTAGTCGGGATCACTATAGTCAACTAACCACAAATCCGATCCTTGGTAACATAGCATGTAGTTACTCATTCCTCTGAGATATCTCAATATCCTCTTGACTGCTTTCCAGTGCTCTATGCCTGGGTTTGATTGGTACCGACTAACCAAACCCACTGCATAACAAATATCCGGCCTAGGTAACATCATATCGTACATTAGGCTACCCACTGCACTGGAATATGGAACTCTTTCCATCTTGGTTTTCTCCTCTGGAGTCTTAGGACCCATATCAAAGCTCAAATGCAAACCCTTATCCACTGGAGTATCAATTGGTTTGCAGTTGTGCATCTGGTATCTCGCCAAGACATTGTCAATATAGGTCTCCTGAGATAAACCCAGTAATCTATTTTGCCTATTTTTGACAATCATGACACCAAGCACATAGCTTGCTTCACCTATGTCCTTCATATCAAATACGGAGGACAACCATTTCTTAATGGTTTCCAATAGCTCCTTGCTATTGCTAGCCATAAGTATGTCATCTACGTACAGTGTCTGTGAAACTTGGCCCTAACCTTAACCCGGATACTCTTTGACTGTAGGTCCGAAGACCCGAAGTAGAAGTGAAAGTCAACTATGTGCCATATTAGTAGAAGACATAGTGTTCGACTCCGAACCTATGGAGATTGAAGATGATGCCCCATACTTGAATACAATGTTGGATATAGAGAAGAGACTGCACCTTGATGAAGAGAAGTTTAGTTGATGACCTTAGAGCTTGGTGGGATATGATTTAAAGCCATTTTTCCATGCTAGGTATGTTAAAGTATATGTGTTTAAAGTTTCGTTTGATTCCAAGTAGTGGAAGACCCTCAAATCCTTGTCTTTGGATTTGCTGTCTGCCTGGGTCGACTGCTTGGGTCGACTGGGCCATGCTACCCAGCCAATCGACCCAGAGTTGCTAAACTCGAGCAGAATCTTCTGTTTTGAGTATTTTGCTTTATATACCCCATGACTTCATGATTTTAGTATCCCTAGCCTCCAAAACACTTAGAGAACGAAGGGAAACCATCTCCAAGCCTCCAAGAGTGAAGAAGAAGACCTAATCTTGCAATCTTGCAAATTCTCTCTCTTGTTCATCAATCAAAGGTTAGTATTCAATCTTTTGTATTCTTGATTCATTCTTTCCATGATCACTCTCATCTTTGAACTGAGATTATGATGAAGATGCTGCAACCTTGTAGTCATATCTTTACAATCTCTTTTCATTCTCTTATGCCATGATCATCATTCTTAACATGATTTTTATGATTTCTTCTTAAACTATGATCATATTCTTATTTTGATTTATTCTAGCATTGTAGAGGCCTCTCCATGATTATTCATACCTCTGATCTACTGTGTTCTCGTACTAGAATGCGATCTTATCATCTCTAGTTCATCTCTTTCGTTCATAGCATGTTTCTAATGAAAACCATGATTTTTACCAAAATAGAAACTATGATTTCAAATTACTAAGTAATGGTTTTAATGGTTGTTTGATGTCTAAATTATGCTTCTTAGTCTTAGACTAATGTGTTAGACATTCTCTCCAAGTTTCATCGCATTCTGGATTGTGTAGCATAGGTTTCGGATCAAGATTCTATTCTTGAATTCGGATTTGCTCTTGGGCAGATTGCTTGGGTCGACTGGCTCAGTCAACCCAGCCAATCAACCCGAAAGAACAGAATCTGATTTTTTTGTCCGATTCGATTCGATTGATGTTTATTCTTTTAGGACTACTTCCTAATGATTATGTGATGCTATTCTAGGGTTTGTTTGCTAACTTTGGATTCAACCTCATGTCCGTCTAGAATATACTCAAATCTATTTAAGGTAAGGAAATTTGTTACCATGTTAACATAGATTGCATAGATTTAGTTTCTAATTTGGGAACTACTTAGATTTGCTACTGTTATGTTAGTTTCTATTATGATATGAATGCTGCAAGTACATTAAGATCTTATTTCCTTATTTACCTTGTGTACTTGATCATGTATGTATACTTATTCATGTATGTTGCTTATTCATTTAATCTTGTCTTATTATACTCTTTCATATGATGAGATATCTATCGTGGATGATATGACTGAATTATGAATGTGATTGCTTAGGTATGATTTGGGATTGGGGAATGTCCTTTTGACATTTCTGTCCTTGGACCTCATTGGGAGTAGTATGGGATATTTCCAATGTTTCCCTTTGACACTTTCCCGGATTATTGGTTGTCATACCTAGGACTTGTCTAGCAGTGTTTGGCTAGGTTATACCCTTGTTATATCAGACCCGATTCGGAAGGGTATTGAGACCGAACAACCCGTGGTAGCAATGGGGATTCATGGGTGCTCAAGACCGGTGAGTTATATCCGTGAGGGGACATGAATCACATTGTGGGGACCATTTATGGGTAGAGTTGCATATAGATAGACTTGGGCTCATGGGCGTTCAAGACCGGTAACCAACCTGTGAGAGGACATGAGAGCTTCCCGTTTACTATATGTGGATGACCGATAGGGTTGATGAGTCCGTATTTGAGAGAGTCGGAAACGCTGACTCTAGATTGAAGGATACCGAAAAGGATCCTGAGAGGGGAGGAATGGACGTATCTGGATCTGAGTTGATGTAACTAAGTAGAAGACTTGCATTGGGCTAGGCTTAACCCTGACATGCGCCAATACTTAGACCAAACGGTGATGTAAGAGAGAGGTGACTTAACCCCTAGCCATGGATTGTCCGAGAGGGATGAAAGACCCTTTGCCAACCGAGGATGAGTGAATTGAGACCTACCCAAAGAAGTATGGTGCTATGACTTAAAGCATGTCTGCCTATAGAGACCAGCATACATAGAGTTAGATTCATACATGCATTGTCTGTCTCATATCATATCACTTTATGCTTTGTTTATGTTACTATGTTATTTATGCTATTATGGAATAACTTGCCTTGCTGAGTTTCTTTTGAAACTCACTCCTTTTTGTACAACATCTTTTGTTAGATTATTCTACAGGTCTTGATGGCTATGAAGCTCAATATGAGGAAGCGCAAGATGGAGAAGTGTACCATACGCAAGGTGTTGGCGACTATGAAGATTACTTTGAGGATTCCTCGAGTGGTCTCACTGGTTACCAAGATTAGCTCTACTGTGGAGTGGGAGCTTCTGAGCTTAATTGATGAAGTCTACGTTTATGAAGACGTTCTTTATAAAGTAGAAAAGACTCTAGCTTAGTTAGATTATATCTTTCTTTCTTATCTTTAGAATCAGTTGTAATCTCCTTCGATTTTCAAACTACATTCCGCTGTACTCGTGGAGTGAGATTCCGCCTCACTCTACATTTGATTTATATATCTATTGGTATCATTTCCGCACTCTGATGATTATCTCGTTACTTTACTTTGATTCATTTGAATAATATTGTTACCCTTGATTTAGTCTTGTTCTTGATTTTATTGTTGTGAATGTGGGAGGTTGATTTTACTAACTACTGGATCTTGTGGACTGTGGATCACACTCGGGTATGCCAGATAGGGTATCGGCTGGGTGGATGTGACAGTGTCAAAATGACATAATTACTATTAGATCTCTTGGTGTAAACACAGTGGTCTTCCTCAAGCATGGAAAAACCATTTTCCATCATAGCTTGGTGGAAGCGCACATTCCACTGTCTAGATGCTTGCTTTAAGCCATATATGGACTTCTTAAGCTTGCACACTTTGCACTCAAGTCCATTAGCTTCAAAGCCTTGAGGTTGATCCATATAGATCTCTCCTCAAGTTCTCCATTGAGAAAAATAGTTTTTACATCCATCTGATAAAGCTCCAAGTCCAACTGAGCAACAATGGCTAGTATGAGGCGGATGAGGCAAACCTAACCACATGGGAAAATGTTTCCTCATAATCAATGCCCTCTCGTTGGGTGTAGCCCTTTGCCACTAAAAGAGCCTTGAATCTCTTAATAGATCCATCCACCTTTCTCTTGATCTTGAGAGCTCACTTGTTCCCAATTGCCTTTCGGCCCGGCGGCAAGTCAACCAAGTCCCAGACATGGTTAACTTTCATCTACTCTAACTCTTCCTCTATTGCTTTCAACCATTCCTTTGAGCTTGACCCCGCAAGAGCTTCCTGCATGCTCTTCGGTTCATGCTCATCGACTGAAGTCATCTCACAAGTCAATCTCTTCAGGAGTTACCATGTAGGCTTCATCCTCTATGTCGAAACGTCAACGAGGAACTAGCCCACTCCCACTAGGATCTTCTGAATGAACCCCAAGTTCATTATTCAGAATCTGAATCCCTAGAGTGACAAGACCACTATCTTGTATCTCAAAGAATTCTGATGATTCTTTGTTAACTCCTGAAAGAGATGGAAAATCATTCTCCAGGAATGTTGCATCCCTAGACTCAAGTTCTGTTCTCCTCTCATTCTCATCTAGTCCAATGAAGACATGGCCCTTTGAGGGTTCAGAATATCTCACAAGGATACACTTTCTTCCTCTGGGTCCAAGCTTTCCATATTGGTGTGAAGTAGAGTGAACATATGCTGCACATCCCCATGTGCACAAGTAACTCAAATCTGGCTTCCTTCCGGTCCACAACTCATATGGTGTGGAAGGAACCGATTTGGTTGGAACTCTGTTGAAGATATAGGCCGCAATCAGCAAAGCATCTCCCCAATAAGAGGGGTAGATTTTCCTGCGCCATCATGGATCTCACCATGTCTAGCAAGGTTCTATTCCTCCTCTCAGCAACCCCATTTTTCTATGGAGTCCCTGGAATAGTAAGTTGTCTAGATATCCCCTTTTCATCACACAACCTTTTTAACATATCGGAGAGATATTCTCTACCTCTATCTGTTCTAAGAGTTTTAATCCTTTTATCTAATTGATTCTCAACTAAGTTCATGAATTTCTTAAAACATTCTAGAGCTTCTAACTTATGAGAAATTAGATAAATGTGACCATACCGTGTATAGTCATCTATGAATGTGATGCAATAAGCCTGTTCTTTTCTAGTATGCACATTCATGGGTCTACATACATCTGAATGGATAAGTTATAAAGGAAGATAGGCTCTCAAAGCCTTTTTAAATGGTTTTCTAGTTGCTTTTCCTACTAGATATGACTCACAGGTTGGCAAATCAGATAGTGAACCTTGGCCTAAGACCTTCTCTTGCTAGCCTATTCATCCTATCTAAGCCAATATGTCCTAGTCTAGCATGCCACAAATTAGAATCAATACACACAGTATTTTGGCAAATAAAAGCACTACTAGAATTAAATGAATAATCAATTGTATCCAATACAATGAAACCATTATGAAGGAAACCATAACCATAAACTGTATCACCTAGATACAAAACCAAAGAATTGTTTTCAAATACAACTCTAAAACCATGTCTCATAAACCACTCTTGTTTTTGTTCCCACCTCTGTTACTTTGCCTGGACCGCTGAGGTTGAGCTCTCTCCTTCTTGCGCTTGAAGCCTGCACCCTTACTAGTGCTTGCTTCAGCAGCAAGTACTTCAGTGTGAGGAGCATCAGCCAACATCCGATTCTCCTCTAGCTCAAGGTGCTTGGCAGCTTGATCAAAAGTCTTGACATCATCAGCATGAGTCAAGAAGATCTTCATATGCTCCCAAGTCTTCGGCAGTGACTTGATGACTGCAGAGACTTGCTCATCATCAGTCTTTTGGCACCCACATGCGCTCAACTCACTAATTATGTTAGACATGATGGTTATATGTTGCCTCATGGTGTGACCCTGGCGCATTTTATAACCGTCAAAGGTGAGTCCAAGCTAGCGGCCTCTTGTGGTGGAAGTCCCTCCGTACTGGAACTTCACAGCCTCCCACAAATACTTTGCAGTCCTATGCTTCTCAAACCGAAGCATTAGGTCATCCCTCATGGAGCTTATGATACTAATCCTAGCTACCCGGTCCTTCCTCTTTCAGGCATTGTAAAGCTCAAGGTCCCCATGATATTATGCAATGGTACCTTCCTCAATTAGGGACATGGTCTAATTTATGGTTTCCAACATGTTCTGTTCTTCTAGGAGATACTGCACCTTTTGGTGCCAGAGGTCATAATTCCTCTCATTCAGTTTATCTCCTTTCATGAAGTCAAGAACAATGCTCTTGGTAGTAGCCATTTATTCTAGAGACATTATATACTAGGATGAGTTCAACTATTATAGCATCAAACACAACTCAAGCATTAGCAAATCATACTAGCATAGTCAACCTATGGGGTAAGCATTTAAACCAAAAGAGATGCTACTAAACATTCAATCAAATTCTCATGCAAACCCACATAGACTTATACACTAATTTCATTCTTTGCAAGAAACATGATTAATAGACCCATAATTAAAACAATTTTAATATAATAAAACATGCAATCATGTTAATGCTATGAGGTGATTCACACAGAACACTTCTACCTCATTAGCTCCCACTAGGCCCCATTAGGCCGTCAATGCTCAAATATCACATAGATTGTCAAGTCATTGATGTCCAGTAAATAGAAACACATTCAAAATTGGACAATGTCTCAGACGGATTCGGAGACAGCTCTCCGTCTGGAATTCGTGTGGCTTTCTGCAACTAGACGGACGACCGTCTCCCAGACGAAAAATCCGTCTGGGTCACTGTGGTTTGTCAAACCAATAGACAAACGACCGTTTGGTCCACAGTGACAAAAAAAAAAACAGCGTTTTTCTCAATTTTTTTTGAACGATTTTTTTTCAAAAAACGGTAAAACACGTTTTTTCTCCCAAAAAATCATCCAAAAAGCACATGAAAAAATCCAGCAATAAATATTAAACAAAAATAATTATCATGGATTATCAATTAATGTAAAACTTCATTAGAGAAATTCACAAGTATCCTCCCAATCGGATCCGAACCCAAAACATAAGGGTTTCCACAAACCCTATCAATTCTCCCTTGGGTTTCATATTAAACCCTGGATTCTCCGCGGGTTTTCATAAACCCTTGATCCTCCCATTGGATCCATATAATGAAATTAAACAATGGGGGAGGAACAAAGATTTGTGGAAACCATAGGCTCTGATACCAATGTTGGTAATTCTTCAAATATATCAATTCAATTTAATTGACGGGGAAAAGATTCATTACTTGGATTCGCTTTCCTTTTTGTGAAGTATTCGCAGCGGAAGTAAATTTGGATCCACGTTCTCGTTCCACCACCAAATCTCTACCAAGATGATTCCACAATCACAAGGAAAGGGAAGTATTTCCACAACCAAATGCCATGTGGAAAGAAGATGGAATAAAGATCTAAGGCAAAGGAAGGAAACCTCCAGTAGGTTTCTCCTTCCTACATTTCTTGGAGAGAGGGAGGGAGATGGGAGCCGCCTCCTTTTCTTTGTAAACTTACGTAATGTAAACACACTCACTTATGCGGTGGTTACCAAAATATATAACCCTATTTTGTAACCGCCCTAATAGTGAGTTTCCGAATATCACGTAAGAATACAAGACTAGGTTTTTTGGTTTTGAGAGAGCTAAGAAGAGGGAGGAATTGATTTAACACTTGGATTTTAAACATAGATGTCTTTATTGGCACAACTTAAAAGGAGTTACAAAATGACAATGAAGGTGATTGAACCCTTCAAATTTCATTCGCTTTATTGATACTGTTGGTTAAACTCCATATGTCTCAATTCGATTAATTGAAGGGGAAAAATATCCTTACCTGAATTCGTTTTCCCAATAATATAGAATATCTGTAGTGGAAGTAGTTTGGATTCACGTCCTCGTTCCTCCACATTCCCGTCACTGATTTGATTCCACATTCTCTAGGAAAGGGAATAAATTCCACACCCCAAATGCCGTTGTGGAAGGATGGTATTGTAAAACCCAGCCCTAACCTTGACCCGGAAACCTTGTTATTTGTAGGTCCGATGACCCGAAGTAAAGTAAGAAGTCAGCTTTGGGCCATCCCAGTGGAGGACTTGGTGTCTGGCTTTGAATCCATGAAAGTTGATGATGAGGTTCTATTTATGGAAACTGAATCCTGATGAAGATCTGATTAGTTGATGGACTTGGAGTGCTCTCTATCTTGGTTTGAAGGCATTTCTACCTATTAGGTAAGTCACTTGACTTGTGTGCAAAACCCCTTTAGGATTGGATTTGATCTGGACCTTCAATTCCCTGTTTTGGTCTTGCTGTCAGCATTGGTCGACTGATTGGTCGACTGGGCCAGTCGACCAATCCACTCGACCAATGAGTGCTGTCTTTGGCAATTAGGTTGTTCTTGCTCTATTTAAGTCCAATCTCGAGTCCACTTCGTATTTGCTGCCTCCAAACTCTCTGGAACAAACCAAAGACCTCTGCAAGTCATCTCTCTTGCATCCTTGGTGTTTTCTTGACGGATCTTCGTCAAAACTCTTCTTTTTGCATCAAAAGGTATGTCTACTCTCTTTTCTTCTCCTCCATCTTTGTTTTTCTTTCCTTTTTGAGTTGAGACAGTAGAAGAGATGCTGCATTCTCTGTTGCAAACATCTCTCGAACATGTTCTCATGATCATCCTAAGGATTTGAGGCTAGAACAATGATCTTAACCATGATCATTGCAAGCTTTTGAAGGAATCATGATCAAACCATGATCTAATCTTGTTAAACATCTGATTTGAATTCTGATCTCTTTGGATCTTCTATGATTGATCATGTTAGTAGATAATTACTGTGTTTTCCTTCCATGATCCATAATCTATAAATTTCTAGTTGTTCTCTTCTACCATACTATGTGTTCTTCATGATGCATGGTAGTTACATATATGGTAGGTTTTATTTCCTTATTTAGATTTATGCTTCTAAGCCTTGTTCCTTGAAGATCTAAGTATGTTTTCATGATACCTTTACCTGAAGCAATGATCCATCCTCCTATTGTTCTGTCTTTGATTTCTATTTCGAATTTATCAAGATCCATGGTTGATTTAATTATGGTAACTTTTTGTTTCCTAATTTGGATCTTGATATCTTGATTTGATTGGTGTTTTGAGGTCCCCTATATGTTAGAATACTACTGATGTAGTCTACCCCTTGATTAGTACCCTTTTGAACCACCAAATTCGGATTTCATATCTTAAAACCTCTGTTTTTTTAGGCTATCTTTCTGCATTGGTCGATGGGCGGTCGACCAATCCACTCGACCAATGAGTACAGCAACTCCAGAATTGGTCTATGTTGGATGTTTTGGTATCTTTTCTGTTAGGGATCTTTCCTAATATGTTGTATATACTTGTTTAGGACCTTCTTCTCAAGTTTGCCAAGATCTTACTTGATTTCTTAGGATTCCTTTGCGAGTTATAAAAGGTAAGGATGGTTATTTCCTTAATTACATAGATAGCATGAATCTAGTTTCTATATTTGAATATCATAGATATGATTCCTAAATTAGATTCTTACAATGATATACTACTTTGTTGCATAACTTTGATTACAGTAGCATTACTTATTCATATTAAATTGATTCATGTATGATTTACTTACCAATGTTATACAAGTGATTGTAATTATTGATTTCTTTCCATATATGAAGTTACCATATATGTGATGATATGATTTGATGCATGTGTATGCTTAAGTATGGTTTGGAAAGGAGGGGTGTCCTTTTGACACTTCTGTCCTTGGACTACTACGGGAATATTATGGGATGTTTCCGGAGATGCCCTCTGGACACCTTCCTAAACTGTTGGATGACATATCTAGGATTGTCTAGTAGTGTTTGGCTAGGATGTCCTGTTATGTCGAGACCCTAATCGGAGGGGTATTGAGACCGAACGACCCGTGGTAGCAATGGGGATTCATGGGCGCTCAAGACCGGTAACCAACCCGTGAGAGGACAGGAATCACATTGTGGGGGCCATTTATTGGTAGGGTTGCATATGGTTAGACTTGGGCTCACGGGCGCTTAAGACCGGTAACCAACCCGTGAGAGGACGTGAGAGCTTCCCGTTTACCATATGTGGATGATCAATAGGGTTGATGAGTCCGTAGTCAGGGACTATGAGGACTCTAGTGTGAAGGATACCGGAAAGGATCGTCGGGGACGAGGAATGGAAGTATCTCGGATCGACTTGATGTAACTAAGTAGAAGACTTGCATTTGGCTAGGTTTTACCCTGACATGCGCCAGTACTTATACCAAATGGTTGTGAGAGAGTGTGTTGACTTAACCCCTGCCATGGTTTGTCCTGAGGGATGAAGGACCCATTACCAATCGGCTGCTCAAGACCGGTGAAATGATCCGTGAGAGAATCCAAGATATCTTAAATGGTTGAGGATGTGAGTGGACTTTCCTAAAGAAGTACGGTGCTATGACTTAAAGCATGTCTGCCAATAGAGACCAGCATACATAGAGTTAGATTCATTCATTCATTGCTTGTCTCATATCATATTGCATTCATGATTGTTCTGGAATCCTGCCATTTATGTTATTATGGATTTTTAACTGCCTTACTGAGTTTCTTTGAAACTCATTCCTTTATTGTACAATGTTGTTAGACTATCCTGCAGTCTTGAGTACTATGACGGTCCCTATGAAGAAGCGCAAGGCGAAGAGGCATATCTCCAGGAAGGTGATTGCGGTTACCACAATTACTCTGAAGATTCCGCGAGTGGTTATGCTCCGTACGATGCTTAGTCCGACCATCGAGTGGAAGCGTCCTTGTGCCATTTATGAGATTTACACCTACAAGGATGTTGTCTATAGAGTGGAGAACAATTTAGTTACCCAATGTACTAGCTACTGGGATTAGATTTTATTTAGTTTATTCTCTTTAGAGCTACTTTTCCGCTGGTTGTAAAGTGGGATTTTTGCCTCACTTTACTTATCTGTTTGATACTCTGATTATATCTATTATTCTGATTCATTTATGATTCATTCTTTCTTTATTGGATCTATGGTTTATCTTCCGCACTTTTGTTATGATTGTTCATGATTATGTTATTGTTTATGTGGGAGGTTGATCACTCGATACCTGATCTTCGGGCTGTGAATCACACTCTCGGGTATGCCAGATAGGGTACCGGCTGGGAGGGCATGACAGGTATGGAGATCTAAAGCAAAGGGAAGAAAAAAATCCACACAGAACTTTCCTTCTTGTGTTTCCTTGGAGAGAGCGAGAGAGAGGGAGCCACCTTTTTAGAAAATCTCATGCACAAATAATGTGATCACCCAAGTGATACTGTGGTTACAAATATATAACCCTACATTTTGTAACCGCCCTAAAAGTGATTTTTCAGTTTTTGCCCTTGGGCGTATAATTATATTAATAATTAATAAAACCTAACATCTCCCACTTGTACAAGGGCAAATATTAATATCTCAATGTGTCCCAGACATACATGTATATCCCAGATATACACATTCGATCTCCCTATCACGAAGTGTCCCAAGACACACATATATATCCCAGATATACATATTTTGATCTCTCCATCACTTGTGTCCCAGACACTAACATCCACAAGTCACATTGGCAAATGGGTTGTGCGACTGGTGATATACCTGCACGCGTGAGCCCCAAACTAGAAACCTTCCCAGAAGGCTAGAATGGCACATCATTTAAACAAACACATCAAATAAGCATTAGTATACCATAGTGTCCTAGGTCTTATTCAAAATCACCAGACTAAAGGTATCTCGATCCCTCTAAGAGATCACCTTTTTGTCCTTAAAATGTTCACTACTGTAACACATACAGTTGGAGCTAGCAAACACTTTTAGGGTGCAGTTGAGTAAAACATTTCCTTTCGCCCCAGACCATCACTACACTTGGGATTGACTCCTTTCCCAGCAATGCCCTTTTAGATCGAATCAATCATGACCATAGGTAACACCCCAAAGTAGCCACATCAACCCTTCATTTCATGATGTCGTCGAAAGTCACTAAGAACACTAGTGGACCATAAGGTCTAGGACTCACACAATGAAAGGAGTAGGGATCCATCCTCTCATTTCCAATGATCGCTAAGCACACATAGTATGATATATGTGCTATGGTGGAGCATTCTATACACAATAGAATGTATGTCCCTCTCAACACCATACAGGTCTTAGTCTAGTCGCAACCTCTTGAGCATAACTCGAGTTTCTTTATTATCGCCACCCTAGCGCCACATAAAATACTCACACTTGGCTCCTATAGGGAACATGAATAGTGGAAACATTCATGTCGATTCTCTTCACAATAGAGAATCTCATCTTGATTCCAAATCAAGGCGACATCATGATTATGAATTGACCTACACAAAGTCATTCACAATCCGTCTCATCTCTGTTTGCCTCCAAGGCGCTAGAGGCGAATGCTCGTGTGAGTGAGCCATTCTCTTGCCTATTGACATATCTTGTTTTACACTAGAAGAAACACAATCACACAGAAAGTGAAAAAATAAATGCTGGAATGAACTCATATTACTTAATAATAAGAAAGTTTCAATACAAAAGTAAGTCAAAATCTACACAAGCCCAAGGATTCTACATGAGAAATAAAAACATCCTTGGCTATAGGTTTGGTAAGAGAGTCAGCTACCATCTAACTAGCAGATATGTGCTTAAGTAGAACTTTCTTCCTTGATATAATGTCTCTAACAAAATGATATCTCAACTATATAGGTCTTCTCATGATATTTGGGGTCCTTGACATAGCTAAGAGCTGTCGTACTATCACAATAGACAAGGGTAGCCTCTTTGGATGTCATCACAAATCCAGTATGTCGTACGAATCTCCTCAACCAAACAGCCTCTTGAACCGCTGCTAAGCATGCCACATACTCTGATTCCATGGTCGAGAGTGATATACAAGTCTGGTTCTTGCTACACCACGAAATGGCCCCACCATTCAGCAAGAAAGCATATGCAGAGGTCGATTTGCGCTCATCAATGTCTCTAGCCCAGTCAGCATCGTTATAGCCAACTAACCGCAAACCCAATCCTTGGTAACAAAGTATGTAGTTACTCGTTCCTCTGAGATATCTAAATATCCTCCTGACTGCCTTCCAGTGCTCAATGCCAGGGTTTGATTGGTACCGACTAACCAAACCCACTGCATAACAAATATCTGGCCTAGTACACATCATAGCGTAGATAAGGCTCTCCACTGCACTTGAATATGGAACTCTTTCCATCTTGGTTTTCTCCTCTGGAGTCTTAGGACCCATATCAAGGCTCAAATGCAAACCCTTCTCCACTGGAATATCAATTGGTTTGCAACTGTGCATCTGGTATCTCGTCAAGACATTGTCAATATAGATCTCCTGAGATAAACCCAGTAATCCCTTTTGCCTATTTTTGACAATCTTGGCACCAAGCACATAGCTTGCTTCACCCATGTCCTTCATATCAAATACGGAGGACAACCATTTCTTAATGGTTTCCAGTAGCTCCTTGCTATTGTAGCCATGAGTATGTCATCTACGTACAGTGTCAGAATGACATAATTACCATAAGATCTCTTGTGTAAACACAATGGTCTTCCTCAAGAATGGAAAACCCATTTTCCATCATAGCTTGGTGGAAGTGCACATTCCACTGTCTAGATGCTTGCTTTAAGCCATATATGGCCTTCTTGAGCTTGCACACTTTGTGCTCAAGTCCATTAGCTTCAAATCCTTGAGGTTGATCCATATAGGTCTCTTCCTCAAGTTCTCCATTGAGAAAAGTAGTTTTTACATCCATCTAATAAAGCTCCAAGTCCAATTGAGCAACAATTGCTAGTATGAGGCGGATGGAGGCAAACCTAACCATAGGGGAAAAAGTTTCCTCATAATCAACGTCCTCTCGTTGGGTGTAGCCCTTAGCCACTAAACGAGCCTTGAATCTCTCAATAGATCCATCCGCTTTTCTCTTGATCTCGAGAACCCACTTGTTCCTAATTGCCTTTCGGCTTGGCGGTAAGTCAACCAAGTCCCAGGCATGATTAACTTTCATCAACTCCGACTCTTCCTCTATGACTTTCAACCATTCCTTTGAGTTTGTCCCTGCAAGAGCTTCCTGTACGCTCTTCGGTTCATGCTCATCAACTGGAGTCATCTCACAGTCAATCTCTTTAAGAGTTACCATGTAGGCTTCATCCTCTATGTCGAAACGTTGATGAGGAACTAGCTTGCACCCACTACCGCGCAAGTGCATGTCAGATTGCTCACCCTCTGAGGTAGATAACACATCTATACTCCTACTCCCACTCCCACTCCCACTAGGATCTTTTGAATGAACCCCAGGTTCATTATCCAGAGTCTGAATCCGTGCATTGACAAGATCACTATCTTGTATCTCAAAGAATTCCGATGATTCTTTGTTAACTCCTGAAAGAGATGGAAAATCATTCTCCAAGAATGTTGCAACCCTATACTCAAGTTTCGTTCTCCTCTTACTCTCATCTAGTCCAATGAAGACATGGCCCTTTGAGAGTTCAGAATATCTAACAAAGATACACTTTCTTCCTCTGGGTCCAAGCTTCCCATATGGGTGAGAAGTATAGAGAACATAAGCTGCACATCCCCATGCGCGTAAGTAACTCAAACCTTGCTTCCTTTTAGTCCACAACTCATATGGTGTGGAAGGAACCGATTTGGTTGGAATTCTGTTGAAGATATAGGCCGCAGTCAGGAAAGCATCTCCCCAATAAGAGATGGATAGGTTTTCCTGCGCCATTAGGATCTTACCATGTCTAGCAAGGTTCTATTCCTCCTCTCAGCAACCCCATTTAGCTGTGGAGTCCCTGGAATAGTAAGTTGCCTAGATATCCCCTTTTCATCACATAACCCTTTGAACATATCGGAGAGATACTCTCTACCTCTATCCGTTCTAAGAGTTTTAATCTAGTTATCTAACTGATTCTCAACTAAGCTCATGGATTTCTTAAAGCATTCTAGAGCTTCTGACTTATGAGAAATTAGATAAATATGACCATATCGTGTATAGTCATCTATGAATGTGATGAAATAAGCATGTCCTTTTCTAGTATGCACATTCATGGGTCCACATACATCTGAATGAATACGTTCTAGAGGAAGAGAGGCTCTCAAAGCCTTTTTGAATGGTTTTCTAGTTGCTTTTTCTACTAGACATGACTCACAGGTTGACAAATCAGATGGTGAACCTTGGCCTAAGAGACCTTCTCTTGCCAACTTGTTCATCCTATCTAAGCCAATATGTCCTAGTCTAGCATGCCACATATTAGAATCAATACGCATATTATTTTGGCAAATAAAAACATTACTAGAATTAGATAAATTATCAATTGTATCCGGTACAATAAAACCATTATGAAAAAAAACCATAACCATAAATATATCACCTAGATACAAAACCAAAGAATTGTTCTCAAATACAACTCTAAAACCATGTCTCATAAGAAAAAAATAGAAACAAGTTTCTGCTGAATGTCTGGAGCATACAACACATCATGGAGTAACAACGTCCGGCCACCTCGCAAAACTAATTTGCATGTGCCTATGCCATGAACCTCCACACTTGAGCTATTCCCCATCATTATTCTTTTGCTTCCTCTTGGAACATGACGGTATTCCACGAAGCTCGAGCATTCCCTTGTTATGTGTTCTGTCACACCTGAATCAACAATCCACAAATGATTTAGTTCAGCAAGCATAGTAGAACTTGTTACATAACAAGATGATGTATAACACACAATACATACCTCTTGCTCAATGCAATCACGAGCAAAATGACCAGGCATTCGACAGTTGAAGCAAATCAAAGGTGATTTCTTCTTGCCAGAACTAGTCCCCCTCGAATGCTTGGGGCCACTCTTGTTTCTGTTCCCACTTTGGTTACTTTGCCTGGACCGCTGAGGTTGAGCTTTCTCCTTCTTGCGCTTGAAGCCTGCACCCATACTAGTGCTTGCTTCAGTAGCAAGTACTTCTGTGTGAGAAGCATCAGCCAACATGTCACATACACCCAGCTGGTACCCTATCTGGCATACCTAGGAATGTGATCCACAGTCCAAGGATCAAGCATTGAGGGACCATGCCTCCCACATACGCGATAACACAATCATGAACAATGATAATCAAGGTAAAAACAATAAATAACATATATCATGAATAAGATAAGAACATATAATCAGAGTGCGGAAATAAATGATACCAAGTGTATAAGTATAATCATAAGAATGAGAAAATGAGCGAAAGTCACTCTCTCAAAGGCAGCGGAAAAGTAGTAAAATCAAGTTAAGTTACAATCCCATATCTAAAGAGTAATTCAAAGAAACTTAATTACATATCCCAAATATTTAACAAATTCCAGGGAAATGGGGCACTAAGCAAGGGTTTCTTCTATCTTAATGATTGTCTCTTCAAAAGTGTGGACGAAGAAAGCCCAGCACAGCCACTCCCTCACCATAGTGGGGCTAACCCTGGTACGTAAAGTAACCCTCTTCGGCACCAAAACTTTGATCTTCACCGTAGCTACCGCCCGAAGGGTAGTATGAGGGATCAAAATCTGTCACGTAGAGTGTGCCATCGGAGTCTTCAACACCTGTAGGAAAATCTAACAACATTTGCACAAAAGGAATGAGTTCAAAAGAACTTAGCAAGGCAGTTATTCCATAATTCATAATCATATAAGTACAAATCATAACAGGATGCAATATGATATGAAACATATGATGCAAATATGATTCTAACTCTATGAATGCTAGTCTCTATGGTAGACATGCTTTAAGCCATAGCACCATACTTCTTTGGGTCGTAAGTCACTCCCCCTTAACCAATTCCGTATCTTGGGACTGTCGTAGTAGTTGGGTAAAGTCCTCTCAAACCATGGTAGGGGATTCTGTGAAATCCCGCCTAATCCTAACCTTGCTACTGTGCCAAATCCATACCTACCATATGCATTATTCGATTTATTCTCTGTCATATGAGTTGCCTAGTTTCATTTGGTAGAAACTTATCTCGAAGCTGATTTCCCCCCCTTCTATTTCTTTCCTTTGATGAGCGGGTGATCTTAAGTCATTCCCATGACTGATCCTTTTAGCCTTGCTGTTCTAAAGAGGATCTCCATACACCCTATAACCTTGTGAACTCTCCACATGATGATTTCAAAGAAAAATCAAGTGTGATCTTCATGATTTGTTATTCCCTCTAATTGTTTCAAGACTTTAAACTTTTCATCTCCTGTTCCTCAATCAAAGGTTAGTAATCTCTCTTGTGTTGTATTGATCTACTCTTACTATGTTTTATTCTTTATGATTGAGACTTAGAAGAAGATGCCGCATTCTTGCAACCATCTCTTCTACAATCTCCTGTCATTCTTATGGTTTTATGATCTTCATATTGATCTTCGCCATGATCCTTGTGAAGTCTTCATGAAACCATGATCATACTTTTGATTTGATTTCAAAGCATGTTAGATTTATTCCTTGTTTCTTATAAAAGACTTATTGTTAATTGTTTTCTGAAGATTTTGGGAGAAGAAAGGTCAAGATAAAAGCAATGTCCTCCATCTCTTTAGAAGCCTAGTACTCTCCCAATTTCGAGGATGAAATTATTTTAAGGGGGGGAGAATGTAACATCCAGCCCAAACCTAGCTCGGACACCCTATTTATTTTGGGATAAAGAAAGACTTGTTCAATGTTAGACCTTAAAAGTTGGACTTTAATTTCAATATTATTATCTTTGAAAACCTTAGGAAGCCATGTCAGACCTTTCCCTTAGGGTAGATCTGTAATGTCTGGCCTTATCCTAACCTTCACCCGGCCCGGGACCTGTTATGTTTGTAGGTCCGAAAACCCGAAGTGGGGGAAATGAGACTTGTAGACCCTTTTGGTTGAAGACATGGTGTTTGACGCGAACCCATGGGCATTGACGATGATACCCCTGGTTTGAATACATTGTCAGTGTTTAAGGAAAGTCTGCGCATTGGAGAAGATTAATATAGTTGAAGTACCTAATGACCTCCTGTGCACAATCCGAAGGTATTCCCCGAAACTAGACTTCTTGATTGAATTGTAGAAGAAAACCTCACTCAAATTGACCTTGTATAGCCTTTCAAAACCCTACTTGAAGTTGCTGAACTAAACCTGTTTTTCTGCTGAGAAACATTTTGGTCGATCCTTTTGGTCGATGCCATCGACCAAAGTTCCCCAGTTAGCCAAGTTAATGATTCCATGGAATATTCCCATTCTATTTATTATAACCTCGAGCCTTGAGCCCTATTGCAATCATTTTCTCACCTGAAAACGTGGGGGGAGCTTCCTAAAGCAACTCCTTGGCTAATGTGAAGGGTACTCCACCAAAAACTCCTTGGTTATCATTGATTCTTGTCTACATATTCAACACCAAGGTATGAATCACCATTCCACCCTCTATCCTACCATTTTCTATTCTTTTCTATTCCTATCTTGCTGATGAGACATTGGAGATGGTGCTGCAACCTTGCAACCACCACTCCAAGTGTCTACTCATGCTCAATCCATTATTTTCTTAGCCATTCATTGATGCTATGCCTCCATCTCATGCCTAGCATATGTATTCTTTGATTTTTCTATTAACATCATGCCATTTTGTACCAAACTGAGTTGTATGGTATGTTATGTTCATGTTTATCACTGTTATATGATTCCAATCGAATTTCTATTAGTTCCCTTACATGCCATTTCCTTGTCAATGCAATCAATTCCAACTCATGCCATGATGTTTGTCACTTGAACTTGTTAGGTCAATTTGGGGCTTTTTGTTTGGACCATTGGATTGGGTTAATTTCTTGACTTATAGTGTCCTACTACTGTTGTTAAGCATTCCTCCAAGTTTCAGATTGATCCGAACACCGAAAAACCAATTTCGGATGAAAACCCCCAAAATCCACTATTCTGTCCTGGAGAGAATTTTGGTCGATCCTTTTGGTCGATACCATCGACCAAGGACCATCGACCAAAGTTGTTGCTGACAGCAACCTTGGCCAGTTTTGATCCAATTGACATCCGATCTTCCCGATTTCTTCTCTAACTTATTATTGATGTTTATTTAGGGTCTTAACAATTCTTTTGGACTATTTCTTGTATTCTCAATTCATCATCAATTCAACCTAAGGTAAGGATGGTTATCTCCATAAACATATAGATCATCAACTTATGATTTATGTTCTTATTTATGAATAGAATCTCTTGATTACTTTTAATCATTATAAGACTGTTATATATGTGTTAGAACAGTAGTATTGAAATCTTTATACTCTTGTCATGTTACATTACTATTCTTGTTTACTTATGTCTATGATGATTCATTTCAATATCATGATTTAACTTGTATTATGAAGATGTATTGGATGCATGAGAAGTGATGAACTTGAATATGTGATTGTCTACGTATAACTTGGGATTGGGGAGTGTCCTATTGAAGCTTCTGTCCTTGGGCACCGGAGGGAATAGTATGGGATGTTCTCCGAAGGTGCCTATCGACTCTTTCCCGGGTTATTGGATGACATACATAGGACTGTCTAGTGGTTTGGGTAGGATGTCCCTGTCGTATCAGACCCGAATCGGAAGGGCATTGAGACCGAACGACCCGTGGTAGCAGTGGGGATTTGTGGGCACTCAAGTCCGGTAACCAACCCGTGAGAGGTCATAAATCTCATTGTGGGAGCCATTTATTGGTAGGGTTGCAAATGGATAGACTTGGGCTCACGGGCGCTCAAGACCGGTAACCAACCCATGAGAGGACGTGAGAGCTTCCCGTTTACTATTTGTGGATGACCAATAGGGTTGATGATTCCGTAATCCGGGATTACGCTGACTCTAGTATGAAGGATACCGGAAAGGATCGTCGGGGGCGAGGAATGGACGTATCTGGATCTGAGATGATATGACTAAGTAGATGACTTGCACTGGGCTAGGCTTTACTGTGACATGCGCCAGTACTTATACCAAATGGTGATGTGAGAGAGCAGTGACTGATCCCTTACCATGGTTTTTCAAATGACTTTACCGATATTCCCCTGGCATTCCCAAGATACGGAATGGGAGAGTGACAGACGACCCAAAGAAGTATGGTGCTATGACTTAAAGCATGGCTACTGTCACGTCCTCCCAGCCGGTACCCTATCTGGCATACCCGAGAGTGTGATCCACAGCCCGAAGATCAGGTATCGAGTGATCAACCTCCCACATAAACAATAACATAATCATGAACAATCATAATAAAAGTGCGGAAGATAAACCATAGATCCAATAAGGAAAGAATAAATCATAAATAAATCAGAGTACTAGACATAATCAGAGTGTCAGACAGATAAGTAAAGTGAGGCAAAAATCCCACTCTACAACCAGCGGAAAAGTAGCTCTAAAAGATAATAAACTAGACAAAATCTAATCCCAGTAGCAAGTACATTGGGTAACTAAATTGTTCTCCACTTTATAGACAACATCCTTATAAGTGTAAATCTCATAAATGGCACAAGGACGCTTCCACTCAATGGTCGGACTAAGCATCGTACGGAGCATAACCACTCGCGGGATCTTCAGTGTAATTGTGGTAACCACAATCACCTTCCTGGAGATATGCCTCTTCGCCTTGCGCTTCTTCATAGGAACCGTCATAGTACTCAGTACTGCAGGATAGTCTAACAAACATTGTACAATAAAGGAATGAGTTTCAAAGAAACTCGGTAAAGCGATTAAATCCATAATATCATAAATGGCAAGATTTCGTAACAAACATAAATGCAATATGATATGAGACAAGCAATGAATGAATGAATCTAACTCTATGTATGCTGGTCTCTATTGGCAGACATGCTTTAAGTCATAGCACCGTACTTCTTTAGGAAGGTCTCAATCACTCATCCCTCGGGACATTCCATGGCTGGGGGTTAAGTCACCACTCTCTCACATCACCATTGGTCTAAGTACCGGCGCATGTCAGGGTAAAACCTAGCCAAATGCAAGTCTTCTACTTAGTTACATCAAGTCGGATCCAGATACGTCCATTCCTCGTCCCCGACGATCCTTTCCGGTATCCTTCACACTAGAGTCCTCATAGTCCCTGACTACGGACTCATCAACCCTATTGATCATCCACATATGGTAAACGGGAAGCTCTCACGTCCTCTCACGGGTTGGTTACCGGTCTTAAGCGCCCGTGAGCCCAAGTCTAACCATATGCAACCCTACCAATAAATGGCCCCCACAATGTGATTCCTGTCCTCTCACGGGTTGGTTACCGGTCTTGAGCGCCCATGAATCCCCATTGCTACCACGGGTCGTTCGGTGTCAATACCCCTCCGATTAGGGTCTGACATAACAGGACATCCTAGCCAAACACTACTAGACAATCCTAGATATGTCATCCAACAGTTTAGGAAGGTGTCCAGAGGGCATCTCCGGAAACATCCCATAATATTCCCGTAGTAGTCCAAGGACAGAAGTGTCAAAAGGACACCTCTCCTTTCCAAACCATACTTAAGCATACACATGCATCAATTCATATCCTCACATATATGGTAACTTCATATATGGAAAGAAATCAATAATTACAATCAACTTGTATATAATTGGTAAGTAAATCATACATGAATCAATTCAATATGAATAAGTAATGCTACTGTAATCAAGGTTATGCAACAACAGTATATCATTGTAAGAATCTAATTTAGGAAACATATCAATGATATTCAAATATAGAAACTAGATTCATGCTATCTATGTAATTAAGGAAATAACCATCCTTACCTTTTATAACTCGCAAAGAAATCCTAAGAAATCAAGTAAGATCTTGGCAAACTTGAGAAGAAGGTCCTAAACAAGTATATACAACATATTAGGAAAGATCCCTTACAGAAAAGATACCAAAACATCCAACACAGACCAATTTTGGAGTTGCTGTACTCATTGGTCGAGTGGATTGGTCGACTGGTCCAGTCGACCAATCAATCGACCAATGCAGACGATAGAGCCTAAAAAACAGAGTTTTAAGATATGAAATCCGAATTTGGTGGTTCAAAAGGGTACTAATCAAGGGGTAAACTACATCAGTAGTATTCTATCATAAAGGGGACCTCAAAACATTAATCCAAACAAGACATCATGATCCAAATTAGGAAACAAAAAGTTACCATAATTAGATCAACCATGGATCTTGATGAATTCGAAATAGAAATCAAAGACAAGAACAATAGGAGGATGGATCATTGCTTCAGGTAAAGGTATCATGAAAACATACTTAGATCTTCAAGGAAATAGGCTTAAAAGCATAAATCTAAATAAGGAAACAAAACCTACCATATATGTAACTACCATGATTCATGAAGAACACATAGTATGGTAGAAGAGAACAACTAGAGATTGATAGATCATGGATCATGAAAAGAAAACACAGCAATTAACTACTAACATGATCAATATAGAAGATCCAAGGAGATCAGAATTCAAATCAGAAGTTTAACAAGATTAGATCATGGTTTGATCATGATTCCTTCAAAAGCTTGCAATGATCATGGTTTAGATCATTGTTCTAGCCTCTAATCCTTAGGATGATCATGAGAGACAAGTCCAGAGATGTTTGCAACAGAGAATGCAGCATCTCCTCTACTGTCTCAACTCAAAAAGGAAAGAAAATAAGAGATAGAGGAGAAGAAGAGAGTGTAGACATACCTTTTGATGCAAAAGGAAGAGTTTCGACGAAGATCCGTCAAGAAAATCACCAAGGATGCAAGGGAGATGACTTGCAGAGGCCTTTGGTTCGTTTCAAAGAGTTTGGAGGCAACAAATACCAAGTGGACTCGAGATTGGACTTAAATAGAGCAAGAAAAACCTAATTGCCAAAGACAGCACTCATTGGTCAAGTGGATTGGTCGACTGGCCCAGTCGACCAATCAGTCGACCAATGCTGACAGCAAATCCAAAACAGGGAATTGAAGGCCCAGATCAAATCCAATCCTAAAGGGGTTTTGCACACATGTCAAGTGACTTACCTAATAGGTAGAAATGCCTTCAAACCAACATAGAGAGCACTCCAAGTCCATCAACTAATCCGATCTTCATCAAGATTCAGTTTCCATAAATAGAACTTCATCATCAACTTTCATGGATTCAAAGCCAGACACCAAGTCCACCACTGGGATGGCCCAAAGCTGACTTCTTACTTTACTTCGGGTCATCGGACCTACAAATAACAAGGTTTCCGGGTCAAGGTTAGGGATGGGTTTTACAGCTACCTTAGAGACCAGCATTCATAGAGTTAGAACCATACTTACATCATGTGTTCCATATCATATTGCATCATATTATGGCTTGTATCATATGGTTTATATTTTATGGAATGACTTCCTTGCTGAGTTCTTTTGAACTCACTCCTTTTTGCAACATATTTTGTTAGACTTTTCTACAGGTACTACCACTGTTGATTGTGGCAGTCAACCCTCTGGAGGCCGAATTGAAGACTTGTATCATACTGGTGGCGATGAACAGTTGATAAAGACTAGTAGACCGAGATCGGGACTTGTTTGTAGCAGTTCAGTTTTATATTTGTGTGTTAGGGATGGGATGTTGCCTCATTCCCTTTTTAACCTTTTACTTGAACTGTCAGGACTATAGCTTAGTTGTTTCACTTGTTATTTGGTGAATCGGTTGTAACCTTTACTTTTAGTTGACTCATCTTCCGCTATTATGTAAGGATGGGTTTCCTCCCTCCTTTTCACACTTGATTGTTTATACTAATGAAATCCTTTCCGCACTCTGATGTTATTTGTGAATCCTGCTGAGATCTTTTCTTGACTTTTATTATTAAATTATTTGGATACAAGGAATTGTTGTTGCTTTTGATTATATTATTGTGCTAAGTGACTATGATCGTTCCTAAACTTGATCGGCGGGACTGTAATTCACTCCCCGGGTAATCCAGATAGGGTATCCCCTTGGTGGATTAGGGCGGGATGTGACAGATTCGGTCACCACTCTCTCACATCACCATTTGGTATAAGTATTGGTGCAAGTCAAGGTAAAGCTTAGCCCAATCCAAGTCAACTACTCAGTCGTATCGACTTAGATCCAGATACGTCCATTCCTCGCCCAGGACGATCCTTTCCGGTATCCCTTACACTAGAGTCAGTGTAATCCCGGATTACGGACTCATCAACCCCATTGGTCATCCACAAATAGTAAACGGGAAGATCTCACATCCTCTCACGGGTTGGTTACCGGTTTTGAGTGCCCGTGAGCCCAAGTCTAGCTATTTGCAACCCTACCAATAAATGGCCCCTTTCGGGTATGTAGCATGGTTTATGTCCTCCCTCGGGTTGGTTACCGGTCTTGAGCGCCCATCAAACCATACACTACCACGGGTCGTTCGGTCTCAATGCCCTTCCGATTCGGGTCTGACATGATAAGGACAATCCTAGCCACACAACTAGACAATCCTATGTATGTAATCCAATAACCCGAGAAAGTGTTGATAGGCACCTTCGGAGAACATCCCATACTATTCCCTCCGATGCCCAAGGACGGAAGCGTCAATAGGACACTTCCCAATCCCAAGTTATACTTAAGCAATCACATACTCAAGTCCATCATATCTCGTACATTTGATACATCATCATGATAAAAGTTAAATCATAACATCAAAATGATCCATCATAAACACAAGTAACAAGAATAATAAATCATTATGACAAGAGTATATGAAATCACAATACTAATGTTCTAAAACATGTATAGCAGTCCTATGATATTCAAAAGCAATTAGGAGACTATGTTCACTAAGTATAAGCACCAAAACATAAGTATATAGCCTATGTGTTTATGGAGATAACCATCCTTACCTTATGTTGAGTTGATGACGAATCAAGAGTTACCAAGGAATGATCCAAGAGTAGTGTTAAGACCCTAAACAAACATAAATAAGAGATTAGAGAAGAAATCGGGAAGATCGGATGTTGAACGTGTCACGCCCTCCCAGCCGGTACCCTATCTGGCATACCCGAGAGTGTGATCCACAGCCCGAAGATCAGGTATCGAGTGATCAACCTCCCACATAAACAATAACATAATCATGAACAACCATAACAAGAGTGCGGAAGATAAATCATAGATCCAATAAAGAAAGAATGAATCATAAATGAATCAGAATACTAAATATAATCAGAGTATCAATCAGATAAGTAAAGCGAAGCAAGAATCCCACTTTACATCCAGCGGAAAAGTAGCTCTAAAAGAATAAACTAGACAAAATCTAATCCCAGTAGCAAGTACATTGGGTAACTAAATTGTTCTCCACTTTATAGACAACATCCTTGTAGGTGTAAATCTCATAAATAGCACAAGGACGCTTCCACTCAATGGTCGGACTAAGCATCGTACGGAGCATAACCACTCGCGGGATCTTCAGAGTAATTGTGGTAACCGCAATCACCTTCCTGGAGATATGTCTCTTCGCCTTGCGCTTCTTCATAGGGACCGTCATAGTACTCAGTACCTGCAGGATAGTCTAACAACATTGTACAATAAAGGAATGAGTTTCAAAGAAACTCAGTAAGGCAGTTAAAAATCCATAATAACATAAATGGCAGAATTCCAGAACAAACATAATGCAATATGATATGAGACCAACAATGAATGAATGAATCTAACTCTATGGATGCTGGTCTCTATTGGCAGACATGCTTTAAGTCATAGCACCGTACTTCTTTAGGAAAGTCCACTCACATCCTCAACCATTTAAGATATCTTGGATTCTCTCACGGATCATTTCACCGGTCTTGAGCAGCCGATTGGTAATGGGTCCTTCATCCCTCAGGACAAACCTTGGCAGGGGTTAAGTCAACACACTCTCTCACAACCATTTGGTATAAGTACTGGCGCATGTCAGGGTAAAACCTAGCCAAATGCAAGTCTTCTACTTAGTTACATCAAGTCAGATCCAGATACTTCCATTCCTCGTCCCTGACGATCCTTTCCGGTATCCTTCACACTAGAGTCAGCGTATCCTATGGCACCAACCAACTCGGACTACGGACTCATCAACCCTATTGATCATCCACATATGGTAAACGGGAAGCTCTCACGTCCTCTCACGGGTTGGTTACCGGTCTTAAGCACCCGTGAGCCCAAGTCTAACCATATGCAACCCTACCAATAAATGGCCCCCACAATGTGATTCCTGTCCTCTCACGGGTTGGTTACCGGTCTTGAGCGCCCATGAATCCCCATTGCTACCACGGGTCGTTCGGTCTCAATACCCCTCCGATTAGGGTCCGACATAACAGGACATCCTAGCCAAACACTACTAGACAATCCTAGATATGTCATCCAACAGCTTTAGGAAGGTGTCCAGAGGGCATCTCCGGAAACATCCCATAATATTCCCGTAGTAGTCCAAGGACAGAAGTGTCGAAAGGACACCTCTCCTTTCCAAACCATACGTAAGCATACACATGCATCAATTCATATCATCACATATATGGTAACTTCATATATGGAAAGAAATCAGTAATTACAATCACTTGTATAACATCGGTAAGTAAATCATACATGAATCAATTCAATATGAATAAGTAATGCTACTATAATCAAAGTTATGCAACAGTAGTATATCATTCTAAGAATCTAATTTAGGAAACATATTAATGATATTCAAATATAGAAACTAGATTCATGCTATCTATGTAATTAAGGAAATAACCATCCTTACCTTTTATAACTCGCAAGGAATCCTAAGAAATCAAGTAAGATCTTGGCAAACTTGAGAAGAAGGTCCTAAACAAGTATATACAACATATTAGGAAAGATCCCTAACAGCAAAGATATCAAAACATCCAAAAGCAGACCAAATCTGGAGTTGCTGTACTCATTGGTCGAGTGGATTGGTCGAGTGGTCCAGTCGACCAATCAGTCGACCAATGCAGACAGTAGCCTATAAAATCAGAGTTTTAAGATATGGAATCCGAATTTGGTGGTTCAAAAGGGTACTAATCAAGGGGTAGACTACATCAGTAGTATTCTAACATATAGGGGACCTCAAAACACTAATCAACTCAAGGTATCAAGATCCAAATTAGGAAACAAAAAGTTACCATAATTAACTCAAACATGGATCTTGATGAATTTGAAATAGAAAACAAAGACAAGAACAATAGGAGGATGGATCATTGCTTTTGGTAATGAAAACATGAGAACATACATAGGTCTTCATGGAATAAGGCTTAGAAGCATAAATCTAAATAAGGAAATAAAACCTACCATATATGTAACTATCATGCATCATGAAGAACACATAGTATGGTAGAAGAGAACATCTAAAAATCTATAGATTATGGATCATGGAAAGAAACACAGTAATTACTACTAACATGATCAATCAAAAGAAGATCCAAAGAGATCAGAATTCAGATTAGAAGTTTAACAAAGATTAAATCATGGTTTTGATCATGAATCCTTCAAAAGCTTGCAATGATCATGGTTAAGATCATTGTTCTAGCCTTAAATCCTTAGGATGATCATGAGAACATGTTCAGAGATGTTTGCAACAGAGGATGCAGCATCTCTTCTACTGTCTCAACTCAAAAAGGAAAGAAAAACAAAGATGGAGGAGAAGAAGAGAGAGTAGACATACCTTTTGATGCAAAAAGAAGAGTTTCGACGAAGATCCGTCGAGAAAACACCAAGGATGCAAGAGAGATGACTTGCAGAGGTCTTTGGTTCGTTCCAGAGGGTTTGGAGGCAGCAAATACGAAGTGGACTCGAGGTTGGACTTAAATAGAGCAAGAACAACCTAATTGCCAAAGACAAAGCACTCATTGGTCGAGTGGATTGGTCGACTGGGCCCGCCGACCAATCAGTCGACCAATGCCGACAAGAAGGCCAAA
This sequence comes from Hakea prostrata, assembly GCF_041222555.1. Taxonomy (NCBI): domain Eukaryota; kingdom Viridiplantae; phylum Streptophyta; class Magnoliopsida; order Proteales; family Proteaceae; genus Hakea; species Hakea prostrata. The sequence goes on from NC_142609.1 coordinate 8,555,562, forward strand.
ACAGGGAATTGAAGGTCCAGATCAAATCCAATCCTAAAGGGGTTTTGCACACAAGTCAAGTGACTTACCTAATAGGTAGAAATGCCTTCAAACCAAGATAGAGAGCACTCCAAGTCCATCAACTAATTAGATCTTCATCAGGATTCAGTTTCCATAAATAGAACCTCATCATCAACTTTCATGGATTCAAAGCCAGACACCAAGTCCTCTACTGGGATGGCCCAAAGCTGACTTCTTACTTTACTTCGGGTCATCGGACCTACGAACAACAAGGTTTCCGGGTCAAGGTTAGGGCTGGGTTTCACATTCTTCTCCCCTTAAAGAAATTTCGTCCCCGAAATTGAAAGCGTACCTGTGCTTCCAAAGAGGTAAGGAAACTTCTCCTTCATATCTTCTTCCTTCTCCCAAGAAGCTTCTTCAGGGGTATGGTTCTTCCACCGAATCTTCACCAAAGGAATGGCGCGATTCCGCAGCTGCTTGTCCTTCCTATCCAGGATTTCGGCCGGTTCTTCATCATAGGTCAAATCAGCACTAAGTCCTTCAGTGCTTGCTGCAAAATGTGTTCCGGATTCTCTATGTATTTTCGGAGCATCGAAATATGAAACACATTGTGCACACCAGCAAGAGACGGAGGTAATGCTAATCGATACGCAACAGGTCCAACCTTTTCCAAAATCTCGAAAGGTCCAATGTAACGAGGGCTAAGCTTTCCCTTAACATTGAATCTCATCACACCCTTCATTGGTGAGACCTTCGGAAAGACTTTCTCTCCAACTTGAAATTCCAAATCGGTCCTTCTCTTATCAAGCATAAGATTTCTGTCTCGATCAAGGCGGACTTAATCCTTTCTCTTATCATATCTACCATAGCACTTGTAGCTTCAATCATCTCTCGGACCTAAGACTTTTCTTTCACCTGTCTCAGTCCAAGACAAAGGTGTCCTACAAGTACTACCATACAAAGCCTTGAATGGAGCCATGCCTATTGTTGCTTGATAACCGTTGTTATAGGCAAACTCAACCAAAGCTAGGTGTTCATCCCAATTACCACCCATATCCACCACACAAGATCTGAGCATGTCTTCCAATGTCTGAATTGTCCGCTCGCATTGTCCATCGATCGTGGATGATGAGCTGTGCTCAAGTTCAATTGGGTTCCCAAGGCCTTCGCAAACTATTCCAAAACCTTGAGGTGAACCTAGGATCACGATCCGAAACAATACTCAATGGCACACCATGCAGACGAACCACATTATCCACATAAAGCCTTGCTAACTTATCCGGAGTATGAGTGATCTTCATAGGAATGAAATGGGCTGATTTGGTCAACCTATCAACAATCACCCACACAAGTGTCATTGCCTTTACTTGTCCGAGGCAAGCTAGTCACAAAGTCCATGGAGATATCTTCCCACTTCCAACTAGGAATAGGAAGAGGCTGAAGTAATCCAGATGGAGGTTGTCGAACGGCTTTCACACGTTGGCAAGTCTCACACTTGGCAACAAAATCATCAACATCCGCCTTTAGACCAATCCACCGGAAATGTTCCTTCAAGTCCTTGTACATCTTGGTGCTTCCGGGTGTACAAAGAAAGACCGATCGGTGTGCTTCCTTCAATATTTCTTTCTTAACTTCTTCGTTTGCAGGCACACAGTCTTCCTCTAAACAACAAAGCACCATCCATGGATATACCAAAGTCGGGGTCCGACTCGAGATTCGAAGAAATCTTCTCAACTTTGGTCAAAAACTCTTGATCGAACTCTGCAGAGCAACAATCTTATCTCTAAGACCAGATCTTGCCGTCATGGCGTAAAGAATAAAATCGGAATTCTCGAGAACGATTTCCAAATCAAAACTCTCAATAGAAGACCACAATGGTAAACTCAAAGCATTCAAATCCAAAGTCTTCTTCCGGTTCTTCCTACTAAGAGCATCGGCAACAACATTTGCTTTCCCAGGATGATACTTGAATATCACAATCATAATCGGAGACTAGTTCCAACCATCTCCTTTGTCTCATGTTCAACTCCTTTTGGGTAAAGAAGTATTTCAAACTCTTATGATCCGTGAAAATGGCAATCTTCTCACCGTAGAGATAATGTCTCCAAATCTTCAAAGCGAAGACAACGGCGGCAAGTTCTAGATCGTGAGTGGGGTAATTCCGCTCATAATCCTTCAATTGCCGAGAAGCATAGGCTACGACCTTGCCATGTTGCATCAAGACACAACCCAAACCAATCTTTGACGATCGGTATAAACCGTCATACCACCGGAACTATCGGTATAGTCAAAACCGGGGCACTTGTCAATCTATCTTTCAACTCTTGGAAATTCTTCTCACAAAGCGTCAGACCAAACAAACTTCTCTTCTTTCCCGGTCAACTTAGTCATAGGAGCAGCCAACCGAGAAAAGTTCTCAATAAACCTTCGGTAGTAACCCGCCAATCCAAGAAAACTTCTTATTTCCGTTATCGACTTCGGTCTCTCCCAATCAGCCACAGACTTGGACCTTTTCGGGATCGACACGAATACCTTCGGCTGAAACTACATGACCAAGGAATACCACTCTCTTAAGCCAGAAATCACACTTGCTAAACTTAGCAAACAACTTCTTTTCTCGCAACCTTTGCAAAGTGAAACTTAGATGACTCGCATGCTCTTCTTCGCTCTTCGAATAGATCAAGATGTCATCAATGAAAACAATCACAAACTTATCAAGCACATCACGAAATACTCGGTTCATGAGGTCCATGAACACCGCAGGAGCATTGGTCAATCCGAAGGGCATGACTCTAAACTCGTAGTGACCATACCGCGTTCGGAAAGCTGTCTTGAAGATATCACTAGACTTCACTTTCAATTGGTGATATCCGGACCTTAAGTCAATCTTCGAGAACACAATCGCACCCTTCAACCGATCGAAGAGATCATCGATTCTCGGGCAGCGGATCTCTATTCTTGATAGTCAACTTATTCAACTCACGGTAGTCGATGCACAAGCGCATACTACCGTCTTTCTTCTTGACGAACAAGACCGGAGCTCCCCAAGGTGACACACTAGGCTGTACGAAACCTCTATCAATGAGCTCATTCAACTGATTTTGCAACTCTTTCAACTCAGTAGGAGCCATCCTATACGGAGCTTTAGATACCGGAGCAGCACCAGTGGACGAGATCAATAGAGAATTCGACATCTCTCGTCCGGAGGCACTCCCGATAGATCATCGTGGAAGACATCAACAAAGTCGCAGACAACTCGACTTCGTCGACTCTTTTCTCCACTATACCCTTGCCTTCGGATGAAGCATCATCCACTAGGGCATAGACTTGCATCGCGTGCAGACAAGACCTTCTTACAAACCCTTCTCTTTTCACCCCGAAATTCAAAGACCGGACTTCCACAAATATGGAACCGAATCTTCTTTGAGGAACAAAGGAACACAGCTTTGTGGGCCGTCAACCAATCGATTCCCAAAATAACATCGAAGTCCTTCATGTCAAGAATCACAAAATTGGCTTCCAAGTTCTTCTCACCAATCAACACAGACATTTAGATAACCCCTTATCTAGTTTCACAACAGACCAAGAGGTGTACTAATCAATAAACAACTAGACAACTTCTCAGGGATTAGGTTAGTCTTCTTGATGAATGCGAGATGACATGAACGAATGAGATGCACCCGTATCAAATAAGACAAATGCAGAAATAGAAGCGACTAACAATGTACCCGTAATCACATCATGGCTTGGATCCCGCTCAAGATCGGAAATACTGAAAACTCTACCAGAGGGAGGAGCAGGAGCACTCTTCACCACCGGGGGCAGCTGTTGTGGCAGTGCCGCTTCGGACAGCACGAGCAAAATGACCAGCTTGCTTGCAGAGAAGCAAACAGATTGCTGGATCCAACAGGGGTGGCTGCAACAGAGGGCTTCCGAACAAAAGGCCTTGCACTTGCACTTGCACTTGCACTTGCACTTGCTGGTGGTCGGTTTCCGCCATACCGTTTAAACCGGCCGGGCTGCTGAAAACCCGTGTTCGACCTACACTCTTAGCCCGAAAGGTAGGAGTGGGGTAGGGTGTAGGTCTCACAAAACGACGGTCATTACGATCCACCAAACCAGAATTCCTTGATCGCCAAGGCTTTTGCACACGAGCACTTTCCTTCTCTCGTTTCTTCCAACTTCTTCGAGTTCTCGCACCACTTGAGCATAGCTCACTATAGGCCGGATCGTGAGGTAAGCTTTAATGGCAATGGTGGCGCAGTCCTTTGAAGAACTTCTTTGCTTTGGCGAGGTCTTCCTTCAAAGAATCTGGAGCAAAGAAATGAAGCTCCTCGAACTTCGTTGGTACTCCAACACGACAGAGTTCCTTGAGTCGAATCATAAACTCAGCTTCCTTCGCATCCTTCACCGCCTCGGGAAAGTAATTCATACAAAAAGCCTCTTTGAATAACTCCCAAGTTACAACTCCCGCATGCAAACCTTCCAAAACAGGACGAGTGGAAATCCACCATGCATCGCCTTCTTGTTGCAACTTCGCTCAAGCAAACAAAATCTTCTCGAGCTTCCGAGCATTGCGGATGTCGGAAAGCCTTCTCCAACTCACGAAGCCACTTGTTAGGAAACAAGGGGTCCTTGGTAACTCCAAGAAAGTGGGTACTTGCATCTTCGGAAAACTCTCCATCAAGCGAGTATGAGGAGTTCCAGCTAAACCTCCCGCATTCAGATCGCGGCATGAGGATTCACATTAGCACCAGCCCCGGGTCTCATTATGCAGAGTCATGAAACCCACCAACATCTGGTTGAACCGAGCCGCTTGTCGCCGCATCATATTGCCCATAATATTGGCAATATCTCTCGAAACTTCCAACATTCGGGGCACCAGGGATCTCATGAGTACCCCGATCAGCATTTGGTATCTCACCACCTCCATGAGGTACTTCACCACCTCCCCGAGGTACTTCACCACCTCCATGACCACCGGATTCACCACGCCCACTTCTCGAGTAACCATTCGCAAAAACCGAGAACATCAAAATACCGAATTTCGAAGATTCAACATAAACCACAAGTCCAAATGATTTGAAAACTTAAATCATGCTCAAATATATCCATATAGTCATCAAACAATATTCCATAAGGCAAAAATCACATTTTCCAAAAATTCAACAGCAAATGAGGTCACTGTGACCATTGGTCGAGTGATTGGTCGAGTGACCCGTCGACCAATGAGTCGACCAATGAAGATGAGGATGCGAAAATTCGCATTATAAGCCTCATTTTCACATTCCAACCTCATTCTAACTTCTTCCAAAGGTGAGAGAGCTCTAGGGAAAATATCCAAGAGTTCCCACAAGTGTTCTTGAGGTGATTTAGTGCTTCAACAACAACACCACAACACACCTTCTTCACAAACAAGGTAAACCTCTCATTCTTTCTTCCATTTTCATCTTCTCATGCTTGCATTTCAATAAAACCATGCTTTACTTGTATCCAATGCTAGAAATCATGCTTAGGAATGCTTAGAAACATATTCCCTAGGTTTTAAACACAATGACTTGCATAGACAACAAGTTTTAACACATTGGTGCTCATCTCGCAAAGTTTTATACCGAAATCGATATCTTTAGAAAAATTTCGTTTTCTCTCAAACCGCTTGAAATTTTCGCACGAGATCAAATGCTACATGCTCAAGATGACATTGTAGATAGGTCCATACAATTTGATTTAACCAATTTCAACTTTTCAAAAATCCAATTTTGACCTAAATTGCAAAATCCCCAAATTTCTTCTTGCTGAATTTTTCGCTTTAATCCAAGTTTTCGATCGATTTTCATCAAAACAACTTCATAGACATGAAATTCCAAGTATTGCGCACATGCTAGTATGTTCAAATCAAATTTCCCCCAAATTTGAAATTTTCCGAAAAATTACGAAAATACCCTTTTGGCGCAAATCTTGAAATAGTACTAATTGGAATTGTCTCTTGTCTCTTCCACAGATACACCATGCAGAGGGGAGGACGAGGAGGAGGTAGAGGTCGTGGTCGCATCGTAGGTGCTCTTAGGGGCAGAGGTCAGGTTCCTTTCGAGCCTAGAGAGGAGGTTAGGAGACCGGACATGTTTGACACACCTCAAAGCCGAGTTCCCGTACGAGGCCTACTTCAGCTATTGTAACATCGAGATGGGATGTCTACTTCACTTACGCCAGCTCAGAGCCTTTAGGATCCGGCAGAGGTTCGACACATTACAGTGGACTCATCTCTTCACCGAGGATTTACCGGTATACCCGGAGCTAGTGAGGTTGTTCTTCAGCAACCTTACCTACACAGAGGAGGCTCGGGGCCAGGGACATCCACTCGGACTTGTCCTCGGGAGCAGTGGTCTTCCGGACTCGGATTCGCTTCTCTACCCGGACACCGGCTGAGATCTTGCAGGTCCCTTACTATCCACAAGCAGTGTGTGTGGATACCGCAGGAGCAGATCTGGACAGCCATCCGATGCCGTACGAGCTTCGCGAGATATGCTCTACGCTATGGGATAGCCGTCGATGCTACACACCGTGGACTAGCGGACGGATGACGGGTTCTGCACGTATTATCGGTCGCATAGTCGGCCGAAACATCATGCCGAAAGCCGAACATCACCATCGGGTCACAGTGATGGAGGCCTTAGTCATCTACCGCATCTACATGGGCTTCGAGATCGATCTCTCCTACATCATTCAGCAGGTCATGCCGGACTTAGTTCTGCGGCCTAGCATGCGGAACCTTTGCTATGGGAGGCTTCGACTTTGATCTTCGGGCATTTCGGGGTGAGTTTCGAGGATACACCGATGGACACTAGATCACATGGATACCCCATTGGGACTCGGACCATTCGACAAATGAGACTACATCAGTTAGAGAGATCTCCTGGTCCAGAGGGTGAGGATGATGATGAATCGGAGGATGAGGATCAGGGATCGGAGGATGGAGGAGAGGATATCGGTCCCGATAGTGATGATCAGGCCGGAGATGATGCAGATATGCGCGAGGCTGAGCTCGTGCATCACGAGTTTCCTTCATCACACTTCGAGGTAGGTGGCCCTTCACATGCAGTTCCGGAGACTTCGGATCTTGGTGCACAGATGAGATCGATGACTTCCATGCTAGAGAGGATGGAGGTCGGACAGAGCAGATGTACGAGAGGATGGAGTCACGACAGGATAGGATAGAGCATCGGGTGACTCAGCTAGCGAGAGGAGTTCGGAGCATACGAGAGATCGAGTAGATCACCTAGATAGACCGTACTTTAGGATTTTTCATTTATGCATTTCAGATGTAATCCTTGTAAAAACTTTTGAAATTAATGAAGTTCATTTTGTTTCTCTTTAATTATTGTATGTTATGCAACTTTCTTTTCCTTGCATTAATGTCATTTGTTCAAGTATAATTATGGTATGTTATTCAGAAATGTTCGTTATGCCTCAAAGGTCAAGTTTCTAATTCAGGTGTTCTATTATTCACTTCTAAGAGTAGATGAGTCATTTCAGATCAATGACTCAGAATGTTCAGTTGTTGTCTTTTGTGGTTAGGATCTCCTCGAACCTTGGGCTCGATACCAATCGTCACGCCCTCCCAGCCGGTACCCTATCCGGCATACCCGAGAGTGTGATCCACAGCCCGAAGATCGGGTATCGAGTGATCAACCTCCCACATAAACAATAACATAATCATGAACAACCATAACAAGAGTGCGGAAGATAAATCATAGATCCAATAAAGAAAGAATGAATCATAAATGAATCAAAATACTAAATATAATCAGAGTATCAATCAGATAAGTAAAGCGAAGCAAGAATCCCACTTTACATCCAGCGGAAAAGTAGCTCTAAAAGAATAAACTAGACAAAATCTAATCCCAGTAGCAAGTACATTGGGTAACTAAATTGTTCTCCACTTTATAGACAACATCCTTGTAGGTGTAAATCTCATAAATAGCACAAGGACGCTTCCACTCAATGGTCGGACTAAGCATCGTACGGAGCATAACCACTCGCGGGATCTTCGAGTAATTGTGGTAACCGCAATCACCTTCCCGGAGATATGTCTCTTCGCCTTGCGCTTCTTCATAGGGACCGTCATAGTACTCAAGACTACTGCAGGATAGTCTAACAACATTGTACAATAAAGGAATGAGTTTCAAAGAAACTCGAAGAAGGCGATTAAAAATCCATAATAACATAAATGGCAGAATTCCGAACAAACATAATGCAATATGATATGAGACCAACAATGAATGAATGAATCTAACTCTATGGATGCTGGTCTCTATTGGCAGACATGCTTTAAGTCATAGCACCGTACTTCTTTAGGAAAGTCCACTCACATCCTCAACCATTTAAGATATCTTGGATTCTCTCACGGATCATTTCACCGGTCTTGAGCAGCCGATTGGTAATGGGTCCTTCATCCCTCAGGACAAACCTTGGCAGGGGTTAAGTCAACACACTCTCTCACAACCATTTGGTATAAGTACTGGCGCATGTCAGGGTAAAACCTAGCCAAATGCAAGTCTTCTACTTAGTTACATCAAGTCAGATCCAGATACTTCCATTCCTCGTCCCTGACGATCCTTTCCGGTATCCTTCACACTAGAGTCAGCGTATCCTATGGCACCAACCAACTCGGACTACGGACTCATCAACCCTATTGATCATCCACATATGGTAAACGGGAAGCTCTCACGTCCTCTCACGGGTTGGTTACCGGTCTTAAGCACCCGTGAGCCCAAGTCTAACCATATGCAACCCTACCAATAAATGGCCCCCACAATGTGATTCCTGTCCTCTCACGGGTTGGTTACCGGTCTTGAGCGCCCATGAATCCCCATTGCTACCACGGGTCGTTCGGTCTCATTACCCCTCCGATTAGGGTTTGACATAACAGGACATCCTAGCCAAACACTACTAGACAATCCTAGATATGTCATCCAACAGTTTAGGAAGGTGTCCAGAGGGCATCTCCGGAAACATCCCATAATATTCCCGTAGTAGTCCAAGGACAGAAGTGTCGAAAGGACACCTCTCCTTTCCAAACCATACGTAAGCATACACATGCATCAATTCATATCATCACATATATGGTAACTTCATATATGGAAAGAAATCAGTAATTACAATCACTTGTATAACATCGGTAAGTAAATCATACATGAATCAATTCAATATGAATAAGTAATGCTACTATAATCAAAGTTATGCAACAGTAGTATATCATTGTAAGAATCTAATTTAGGAAACATATTAATGATATTCAAATATAGAAACTAGATTCATGCTATCTATGTAATTAAGGAAATAACCATCCTTACCTTTTATAACTCGCAAAGGAATCCTAAGAAATCAAGTAAGATCTTGGCAAACTTGAGAAGAAGGTCCTAAACAAGTATATACAACATATTAGGAAAGATCCCTAACAGCAAAGATATCAAAACATCCGAAACAGACCAAATCTGGAGTTGCTGTACTCATTGGTCGAGTGGATTGGTCGAGTGGTCCAGTCGACCAATCAGTCGACCAATGCGACACGATAGCCTATAAAATCAGAGTTTTAAGATATGGAATCCGAATTTGGTGGTTCAAAAGGGTACTAATCAAGGGGTAGACTACATCAGTAGTATTCTAACATATAGGGGACCTCAAAACACTAATCAACTCAAGGTATCAAGATCCAAATTAGGAAACAAAAAGTTACCATAATTAACTCAAACATGGATCTTGATGAATTTGAAATAGAAAACAAAGACAAGAACAATAGGAGGATGGATCATTGCTTTTGGTAATGAAAACATGAGAACATACATAGGTCTTCATGGAATAAGGCTTAGAAGCATAAATCTAAATAAGGAAATAAAACCTACCATATATGTAACTATCATGCATCATGAAGAACACATAGTATGGTAGAAGAGAACATCTAAAAATCTATAGATTATGGATCATGGAAAGAAACACAGTAATTACTACTAACATGATCAATCAAAAGAAGATCCAAAGAGATCAGAATTCAGATTAGAAGTTTAACAAAGATTAAATCATGGTTTTGATCATGAATCCTTCAAAAGCTTGCAATGATCATGGTTAAGATCATTGTTCTAGCCTTAAATCCTTAGGATGATCATGAGAACATGTTCAGAGATGTTTGCAACAGAGGATGCAGCATCTCTTCTACTGTCTCAACTCAAAAAGGAAAGAAAAACAAAGATGGAGGAGAAGAAGAGAGAGTAGACATACCTTTTGATGCAAAAAGAAGAGTTTCGACGAAGATCCGTCGAGAAAACACCAAGGATGCAAGAGAGATGACTTGCAGAGGTCTTTGGTTCGTTCCAGAGGGTTTGGAGGCAGCAAATACGAAGTGGACTCGAGGTTGGACTTAAATAGAGCAAGAACAACCTAATTGCCAAAGACAGCACTCATTGGTCGAGTGGATTGGTCGACTGGCCCAGTCGACCAATCAGTCGACCAATGCTGACAGCAAGGCCAAAACAGGGAATTGAAGGTCCAGATCAAATCCAATCCTAAAGGGGTTTTGCACACAAGTCAAGTGACTTACCTAATAGGTAGAAATGCCTTCAAACCAAGATAGAGAGCACTCCAAGTCCATCAACTAATTAGATCTTCATCAGGATTCAGTTTCCATAAATAGAACCTCATCATCAACTTTCATGGATTCAAAGCCAGACACCAAGTCCTCTACTGGGATGGCCCAAAGCTGACTTCTTACTTTACTTCGGGTCATCGGACCTACAAACAACAAGGTTTCCGGGTCAAGGTTAGGGCTGGGTTTCACAGAACGTGTCAAAACTGGTTGAAGTTGCTGTCAGCAACAAGTTTGGTCGATGCTCTTGGTCGATGGCATCAACCAAAGATGATAGACCAAAATTGTCTTCGGGGCTGCATAATGGGTTTTGGGGATTTTGGTCCGAAATTGGTCTTTCGTGGCTCGGATCGATCCAGAACTTGGAGGGATGCTTAAGAACAGTATGAGGACACTACAAATCAAGAAATTAACATAATCTAATGGTCTAAATAGAAAGCCCCAAAATGAGCTACTAAGTTCAATAGACAAGAATCATAGCATGGATTGAAATCAAGTGCATTTGCCTTGGAAAGGCATGCATTAGTTAGGGGAATTTATAGGAATTGAATTAGGATCATATGCTAGCCTTAAATATAGACATAGCACACTATATACTTTAGTTTATGATAAGAAAGCATGAAGTTAAGAAGAAAATCAAGGAATGCATATGCAAGGCTTGAAATGAGAGCTTGACATCAATGGACAAGGGAGAGAATCATAGTTTCAGCAAGAGTGAACACTTGGAGTGATGGTTGCAAGGTTGCAGCACCATCTCCAAGGTTTCAACAACAATAGAAGGAGTAAAAAAGAGTAGAAAAGAATAGAATAGAGAGTGAGAGTGATGAATCATACCTTGTAGTTGTTGGTGGAGGCAAGGAACAATGATTAGCAATGATTTGGGCGGAATCTTCTTCACAAATGCCTAGGAGGTGCTTTGGGAAGCTCTCCCCACGTTCTCAGGAGTGATAATGATTAGAATAGGGCTCAAAACATGAGACTAGGTGTTTATGGAGATAACCATTGTCACGTCCTCCCAGCCGGTACCCTATCTGGCATACCCGAGAGTGTGATCCACAGCCCGAAGATCAGGTATCGAGTGATCAACCTCCCACATAAACAATAACATAATCATGAACAATCATAATAAAAGTGCGGAAGATAAACCATATATCCAATAAAGAAAGAATGAATCATAAATGAATCAGAATGATAGATATAATCAGAGTATCAAACAGATAAGTAAAGCGAGGCAAAAATCCCACTCTACAACCAGCGGAAAAGTAGCTCTAAAAGAATAAACTAGACAAAATCTAATCCCAGTAGCAAGTACATTGGGTAACTAAATTGTTCTCCACTTTATAGACAACATCCTTATAAGTGTAAATCTCATAAATGGCACAAGGACGCTTCCACTCAATGGTCGGACTAAGCATCGTACGGAGCATAACCACTCGCGGGATCTTCAGTGTAATTGTGGTAACCGCAATCACCTTCCTGGAGATATGCCTCTTCGCCTTGCGCTTCTTCATAGGGACCGTCATAGTACTCAAGACTGCAGGATAGTTTAACAAACATTGTACAATAAAGGAATGAGTTTCAAAGAAACTCAAGTAAGGCGATTAAAATCCATAATAACATAAATGGCGGGATTCAGAACAAACATAAATGCAATATGATATGAGACAACCAATGAATGAATGAATCTAACTCTATGTATGCTGGTCTCTATTGGCAGACATGCTTTAAGTCATAGCACCGTACTTCTTTAGGAAGGTCCGCTCACATCCTCAACCATTTAAGATATCTTGGATTCTCTCACGGATCATTTCACCGGTCTTGAGCAGCCGATTGGTAATGGGTCCTTCATCCCTCGGGACAAACCATGGCAGGGGTTAAGTCAACACACTCTCTCACAACCATTTGGTATAAGTATCTTGGCGCATGTCGGGGTAAAACCTAGCCAAATGCAAGTCTTCTACTTAGTTACATCAAGTCGGATCCAGATACGTCCATTCCTCGTCCCTGACGATCCTTTCCGGTATCCTTCACACTAGAGTCCTCATAGTCCCTGACTACGGATTCATCAACCCTATTGGTTATCCACATATGGTAAACGGGAAGCTCTCACGTCCTCTCACGGGTTGGTTACCGGTCTTAAGCGCCCGTGAGCCCAAGTCTAACCATATGCAACCCTACCAATAAATGGCCCCCACAATGTGATTCCTGTCCTCTCACGGGTTGGTTACCGGTCTTGAGCGCCCATGAATCCCCATTGCTACCACGGGTCGTTCGGTCTCAATACCCCTCCGATTAGGGTCGACATAACAGGACATCCTAGCCAAACACTACTAGACAATCCTAGATATGTCATCCAACAGTTTAGGAAGGTGTCCAGAGGGCATCTCCGGAAACATCCCATAATATTCCCGTAGTAGTCTAAGGACAGAAGTGTCAAAAGGACACCTCTCCTTTCCAAACCATACTTAAGCATACACATGCATCAATTCATATCATCACATATATGGTAACTTCATATATGGAAAGAAATCAATAACTACAATCAACTTGTATATAATTGGTAAGTAAATCATACATGAATCAATTTAAGCAATGCTACTGTAATCAAGGTTATACAGCAGTAGTATATCGTTGTAAGAATCTAATTTAGGAAACATATCAACGATATTCAAATTTAGAAACTAGATTCATGCTATCTATGTAATTAAGGAAATAACCATCCTTACCTTTTATAACTCGCAAAGGAATCCTAAGAAATCAAGTAAGATCTTGGCAAACTTGAGAAGAAGGTCCTAAACAAGTATATACAACATATTAGGAAAGATCCCTAACAGAAAAGATACCAAAACATCCAACACAGACCAATTTTGGAGTTGCTGTACTCATTGGTCGAGTGGATTGGTCGACTGGTCCAGTCGACCAATCGATCGACCAATGCGAGACGATAGCCTAAAAAAAACAGAGTTTTAAGATATGAAATCCGAATTTGGTTGTTCAAAAGGGTACTAATCAAGGGGTAAACTACATCAGTAGTATTCTAACATATAGGGGACCTCAAAACACCAATCAAATCAAGACATCAAGATCCAAATTAGGAAACAAAAAGTTACCATAATTAGATCAACCATGGATCTTGATGAATTCGAAATAGAAATCAAAGACAAGAACAATAGGAAGATGGATCATTGCTTCAGGTAAAGGTATCATGAAAACATACTTAGATCTTCAAGGAAAAGGCTTAGAAGCATAAATCTAAATAAGGAAATAAAACCTACCATATATGTAACTACCATGCTTCATGAAGAACACATAGTATGGTAGAAGAGAACAATTAGAGATTGATAGATCATGGATCATGGAAAGAAAACACAGTAATTAACTACTAACATGATCAATATAGAAGATCCAAAGAGATCAGAATTCAAATCAGAAGTTTAACAAGATTAGATCATGGTTTGATCATGATTCCCTCAAAAGCTTGCAATGATCATGGTTAAGATCATTGTTCTAGCCTCAAATCCTTAGGATGATCATGAGAACATGTTTAGAGATGTTTGCAACAGAGAATGCAGCATCTCTTCTACTGTCTCAACTCAAAAAGGAAAGAAAAACAAAGATGGAGGAGAAGAAGAGAGAGTAGACATACCTTTTGATGCAAAAGGAAGAGTTTCGACGAAGATCCGTCAAGAAAACACCAAGGATGCAAGGGAGATGACTTGCAGAGGTCTTTGGTTCGTTCCAGAGAGTTTGGAGGCAGCAAATATGAAGTAGACTCGAGGTTGGACTTAAATAGAGCAAGAACAATCTAATTGCCAAAGACAGCACTCATTGGTCGAGTGGATTGGTCGACTGGCCCAGTCGACCAATCAGTCGACCAATGCTGACAGCAAGTCCAAAATAGGGAATTGAAGGCCCAGATCAAATCCAATCCTAAAGGGGTTTTGCACACAAGTGAAGTGACTTACCTAATAGGTAGAAATGCCTTCAAACCAAGATAGAGAGCACTCCAAGTCCATCAACAAATTCGATCTTCATCAAGATTCAGTTTCCATAAATAGAACTTCATCATCAACTTTCATGGATTCAAAGCCAGACACCAAGTCCTCCACTAGGATGGCCCAAAGCTAACTTCTTACTTTACTCCGGGTCATCGGACCTACAATTAACAAGGTTTCCGGGTCAAGGTTAGGGCTGGGTTTTACAACCATCCTTACCTTAGGTTGAGTTAATGATGAATCAAGAATTACCAAGGAATGACCCAAAAGTAGTGTTAAGACCCTAAACAAACATAAATAAGAGGTTAGAGAACAAATTGGGAAGATCGGATGTCGAACGGGTCAAAACTGGCTGAGGTTGCTGTCAGCAACAAGTTTGGTCGATGGTCTTGGTCGATGGCATCGACCAAAGAGGATCGACCAAAATGGTCTTCGAGGCTGCATAATGGGTTTTGGGGATTTTGGTCCGAAATTGGTCTTCCGGGGTTCGGATCGATCCGGAACTTGGAGGGATGCTTAAGAACAGTATGAGGACACTATAAATCAAGGAATTAACATAATCTAATGGTCTAAATAGAAAGCCCCAAATCAGACTACTAAGTTCAATAGACAAGTATCATAGCATGGATTGAAATCAATTGCATTTGCATTGGAAAGGCATGCATTAGCTAAGGGAACTTATATGAATTTGATTAGGATCATATGCTAGTGATAAACATGTACATAGCACACTATATACCTCAGTTTTGTACAAGAAGGCATAAAGTTAAGAAGAAAATCAAGGAATGCATATGCAAGGTTTGAAATGAGAGCATAGCATCAATAGGCATGTGAGAGGATCATGGGTTAAGCAAGAGTGGACACTTGGAGTGATGGTTGCAAGGTTGCAGCACCATCTCCAAGGTCTCAACAGCAAAAGAGGGATACAAAAGAATAGAAAAGAATAGAATAGAGAGTGGAAGTGATGAATCATACCTTGTAGTTGTTGATGGAGGCATGGAACAATGATTAGCAATGATTTGGGTGGAATCTTCTTCACAAATACCTAGGAGGTGCTTTGGGAAGCTCTCCCCACGTTCTCAGGAGTGATAATGATTGGAATAGGGCTCAAAACATGAGGCTAGTATAAATAGATAGGGAATATTCCAAAGAATCATTAACTTCGAGTCTAGTAAACTTTGGTCGATGGCATCGACCAAAGAGGATCGACCAAAACAGAATTCAACAGAAAATTAGGTTGAGTTCAGCAACTTCGGGAAGGGATTTGGAAGGCTATACAGGGTCAAATTGAATGGAGTTTTCTTCTACAATTCAATCAAGGAGTCTAGTTTCGGGAAATAGCTTTAGATTGTGCACGGGAATCCAAAAGGTACTTCAACTAATTCATCCTTCTTTGATGCAAAGATTCTCACTAAACACCGACAATGTACTCAAGTAAGGGGTATCGTCATCAATGTCCATGGGCTCGGACTCTGACTCAAAATTATCAATTAAAAGGGTCCACAAGTCTCTTCTACCACCGCTTTGGGTCTTCGGACCTATAAACAACAGTGGATCTTGGTCAGGGTCAGGGTTAGGACAGGGCTGGATTTTACAGTACGAAGCGGCGCTTTATGAGACCTGCACCTTACCATACTCCTACTTTCCAGCCTAGGAGTATAGGTCAGAGTCCTGGATTTCTGCAAGCCGGCCAGCATAGTCAGTATGGAGGGATTCGGCAATCAATGAACATTCCTAATGCTAGGTATATGAATGCAAATCCTAGGCCTTTGGTTCAGAAGCCCCCAACTACAGCTATCCCAGTAGGACTTAAGGACTCTGTTTGCTTTTTCTATAAGCTGACCGATCACTTTGCTCGTGCCTGTCCGAAGAGGCCAGTTCAACAATCCTGCTCCGTAGTGAAGAGTGCTTGTGAAATCCAGCCCTTTCCTAACTCTGACCCTGACCCGGATCCATTGGTGTTTGTAGGTCCGAAGACCCGGAGTAGTGGAAGAAGAGACTTGTGGGCCCTCATAGTCGAAGATTCGGTGCATGACTTAGAGCCTATGGATATTGATAGTGATGCCCCTTACTTGGATACACTGTCAGTGTTCACTTAGAAACTGCACTTAGAAGGGGGAGAGCATAGTTGAAGTACGTGATACACTTCCAATCTCGTTCCGAAGGTATTTATCTATTCTAGACTTGTTGATTGACTTGTAGGAGAAAACCCAACTCAATTTGGATCAGTCTGGCCTTCCATTTCCCTGATTGAAGTTGCTGTTAAGGCTTGGTCGACCAACAGAATAGTAAATTCGAAAATTACAAAATTCTCTATTATTTTAACCCTACTTTTTGGGAACTCGTGAATAGAAGCCTAACCTAATCATTGGCACTCCAGAGCATGAAGAGTGAGCTTCCCAAAGCTCTATCTTGAAGTTGGTGAAGATTCTTGGCCTCAATCATTGCATTCCCTCTTCATTCACTTCCTCAAGGTATGACTTCTCTCTCTTATTCTCTAACCTACTCTTTTCTCCACTCTTCTTCACTATTTAGACTATGGCTGAAGTGCTGCAACCTTGCAAACACTTAGCCATGTGTTTCACTTTCATCTCCATTAATTTCTTTTCATTCTTGCTATGCTATGCATTCAATACAATCAATAGCATTGCATTTCTATGATTCTTGTCATTCCAATTTGTCTTATCAACCTAAACTAATGTGTAGATGCATGCTAGGTCTGATTTACTATTGGTTTATGATTCTAGTATAGTTCTTATCATTTCCTTAGTTGATTCCCCATCATTCCTTGCCATTGCAACAAACCCCATTTCAATTCTTGATGTTAGCATATAGAACATAGGGTTTCAATTTGGGTATTCCTAATTGGACCGTTGGATCATGATAATTTTCATTGTATAGTGTCCCTATATTTCTATGATCATTCCCTCCAAATTTCAGAACAATTCGAGATCCGGAAGATCGGTTTTGGGCCCAATTTCCCTATGCTGCCCATTACTGATCCTCTTGGTCGACTGGTCAATTAACCAATCAGTCGACCAAAGGAAAACAGCAACTCAACTCTTGCTCGTTCCACTTCGTTTGATCTCTGATTTGATTGTTTCCTTCTCTAATGTTACTTATATGTTATCTAGGGTTCAAGCACTAAGTTGGGGACTATTCTAAGTGATATTTGCTATTATTTTCGATTCAATTAAGGTAAGGACAGTTATACCCATATGACATGGACTATGTGTTTATTCAATGATGATTGGCAACTCGATATACCTTGCTTATCAATTCTAATTAGACATCATATGACTATTGTAGTTGTCTTTTAACAGTAGTAATATGTTTAATTACTCTTGTATATCATGTCTACTTAATTATTGTTATTTACATTACACTTGAATTATGCGATGTTATGATATGACTTTATGTCACATCCTCCCAGCCGGTACCCTATCTGGCATACCCGAGAGTGCGATCCACAGCCCGAAGATCAGGTATCGAGTAATCAACCTCCCACATAAACAATAACATAATCATGAACAATAATAATAAAAGTGCGGAAGATATACCATAGATCCAAATAAGGAAAGAATGAATCATATATAAATCAGAGTACTAGATATAGTCAGAATGTCTAAATCAGATAAGTAAAGTGAGGCGAAATCCCACTCTACAACCAGCGGAAAAGTAGTTCTAAAAGAGAATAAGCAAGATAAAATCTAATCCCAATAGCAGGTACAATAGGTAACTAAATTGTTCTCAACTTTATAGACAACATCCCTATAAGTATAAATCTCATAAACAGCACAAGGGCGCTTCCACTCTATGGTCGGACTAAGCATCGTACGGAGCATAACCACTCGCGGGATCTTCAGTGTAATTGTTGTAACCGCAATCACCTTCCTGGAGATATGCCTCTTCTCCTTGCGCTTCTTCATAGGGGCCATCATGATATTCAGTACCTGTAGAATAGTCTAACAAACACTGTACAATAAAGGAATGAGTTTCAAAGAAACTCAGTAAGGCAGTTAAATCTATAATAACATAAATGGCAGGATTTCAGAACAAACATAGATGCAATATGGTATGAGACAAACTATGAATGTATGAATCTAACTCTACATATGCTGGTCTCTATTGGCAGACATGCTTTAAGTCATAGCACTGTACTTCTTTAGGAAGGTCTCAATCACTCATCATTAGTTGGTAATGGGTCCGGCATCCCTCGGGACATTCCATGGCTAGGGGTATAGGTCACCACTCTCTCACATCACCATTGGTTTAAGTACCGGCGCATGTCAGGGTAAAGCCTAGCCAAATGCAAGTCTTCTACTTAGTTACATAAAGTCAGATCCAGATACGTCCATTCCTCGTCCCTGACGATCCTTTCCGGTATCCTTAACACTAGATTCATCATAGTCCCTGACTACGGACTCATCAACCCTACTGGTCATCCACATATGGTAAACGGGAAGCTCTCACGTCCCCTCATGGGTTGGTTACCGGTCTTGAGCGCCCGTGAGCCCAAGTCTATCCATATGCAACCCTCCAATAAATGGCCCCCACAATGTGATTCCTGTCCTCTCACGGGTTGGTTACCGGTCTTGAGTGCCCATGAATCCCCATTGCTACCACGAGTCGTTCATCTAAATACCCCTCCGATTAGGGTCTGACATAACGGGACATCCTAGCCCAACACTACTAGACAGTCCTAGATATGTCATCCAACAGTTTAGGAAGGTGTCCAGAGGGCATCTCCGGAAACATCCCATAATATTCCCGTAGTTGTCCAAGGACAGAAGTGTCAAAAGGACACCTCTCCTTTCCAAACCATACTTAAGCATACACATGCATCAATTCATATCATCACATATATGGTAACTTCATATATGGAAAGAAAACAATAATTACAATCACTTTGTATATAACTGGTAAGTAAATCATACATGAGTCAATTCAATATGAATAAGTAATGCTACTGATATCACGACAGTACCACAGTAGTATAACATTATAAGAATCTAATTAAAGAAATAACTTAACAAGATTCAAATATAGAAACTAAGATATGCAATTTATGTTGTTAAAGAAGTAACCATCCTTACCTTTTATAACTCGCAAAGGAATCCTAAGAAATCAAGTAAGATCTGAACAAACTTGAGAAGAAGGTCCTAAACAAGTGTATACAACATATTAGGAAAGATCCCTAACAGAAAAGATACCAAAACATCCAAAACAGACCAATTCTGGAGTTGCTGTACTCATTGGTCGAGTGGATTGGTCGACTGGTTCAATCGACCAATCAGTCGACCAATGCAGACAGTAGCCTATAAAATCAGAGTTTTGAGATATAAAATCCGAATTTGGTGGTTCAAAAGGGTACTAATCAAGGGGTAAACTACATTAGTAGTATCCTAACATATAGGGGATCCCAAAACACTAATCAAATCAAGTCATCAAGATACAAATTAGGAAACAAAAACTTACCATAATTAGATCAATCATGGATCTTGAAGAATTCAAGATAGAAATCAAAGACAAGAACAATAGGAGAATGAATCATTGATTCAGGTAAAGGTATCATGAAAAGCATACTTATATCTTCAAGAAAATAGACCTAAGAGCTTAAATCTAAATAAGGAAACAAAACCTACCATATATGTAACTATCATGATTCATGAAGAAAACATGGTATGGTAGAAGAGAAACAACTAGAGATTGATAGATCATGGATCATGAAAAGAAAACACAGCAATTGACTACTAACATGATCAATATAGTATATCTAAGGAGATCATAATTCAAATCAAAAGATAAACAAAGACAAGATCATGATTTGATCATGATTCCTTCAAAAGCTTGCAATGATCATGGTTAAGATCATTGCATTAGCCATTAATCCTTAGGAAAATCATGAGAGACAAGTCCAGAGATGTTTGCAACAGAGAATGCAGCATCTCCTCTACTGTCTCAACTCAAAAAGGAAAGAAAAACAGAGATGGAGGAGAAGAAGAGAGTGTAGACATACCTTTGATGCAAAAGCAAGAGTTTTGACGAAGATCCGTCAAGAAAATCACCAAGGATGCAAGGGAGATGACTTGCAGAGGTCTTTGGTTCGTTCCAAAGAGTTTGGAGGCAGAAAATACGAAGTAGACTCGAGATTGGACTTAAATAGAGCAAACAAGACCTAATTGCCAAAGACAGCACTCATTGGTCGAGTGGATTGGTCGACTGGTCCAGTCGACCAATGCAGACAGCAATTCCAAAACAGGGAATTGAAGACCCAGATCAAATCCAATCCTAAAGGGGTTTTGCACACATATCAAGTGACTTACCTAATAGGTAGAAATTCCTTCAAACCATGATGGAGAGCACTCCAAGTCCATCAACTAATCTGATCTTCATCAAGATTCAGTTTCCATAAATAGAACCTCATCATCAACTCTCATGGATTCAAAGCCAAACACCAAGTCCTCCACTGGGATGGCCCAAAGCTGACTTCTTACTTTACTTCGGGTCACTGGACCTACAAATAACAAGGTTTCCAGGTCAAGGTTAGGGCTGGGTTTTACACTTTCAATATGATGATGTATCATGTATGTGTGATATGATGAATTGAGAATGTGATTGGATAAGTATAATTTGGGATTGAGGAATGTCCTACTGACATTTTTGTCCTTGGACATCGGAGGGAATAGTATGGGATGTTATTCGAAGGTGTCCATCGACGCTTTTCCGGATTATTGGATGACATATATAGGACTTGTCTAGGTGTATGGCTAGGATGTCCTTGTCATATTAGACCCGAATCGGAAGGGTATTGAGACCGAACAACCCGTGGTAGTAGTATGGTTTGATGGGCGCTCAAGACCGGTAACCAACCCGTGAGAGGACATAGATCATATTACGGATACCCGAAAGGGGCCATTGTTGGTAGGGTTACAAATAGTCAGACTTGGGCTCACGGGAGCTCGCAGATCGGTGAGTCATATCCGTGAGGGGATGTGAGAGCATCCCGTCTACTATTTGTGGATGACCAATGGGGTTGATGAGTCCGATGAGTAATATCCGTGACTTTAGTGTGAAGGATACCAGAAAGGATCGCCCAGGGTGAGGAATGGACATATCTGGATCTAACATGGTATGACTGAGTAGATGACTTGCATTGGGCTAGGCTTTACCGTGACATGCACCAATACTTATACCAATGGTGATGTGAGAGAGTGGTGACCTAAACCCCAGCCATGGAATTGTCCGAGATGGATGCAGGACCCAATTCAAACCGGAGAACCCAAGCTACGTGGATGGCTGAGGGAAGAGTGATTTGAGACCTACCCAAGGAAGTATGGTGCTATGTCTTAAAGCATGTCTACCATAGAGACTAGCATATGTAGAGTTAGAATCATAATTGCATCATTTGTCTCATATCATTTGCATCATGTTATGACTTGTATCATATGGTTTATGTACTATGGATTAATTGCCTTGCTTAGTTCCTTTGAACTCATTCCTTTCTATGCATTTTCTTTGTTAGACTATTCTATAGGTTTTGAAGAGTCCAATGGCACGTCCTTTGAAGCACCCTTTGATGAGCCACACTACCCTCAGAGTAGTGGCTACTATGAAGATTATTGTGAGGGTACCGAAGAGGACTATGCTGCACACCAGGATTAGCCCGACACTGGTGTTGGAGCAGCTGTATTGGACTTCGGATATCTACACTTATGAGGATGTGTTTATGTGACCGAAGAAACATTTGTTTAATGTTACATTTTGGATTCTCCTTAGAATCGGATCTGTAATCTAACTTTCTTTGATATATTCCTTAGATTTTGGTTTTGTAAACTTAACTTAAATTTGCTACTTTCCACTATTATGCGAGGAAGTGACTTTTGATCACTCTCCCTCTTTCCTTTTTGGATTATATATATCTTGGTATCACCTTTATTCCGCACTCTGATCATCTGTTTTATCTTATTCATGATTCCTTATTATATGCTTAAACCATGATTATTATCGTTCATGATTGTGTTATCACGTATGTGGGAGGCATGGTTGCTCGATACTTGATCTTCGGGACTGTGGATCACATACCCGGGTATGTTCGATGGGGTACCAGCTAGGTGGATGTGATAGTGCTCCTGCCCCTCATTCTGGTAGAGTGTTCAATATTTCCGGTACTAAACAAGATGCAAACCATGATGTGGTTACAGGTACATTATTAGTCGCTCCTATTCCTGTATTTGTCTTATTTGATACGGGTGCATCCCATTCGTTCATATCATCTGCATTCATCAAGAAGATTGACCTAACACCTAAGAATTTATCTAGTTGTTTATTGATTAGTACTCCTACTAGATCTATGGTGAAACTAGATAAAGTGTTAGCTAAATGTCCTGTTTTGGTTGGTGAGAAGAACTTGGAAGCCAATTTAGTACTTCTTGATATGAAAGACTTTGATATCATTTTGGGAATCGATTGGTTGACAACCCACAAAGCTGTCATTCTTTTCTCTTCAAAGAAAATTCAGTTTCAGATTTGTGGAAGTTCAGTTTTCGAATTTCGAGGCGAAAGAGGAAGAATTGATAAGAAGACCTTGACCGCATTGATGCAAGTTTATGCATTAGTAGAAGATGCTTCATCTGAAAACAAGGTTAAGGAAGAGAAGAAGTTAGAAGAAGTCAAGGTTGTTTGTGACTTCGTTGATGTCTTTCCTGGTGATCTGTCAGGGCTGCCTCCTGATAGGGATGTTGAATTTTCTATTGATCTAATCCTTGGAGTTGCTCCAGTATCGGCTCCATATAGAATGGCTCCTACCGAACTGAAAGAACTACAAAACCAGCTGAATGAGCTCTTAGATAGAGGTTTAATACAGCCTAGTGTATCACCTTGGGGAGCTCCGGCCTTGTTTGTTAAGAAGAAGGATGATAGTATGCATCTATGAATTGATTACCATGAGTTGAACAAATTGACCATCAAGAATAGGTATCCGCTGCCCAGGATTGATGATCTCTTCGATCAGTTGAAAGGCGTAGCCGTGTTCTCAAAAATTGACTTGAGATCTGGATATCACCAGTTGAAAGTGAAGTCAAGTGATATTTTCAAGACAACTTTTAGAACAAGGTATGGGCATTATGAGTTCAGAGTCATGCCTTTCAATTTGACTAATGCTCTGCCTGTGTTCATGGACCTCATGAACCAAGTATTTCATGATGTGCTTGATAAGTTTGTGATAGTTATTATCAACGACATCTTGATTTATTCGAAGGATGAAGAAGAGCATGTAAGGCATCTAAATCTCACTTTGTAAAGACTGCGAGAAAAGAACTTTATGCTAAGTTCAGCAAATGTGATTTTTGGCTCAAAAGGGTAGTATTCCTCGGCCATGTGGTTTCAGTTGAAGGTATTCGTGTTGACCCCAAAAAGGTACAAGTAGTTGCCGGTTGGGAAAGACCGAAGACTGTGACGGAAATAAGAAGTTTTCTTGGATTGGCAGGATACTACAGAAGGTTTATTGAGAACTTTTCTAGGTTGGCTGCTCCCATGACTAAGCTGACTTGAAAAGAAGAGAAGTTTGTTTGGACTAACGTGTGTGAGAAGAATTTTCAAGAGTTGAAAGATAGATTGACAAGTGCCCCTGTTTTGACTATACTTGATAGTTCTAGCGGTTTGACAGTTTATACCAATGCGTTAAAGATTGGTTTGGGTTGCGTGTTGATGCAACATGATAAAGGTCGTAGCCTATGCTTCTTGGCAATTGAAAGATTATGAACAGAATTACCCCACTCATGATTTAGAACCTGCCGCTGTTGTCTTCGATTTGAAGATTTGGAGACATTACCTCTATGGTGAGAAAATTTCTATTTTCACGGATCATAAAAGTTTGAAATACTTCTTTACCCAAAAGGAGTTAAACATGAGACAAAGAAGATGGTTGGAATTGGTCTCTAATTATGACTGTGACATTCAATATCACCCTAGTAAGGCAAATGTGGTTGTTGATGCTCTTAGTAGGAAAAGTCAGAAGAAGGTGCTGGACTTGAATGCTCTGAGTCAACCTCTGTTGTCTTCAACTGCAAGTTTTGATTTGGAAGTGGTCCCTGAAGGTTCAGATTTTGTTCTTTCTGCCATGATAGCAAGATCCACCCTCAGAGACAGAATTGTTGCTCTGCAAGGTTCTGATCAGGAATTTAAGGAAAAGCTTGAGAAGATATCTTCGAATCCTGATTCGGACCCTGACTTTAGCATATCTTTGGATAGTGCTCTATTGTTTAGAGGTAGACTTTGTGTGCCAGCTGATGAAGAAATCAAGAAAGAGATATTGAAGGAAGCACACCAGTCGATCTTTACAGTACACCTTGGAAGCACCAAGATGTACAAAGACTTAAGAGAACATTTTTGGTGCATTGGTTTGAAGGCTGATGTAGAAGATTTTGTTGCCAAGTGTGAGATTTGCCAGCGTGTGAAAGCAGTTCGTCAACCCCCATCTGGATTACTTCAACCCCTTCCTATTCCTAGTTGGAAGTGGGAAGATATCTCTATGGACACTGGGGGGGGGAAACCCCGCCCCAAACGGGGGGGGGGAAAGTGGTGGGGGGGGGGGGGGGGGGGGGGAAAGGAAGGGGGGGGGGGGGGGGGGGGGGGGGGGGGGGGGGGGGGGGGGGGGGGGGGGGGAAGGGGGAGGGGGGGGGGGGGGGGTGGATAGGGGGAGGGGGAGGAGGAGGAAAAAAGAAGGGGGGGGGGGGGGGGGGGGGGTGTTGGGTGGGGGGGGGGTTTTTTTTAATGAGGGGGAGGTATTGGGTGTGGGTGTGCAAAACCCCTTTAGGTTTGGATTTGATCCTGGACCTTCAATTCCCTCGTTTTGGCCTTGTTGTCAAGCATTGGTCGACCGATTGGTCGATCGGGCCGCCGACCAATCCACTCGACCAATGAGTGCCGTCTTTGGCAATTAGGTTGATTCTTGCTCTATTTAAGTCCAACCTCGAGTCCACTTCGTATTTGCTGCCTCCAAACCCTCTGGAACGAACCAAAGACCTCTGCAAGTCATCTCTCTTGCATCCTTGGTGTTTTCTTGACGGATCTTCGTCGGAACTCTTCTTTTTGCATCAAAAGGTATGTCTACTCTCTCTTCTTCTCCTCCATCTTTGTTTTTCTTTCCTTTTTGAGTTGAGACAGGAGAAGAGATGCTGCACCCTCTCGTTGCAAACATCTCTCGAACATGTTCTCATGATCATCCTAAGGATTTAAGGCTAGAACAATGATCTTAACCATGATCATTGCAAGCTTTTGAAGGATTCATGATCAAACCATGATTTAATCTCTCGTTAATCTTCTAATCTGAATTCTGATCTCTTTGGATCTTCTTTCATTGATCATGTTAGTGGTTAATGGTTGTGTTTTCTTTCCATGATCCATAATCCATAGAATTCTAGTTGTTCTCTTCTACCTTACTATGTGTTCTTCATGATGCATGATAGTTACATATATGGTAGGTTTTATTTCCTTATTTAGATTTATGCTTCTAAGCCTTATTCCATGAAGACCTATGCATGTTTTCATGTTTTCATTACCGAAAGCAATGATCCATCCTCCTATAGTTCTTGTCCTTGTTTTCTATTTCAAATTCATCAAGATCCATGTTTGAGTTAATTATGGTAACTTTTTGTTTCCTAATTTGGATCTTGATACCTTGATTTGATTAGTGTTTTGAGGTCCCCTATATGCTAGAATACTACTGATGTAGTCTACCCCTTGATTAGTACCCTTTTGAACCACCAAATTCGGATTTCATATCTTAAAACTCTGATTTTATAGGTTATCGTCGCATTGGTCGATCGATTGGTCGATCGGACCACTCACTCGACCAATCCACTCGACCAATGAGTACAAAGCAACCCCGAATTGGTCTGCTTCGGATGTTTTGATATATTTTCTGTTAGGGATCTTTCCTAATATGTTGTATATACTTGTTTAGGACCTTCTTCTCAAGTTTGCCGAGATCTTACTTGATTTCTTAGGATTCCTTTGCGAGTTATAAAAGGTAAGGATGGTTACTTCCTTAATTACATAGATAGCATGAATCTAGTATCTATATTTGAATATCATGAATATGTTTCCTAAATTAGATTCTTACAATGATATACTACTGTTGCATAACTTTGATTACAGTAGCATTACTTATTCATATTGAATTGATTCATGTATGATTTACTTACCAATGTTATACAAGTGATTGTAATATCGATTTCTTTCCATATATGTAGTTACCATATATGTGATGATATGAATTGATGCATGTGTATGCTTACGTATGGTTTGGAAAGGAGAGGTGTCCTTTCGACACTTCTGTCCTTGGACTACTACGGGAATATTATGGGATGTTTCCGGAGATGCCCTCTGGACACCTTCCTAAACTGTTGGATGACATATCTAGGATTGTCTAGTAGTGTTTGGCTAGGATGTCCTGTTATGTCGGACCCTAATCGGAGGGGTATTGAGACCGAACGACCCGTGGTAGCAATGGGGATTCATGGGCGCTCAAGACCGGTAACCAACCCGTGAGAGGACAGGAATCACATTGTGGGGGCCATTTATTGGTAGGGTTGCATATGGTTAGACTTGGGCTCACGGGCGCTTAAGACCGGTAACCAACCCGTGAGAGGACGTGAGAGCTTCCCGTTTACCATATGTGGATGATCAATAGGGTTGATGAGTCCGTAGTCCGAGTTGGTCGGTGCCATAGGATACGCCGACTCTAGTGTGAAGGATACCGGAAAGGATCGTCGGGGACGAGGAATGGAAGTATCTCGGATCTCGACTTGATGTAACCAAGTAGAAGACTTGCATTTGGCTAGGTTTTACCCCGACATGCGCCAAGACTTATACCAAATGGTTGTGAGAGAGTGTGTTGACTTAACCCCCGCCAAGGTTTGTCCTAAGGGATGAAGGACCCATTACCAATCGGCTGCTCAAGACCGGTGAAATGATCCGTGAGAGAATCCAAGATATCTTAAATGGTTGAGGATGTGAGTGGACTTTCCTAAAGAAGTACGGTGCTATGACTTAAAGCATGTCCGCCAATAGAGACCAGCATCCATAGAGTTAGATTCATTCATTCATTGTTTGTCTCATATCATATTGCATTTATGTTTGTTCGGGAATCCCGCCATTTATGTTATTATGGATTTTAATCGCCTTATTGGGTTTCTTTGAAACTCATTCCTTTATTGTACAATGTTGTTAGACTATCCCGCAGTACCGAGTATTATGACGGTCCCTATGAAGAAGCGCAAGGCGAAGAGACATATCTCCGGGAAGGTGATTGCGGTTACCACAATTACTCTGAAGATCCCGCGAGTGGTTATGCTCCGTACGATGCTTAGTCCGACCATTGAGTGGAAGCGTCCTTGTGCTATTTATGAGATCTATACATACAAGGATGTCGTCTATAAAGTGGAGAATAATTTAGTTACCCAATGTACTTGCTACTGGGATTAGATTTTGTCTAGTTTATTCTTTAGAGCTACTTTTCCGCTGGATGTAAAGTGGGATTTTTGCTTCACTTTACTTATCTGTTTGATACTCTGATTATATCTATTATTCTGATTCGTTTATGATTCATTCTTTCATTATTGGATCTATGATTTATCTTTCGCACTCTTGTTATGATTGTTCATGATTATGTTATTGTTTATGTGGGAGGTTGATCACTCGATACCTGATCTTCGGGCTGTGGATCACACTCTCGGGTATGCCAGATAGGGTACCGGCTGGGAGGGCGTGACAGTATGGGTGATTGTTTATAGGTTGAGTCACATCCACCCAGCCGGTACCCTACCTGGCATACCCGAGTGTGTGATCCACAACCCCGAAGATCAAGTATCGAGGTAATCAACCTCCCACATAGACAATAACATAATCATGAACATAAATAATCAATGTGCAAAGTATAAATGAGAGATCCAAATAAGGAAGGAATAAATCATATATCATCAGAGTACGAAAGACAATCAAAATGTCAAAATCATAAAGTAAAGTGAGACGGAAATCTCACTCTACCGACAACGGAATAGTAGTTCCAAAAAGAAAAGGAAAAGGGATGAAAACTAATCCCAGTAGCAAGTACAATAAGTAACTAAATTGTTCTCAATCTTATAGATGACATCTCTATAAGTATAAATCTCAAAAATGGCGCAAGGGCGCTTCCACTCTATGGTCGGACTAAGCATCGTACGCAGCATAACCACCCGCGGAATCTTCAGTGTAATTGTCGTAACCGCAATCACCTTCCTGGAGATATGTCTCTTCTCCTTGCGCTTCTTCATACGAGCAGTCATGATACTCCGAACCTGTAGAGAAATCTAACAATACATAGCACAAAAGGAATGAGTTTCAAAGAAACCCAATAAGGCAGTTAATCCATAATAACATAAATAGCAGGATTTCAAAGTAGAGTAAGATGCAATATGATATGAAACACATGATGCAATATGATTCTAACTCTATGTATGCTAGTCTCTATTGGCAGACATGCTTTAAGTTATAGCATCGTACTTCTTTAGGAAGGTCTCAATCACTCATCATCAGTTGGTAATGGGTCCGGCATCCCTCGGGACATTCCATGGCTGGGGGTTTAGGTCACTGCTCTCTCACATCACCATTGGTCTAATCTTGGCACATGTCGGGGTCAAAGCCTAGCCAAATGCAAGTCTTCTACTTAGTTACATCAAGTCGGATCCAGATACGTCCATTCCTCGCCCATGGCGATCCTTTCCGGTATCCTTCACACTAGATTCCTCATAGTCCCTAACTACGGACTCATCAACCCTATTGGTTATCCACATATGGTAAACGGAAAGCTCTCACATCCCCTCATGGGTTGGTTACCGGTCTTGAGCGTCCGTGAGCCCAAGTCTATCCATATGCAACCCTACCAATGAATGGCCTCTTTCGAGTATCCACAATGTGATCCATGTCCTCTCACGGATTGGTTACCGGTCTTGAGCGCCCATGAGTCTCCATTGCTACCACGGGTCGTTCGGTCTCAATACCCCTCCGATTAGGGTCTGACATAACGGGACATTCTAGCCAAACACTACTAGACAACCCTAAATATGTCAACCAACAGTTTAGGAAGGTGTCCAAAGGGCATCTCCGGAAACATCCCATAATATTCCCGTAGGTGTCCAAGGACAGAAGTGTCAAAAGGACACCTCCCCTTTCCAAACCATACCTAATATCACACCCCACCCGCCGGTCTCGGTTACCCGCCCGACAACCCGTGGGAGTGATTTGCCATAGGATCCACGGTTTTAGTCTATCAACAATATTAAATACAAATAAAGATAATCAAGAGCAGGGCCACGGGAGCCGCGACGGTGAGCATATCCGTGAGGGATGTGAGAGCATCCGCCTACTATTTGTGGATGACCAATGGGGTTGATGAGTCCGAGAGTAATATCCGTGACTTTAGTGTGAAGGATACGTAAGCGACGCAGGGTGAGGAATGGACATATCCGGATCTAACATGGTATGACGAGTAGATGACTTGCATTGGGCTAGGCTTTACCGTGACATGCACCAATACTTATACCAATGGTGATGTGAGAGAGTGGTGACCTAAACCCCAGCCATGGAATTGTCCGAGATGGATGGTGGACCCAATTCAAACCGGAGAACCCAAGCAGTGGATCGAGGGAAGAGTGATTTGAGACCTCCCAAGGAAGTATGGTGCTATGTCTTAAAGCATGTCTACCATAGAGACTAGCATATGTAGAGTTAGAATCATAATTGCATCATTTGTCTCATATCATTTGCATCATGTTATGACTTGTATCATATGGTTTATGTACTATGGATTAATTGCCTTGCTTAGTTCCTTTGAACTCATTCCTTTCTATGCATTTTCTTTGTTAGACTATTCTATAGGTTTTGAAGAGTCCAATGGCACGCCTTGAAGCACCCTTTGATGAGCCACACTACCCTCGGTAGTAGTGGCTACTATGAAGATTATTGTGAGGGTACCGAAGAGGACTATGCCGCACACCAGATTAGCCCGACACCGGTGTTGGAGCAGCTGTATTGGACTCGGATATCTACACTTATGAGGATGTGTTTATGTGACCGAAGAAACATTTGTTTAATGTTACATTTTGGATTCTCCTTAGAATCGGATCTGTAATCTAACTTTCTTTGATATATTCCTTAGATTTTGGTTTTGTAAACTTAACTTAAATTTGCTACTTTCCACTATTATGCGAGGAAGTGACTTTTGATCACTCTCCCTCTTTCCTTTTTGGATTATATATATCTTGGTATCACCTTTATTCCGCACTCTGATCATCTGTTTTATCTTATTCATGATTCCTTATTATATGCTTAAACCATGATTATTATCGTCATGATTGTGTTATCACGTATGTGGGAGGCATGGTTGCTCGAACTTGATCTTGGGAGTGGATCACATACCCGGCATGTTCGATGGGGTACCAGCTAGGTGGATGTGATAGTGCTCCGCCCCTCATTCTCGTAGAGTGTTCAATATTTCCGGTACTAAACAAGATGCAAACCATGATGTGGTTGCTGGTACATTATTAGTCGCTCCTATTCCTGTATTTGTCTTATTTGATACGGGTGCATCCCATTCGTTCATATCATCTGCATTCATCAAGAAGATTGACCTAACACCTAAGAATTTATCTAGTTGTTTATTGATTAGTACTCCTACTAGATCTATGGTGAAACTAGATAAAGTGTTAGCTAAATGTCCTGTTTTGGTTGGTGAGAAGAACTTGGAAGCCAATTTAGTACTTCTTGATATGAAAGACTTTGATATCATTTTGGGAATCGATTGTTGACAACCCACAAAGCTGTCATTCTTTTCTCTTCAAAGAAAATTCAGTTTCAGAT
Source organism: Hakea prostrata (assembly GCF_041222555.1). NCBI lineage: Eukaryota > Viridiplantae > Streptophyta > Magnoliopsida > Proteales > Proteaceae > Hakea > Hakea prostrata. The sequence goes on from NC_142609.1 coordinate 8,587,095, forward strand.
TTGTGGAAGTTCAGCTTTCGAATTTGAGGCTAAAGAGGAAGAATTGATAAGAAGACCTTGACCGCATTGATGCAAGTTTATGCATTAGTAGAAGATGCTTCATCTGAAAACAAGGTTAAGGAAGAGAAGAAGTTAGAAGAAGTCAAGGTTGTTTGTGACTTCGTTGATGTCTTTCCTGGTGATCTGTCAGGGCTGCCTCCTGATAGGGATGTTGAATTTTCTATTGATCTAATCCTTGGAGTTGCTCCAGTATCGGCTCCATATAGAATGGCTCCTACCGAATGGAAGAACTACAAACCAGCTGAATGAGCTCTTAGATAGAGGTTTAATACAGCCTAGTGTATCACCTTGGGGAGCTCCGGCCTTGTTTGTTAAGAAGAAGGATGATAGTATGCATCTATGAATTGATTACCATGAGTTGAACAAATTGACCATCAAGAATAGGTATCCGCTGCCCAGGATTGATGATCTCTTCGATCAGTTGAAAGGCGTAGCCGTGTTCTCAAAAATTGACTTGAGATCTGGATATCACCAGTTGAAAGTGAAGTCAAGTGATATTTTCAAGACAACTTTTAGAACAAGGTATGGGCATTATGAGTTCAGAGTCATGCCTTTCAATTTGACTAATGCTCCTGCTGTGTTCATGGACCTCATGAACCAAGTATTTCATGATGTGCTTGATAAGTTTGTGATAGTTATTATCAACGACATCTTGATTTATTCGAAGGATGAAGAAGAGCATGTAAGGCATCTAAATCTCACTTTGTAAAGATCATGAGAAAAGAACTTTATGCTAAGTTCAGCAAATGTGATTTTTGGCTCAAAAGGGTAGTATTCCTCGCCATGTGGTTTCAGTTGAAGGTATTCGTGTTGACCCCAAAAAGGTACAAGTAGTTGCCGGTTGGGAAAGACCGAAGACTGTGACGGAAATAAGAAGTTTTCTTGGATTGGCAGGATACTGCGAAGGTTTATTGAGAACTTTTCTAGGTTGGCTGCTCCCATGACTAAGCTGACTTGAAAAGAAGAGAAGTTTGTTTGGACTAACGTGTGTGAGAAGAATTTTCAAGAGTTGAAAGATAGATTGACAAGTGCCCCTGCTTTGACTATACCCGATAGTTCTAGCGGTTTGTGAGGTTTATACCAATGCGTTAAAGATTGGTTTGGGTTGCGTGTTGATGCAACATGATAAAGGTCGTAGCCTATGCTTCTTGGCAATTGAAAGATTATGAAATGAATTACCCCACTCATGATTTAGAACTCCGCCGTTGTCTTCGATTTGAAGATTTGGAGACATTACCTCTATGGTGAGAAAATTTCTATTTTCACGGATCATAAAAGTTTGAAATACTTCTTTACCCAAAAGGAGTTAAACATGAGACAAAGAAGATGGTTGGAATTGGTCTCTAATTATGACTGTGACATTCAATATCACCCTAGTAAGGCAAATGTGGTTGTTGATGCTCTTCGTAGGAAAAGTCGGAAGAAGGTGCTTGGACTTGAATGCTCGAGTCAACCTCTCGTTGTCTTCAACCGCAAGTTTTGATTTGGAAGTGGTCCTGAAGGTTCAGATTTTGTTCTTTCGCCATGATAGCAAGATCCACCCTCGAGAGGCAATTGTTGCTCTGCAAGGTTCCGATCGAGAATTTAAGGAAAAGCTTGAGAAGATATCTTCGAATCCTGATTCGGACCCTGACTTTAGCATATCTTTGGATAGTGCTCTATTGTTTAGAGGTAGACTTTGTGTGCCAGCTGATGAAGAAATCAAGAAAGAGATATTGAAGGAAGCACACCAGTCGATCTTTACAGTACACCTTGGAAGCACCAAGATGTACAAAGACTTAAGAGAACATTTTTGGTGCATTGGTTTGAAGGCTGATGTAGAAGATTTTGTTGCCAAGTGTGAGATTTGCCGGCGTGTGAAAGCAGTCGTCAACCCCCATCTGGATTACTTCAACCCCTTCCTATTCCTGGTTGGAAGGGGGAAGATATTTTTTTGGCCGTGGGTGGGGGGAAACCCGCCCTCTTATTGTTGGGGGGAAATTTTGTTTTGTGGGGGGGCGGTGGCGGGGAGAGGAGGGAGGGGGGGGGGGGGGGGGGTGGGGGGGGGGGGGTGGGGTGGGAGGCTTGGAAGGGGAGGAGGTGGGGGGGTGAGGTTCTATTTATGGAAACCGAATCCCGATGAAGATCTAATTAGTTGATGGACTTGGAGTGCTCTCTATCTTGGTTTGAAGGCATTTCTACCTATTAGGTAAGTCACTTGACTTGTGTGCAAAACCCCTTTAGGTTTGGATTTGATCCGGACCTTCAATTCCCTGTTTTGGCCTTGTTGTCAAGATTGGTCGATCGATTGGTCGATCGGGCCACCGACCAATCCACTCGACCAATGAGTGCTGTCTTTGGCAATTAGGTTGATTCTTGCTCTATTTAAGTCCAACCTCGAGTCCACTTCGTATTTGCTGCCTCCAAACCCTCTGGAACGAACCAAAGACCTCTCGCAAGTCATCTCTCTTGCATCCTTGGTGTTTTCTTGACGGATCTTCGTCGGAACTCTTCTTTTTGCATCAAAAGGTATGTCTACTCTCTCTTCTTCTCCTCCATCTTTGTTTTTCTTTCCTTTTGAGTTGAGACAGTAGAAGAGATGCTGCACCCTCTCGTTGCAAACATCTCTCGAACATGTTCTCATGATCATCCTAAGGATTTAAGGCTAGAACAATGATCTTAACCATGATCATTGCAAGCTTTTGAAGGATTCATGATCAAACCATGATTTAATCTCTGTTAATCTTCTAATCTGAATTCGATCTCTTTGGATCTTCTTTCATTGATCATGTTAGTGGTTAATGGTTGTGTTTTCTTTCCATGATCCATAATCCATAGAATTCTAGTTGTTCTCTTCTACCTTACTATGTGTTCTTCATGATGCATGATAGTTACATATATGGTAGGTTTTATTTCCTTATTTAGATTTATGCTTCTAAGCCTTATTCCATGAAGACCTATGCATGTTTTCATGTTTTCATTACGAAAGCAATGATCCATCCTCCTATAGTTCTTGTCCTTGTTTTCTATTTCAAATTCATCAAGATCCATGTTTGAGTTAATTATGGTAACTTTTTGTTTCCTAATTTGGATCTTGATACCTTGATTTGATTAGTGTTTTGAGGTCCCCTATATGCTAGAATACTACCGATGTAGTCTACCCCTTGATTAGTACCCTTTTGAACCACCAAATTCGGATTTCATATCTTAAAACTCTGATTTTATAGGCTATCGTCTCGCATTGGTCGACCGATTGGTCGACTGGACCACTCGACCAATCCACTCGACCAATGAGTACAAGAACCCTAATTGGTCTCTTTCGGATGTTTTGATATATTTTCTGTTAGGGATCTTTCCTAATATGTTGTATATACTTGTTTAGGACCTTCTTCTCAAGTTTGCCGAGATCTTACTTGATTTCTTAGGATTCCTTTGCGAGTTATAAAAGGTAAGGATGGTTACTTCCTTAATTACATAGATAGCATGAATCTAGTATCTATATTTGAATATCATGAATATGTTTCCTAAATTAGATTCTTACAATGATATACTACTGTTGCATAACTTTGATTACGTAGCATTACTTATTCATATTGAATTGATTCATGTATGATTTACTTACCAATGTTATACAAGTGATTGTAATACTGATTTCTTTCCATATATGTAGTTACCATATATGTGATGATATGAATTGATGCATGTGTATGCTTACGTATGGTTTGGAAAGGAGAGGTGTCCTTTCGACACTTCGTCCTTGGACTACTACGGGAATATTATGGGATGTTTCCGGAGATGCCCTCCGGACACCTTCCTAAACTGTTGGATGACATATCTAGGATTGTCTAGTAGTGTTTGGCTAGGATGTCCTGTTATGTCGACCCTAATCGGAGGGGTATTGAGACCGAACGACCCGTGGTAGCAATGGGGATTCATGGGCGCTCAAGACCGGTAACCAACCCGTGAGAGGACAGAATCACATTGTGGGGGCCATTTATTGGTAGGGTTGCATATGGTTAGACTTGGGCTCACGGGCGCTTAAGACCGGTAACCAACCCGTGAGAGGACGTGAGAGCTTCCCGTTTACCATATGTGGATGATCAATAGGGTTGATGAGTCCGTAGTCCGAGTTGGTCGGTGCCATAGGATACGCCGACTCTAGTGTGAAGGATACCGGAAAGGATCGTCGTGGACGAGGAATGGAAGTATCTGGATCCGACTTGATGTAACCAAGTAGAAGACTTGCATTTGGCTAGGTTTTACCCCGACATGCGCCAAGATTTATACCAAATGGTTGTGAGAGAGTGTGTTGACTTAACCCCCGCCAAGGTTTGTCCTAAGGGATGAAGGACCCATTACCAATCGGCTGCTCAAGACCGGTGAAATGATCCGTGAGAGAATCCAAGATATCTTAAATGGTTGAGGATGTGAGTGGACTTTCCTAAAGAAGTACGGTGCTATGACTTAAAGCATGTCCGCCAATAGAGACCAAAGCATCCATAGAGTTAGATTCATTCATTCACCGTTTGTCTCATATCATATTGCATTTATGTTTGTTCCGGAATCCCGCCATTTATGTTATTATGGATTTTAATCGCCTTACCGGGTTTCTTTGAAACTCATTCCTTTATTGTACAATGTTGTTAGACTATCCCCAGTGTACCGAGTATTATGACGGTCCCTATGAAGAAGCGCAAGGCGAAGAGACATATCTCCAGGAAGGTGATTGCGGTTACCACAATTACTCAAGATCCCGCGAGTGGTTATGCTCCGTACGATGCTTAGTCCGACCATTGAGTGGAAGCGTCCTTGTGCTATTTATGAGATCTATACATACAAGGATGTCGTCTATAAAGTGGAGAATAATTTAGTTACCCAATGTACTTGCTACTGGGATTAGATTTTGTCTAGTTTATTCTTTAGAGCTACTTCCGGGGGGAAAGGGGGGTCCGGGGGGTTTTGCTTCACTTTACTTATCCGTTTGATACTCGATTATATCTATTATTCTGATTCGTTTATGATTCATTCTTTCATTATTGGATCTATGATTTATCTTCCGGCCCCTTGGGATGGTTGGGCAAGAAAATATTATGGGTGGGGGGGGGGGGGGACCCCCCGGTGGGGGTGGGGGGGGGGGGGCCCCCGCGGGGGGGGGGGGGGGGGGGGGGGGGGGGGGGGGGGGGGGGGGGGGGGGGGGGGGGGGGGTGGGGGGGGGGCCCCGCCCCCGGGCGGGGGCCGGGGCGGGGGGGGGGGGGGGGGGGGGCCCCCCCGGCGGGGGAGGAGGGGGGGGGAGAAACCACCCAAACAAAAAAAAAAAAAAAAAAAAAAAAAAAAAAAAAGGAGAGAGAGGAGGGAGGAGGGGGGGGAGGAAGGAAGGAAAAAAAAAGGAAAGAAGAAAGAAAAAAAGAAAGAAAAAAAAAAGAAAAGAGAGGGGGGGGGGGGGGGAAGGACCACCGACAACGGAATAGTAGTTCCAAAAAGAAAAGGAAAAGGGATGAAAACTAATCCCAGTAGCAAGTACAATAAGTAACTAAATTGTTCTCAATCTTATAGATGACATCTCTATAAGTATAAATCTCAAAAATGGCGCAAGGGCGCTTCCACTCTATGGTCGGACTAAGCATCGTACGCAGCATAACCACCCGCGGAATCTTCAGTGTAATTGTCGTAACCGCAATCACCTTCCTGGAGATATGTCTCTTCTCCTTGCGCTTCTTCATACGAGCAGTCATGATACTCCGAACCTGTAGAGAAATCTAACAATACATAGCACAAAAGGAATGAGTTTCAAAGAAACCCAATAAGGCAGTTAATCCATAATAACATAAATAGCAGGATTTCAAAGTAGAGTAAGATGCAATATGATATGAAACACATGATGCAATATGATTCTAACTCTATGTATGCTAGTCTCTATTGGCAGACATGCTTTAAGTTATAGCATCGTACTTCTTTAGGAAGGTCTCAATCACTCATCATCAGTTGGTAATGGGTCCGGCATCCCTCGGGACATTCCATGGCTGGGGGTTTAGGTCACTGCTCTCTCACATCACCATTGGTCTAAGTACTGGCACATGTCAGGGTCAAAGCCTAGCCAAATGCAAGTCTTCTACTTAGTTACATCAAGTCAGATCCAGATACGTCCATTCCTCGCCCATGGCGATCCTTTCCGGTATCCTTCACACTAGATTCCTCATAGTCCCTAACTACGGACTCATCAACCCTATTGGTTATCCACATATGGTAAACGGAAAGCTCTCACATCCCCTCATGGGTTGGTTACCGGTCTTGAGCGTCCGTGAGCCCAAGTCTATCCATATGCAACCCTACCAATGAATGGCCTCTTTCGAGTATCCACAATGTGATCCATGTCCTCTCACGGATTGGTTACCGGTCTTGAGCGCCCATGAGTCTCCATTGCTACCACGGGTCGTTCGGTCTCAATACCCCTCCGATTAGGGTCTGACATAACGGGACATTCTAGCCAAACACTACTAGACAACCCTAAATATGTCAACCAACAGTTTAGGAAGGTGTCCAAAGGGCATCTCCGGAAACATCCCATAATATTCCCGTAGGTGTCCAAGGACAGAAGTGTCAAAAGGACACCTCCCCTTTCCAAACCATACCTAATATCACACCCCACCCGCCGGTCTCGGTTACCCGCCCGACAACCCGTGGGAGTGATTTGCCATAGGATCCACGGTTTTAGTCTATCAACAATATTAAATACAAATAAAGATAATCAAGAGCAATAAATGTTCAATAAATGAATTAAAGGAATTACAGGAGTCCAAATACTCCAATAACAATAATAAAGGAAAGAAATAATGAATAAAAATGAATAAGAGTTCAGCGGAAGTAAACAAAAGAATTATATCAATTTCTTTCCAGTTTCATTTTCTAAGTTTAAATAGTGTTTTTCATGAATCTCAAGATAGGGTGTCCTCCAATTCTTCTCCATTCGCTGAGCGAACTTTATAACCACCTTCCGTCTCTGACCATCAATAGGTGCGATAAGCGCACTCCATGCACCCGCAGGAGCTCCCGCACAGGCTATCTCCATTTCCCACTGACGGTGCCACATCTTCTTCATACGGGATGGTTCCTTCATAGGAAACCAGTCCATCTTCCTATACAATTCCTTTTTCTGTGCAGGATAATAAACATATACAAAATAAAGGCTTGAGTTCTAAAGAACTCAGTAAGAAACAATAACAAATCCCATCAATTATCCAACAATGCCAAAATGCACAAATAATATGAATGAATGCAAAGTATGAATGATACTATGATTTCTAACTATGCAGGTCTCTAATAGTTGACAAGCTTTAAGATATACACCAGCCCTCCTCTGTGTAAGTCTCATCACTCTGATCCGGCAAGGACTGGTTACCTCTGTAGGGATCCTGAGAAAAAGGGAAAGTCCACATCTGGCTCTCATTTCCATGGCTGGGGTTAAGTCAACACTCTCTCACCACGACCATTGGTAATGAGTACTGGTGCATGTCGGGGTTTCTAATCCAATGCAAGGTCATACTGGTTACATGTCTACATGAAGTCCAGATACATCCCCTATGGCACCAACCAAATCGGTTCAGTATCCTTCGCAACCTAGGAGAGAGAATCCTCACGGACTGGCTACCGCTGTTGGACTCCACTTCTTAACCCTATGGTCATCCACATATTATTGTGGCGGATGCTCTCATGACTCCTCACGACACCCGGTCCGTTCCTTGGATGTCCATGAGCCCAACCCTAACATATGCAACCCTACCATTTATATGACTAACAGTGGACCAATGTCGCATCACTATCATCACGGGTCACTCAGTTTCAATCCCCCTACCAAAAGGGTAGTAGCATGTGGGGTGCCTAGCCATGCAATTCTAGACTCTACCTAATAATGTCATCAAATAGTCATGACAGTGCTGGAGACATCAGCAGGCATATGTCCCATTCCACACCTTCTTGATATCCCAAGCTAAGATATCCCAAAAGAGATACCTCTTCCATCAGAACCATATACTAACCATCATCAATACATAACATTCATAATCAACACATTATATATGTAAACAAGACAAACAGCAGTAATATAACAAGATTAATATATAAGACATGAATACAACAATATATATAAAGAAATACTAATTCTAATAGACACTAGATTAGCATATTTCAAGTCTATTCAAAAGATAGGATGGGTTGTCCTTACCTGCATATAAGTAAACTGTCCGTAAAAAGAGATCCGTTAACTATTACAAGTCTTTCTTTTCAAACAGAGTATACCTAAACACAGTGTTACAATAATATATAAGTTAATTGAATCAAAGTGAATCAGAACCAAAAGTCATTTGGTCACTGTTTACCAGCCGGTCGCTTGGGCCAGTCGCTTAAGTTGAGCGACCGCCACTAGTGACCGCCCCAAAAACAAAGAGTTTCAATCCGAAACTCAGGCTTCTGATCACCCGTTTTCAATCCGGATTTCGAGTGATCATGGCGTAAGTCTCAAATCAAATACTCCCAAAGCCAAAGGGTGAAGGAAATCCTAGCAATTACCATCATTGGGTTACCCAGAACTCTACCCTTGACTGGATTATCCTTCTCACGAAAGCAGGGTTTCGTTTTCGGATAAATCATCTCAAGTATATTGGAAAGAGAGTCACAATGATCAAAGAGGGTAACCACCATGAGGAGGGGATGAGTTAACACTAAAAATAACAGACAATATGAAACCCAGCCCTAACCCTAATCCGGAAACTTTGTTATTTGTAGGTCCAGTGACCCGAAGTAAGGCAAGAAGTCATCTTTGGGCCATTTCTGTTGAAGACTTGATGGCTGGATTGGAATCCATGAGTGTTGATGCCAGTGTCCCAATGGTGGAAACTGCACCCGGATGAAGATTGGATTAGTTGATGGTCTTGGAGTGGTCTCTGTATTGATTCAAAGGCATTTCTAACTCCTAGGTATGTCACTCTAGGTGTGTGCAAAACCCCTTGATGTTTGGACTTGATCTGAGCCTTCAATTCCCTGTTTTGAAGTTGCTGTCTTGATTGGTCGACTCATTGGTCTATTGGACCAATCGACCAATCAATCGACCAATTGATTCTGTTTTTGAAATTTGAATCCTGTCTCTTCTATTTAAGTCTAATCTCGGGAATACTCCACCTCCTCTGCCTCCTAAGCCTCTGGAACGAGTTAGAACCCTAATCTAACCCATTCCCTTGCATTCTTTGGTGATCTCTCGCAAAGACTTGAAGAATTCTTCATCCTCCTACAGCAAAGGTATGATTTCACTCACTCTTTCTTCTACCTCTGATTTTCTTTCTTTAATTTTGTTCTTCGTTGAGATCAGGAAGAAGATGATGCACTCTTGCAACCAACTATTCCATGATCTCATCGTGATCTTTAAGATCCATGATCATCATCATGATCTTAACCTCAGCCAGTGAAATCTTCGAAACCCTAACCCTAATCCTTTGAAACCCTAACCTGTGAGATCGTCTGGAGAGCTTTTGGTAACCTCCCTTGTGAAGGAAAATCTTCTTGAGTAATATTGTGTTAACCTAAACTTCATCATTGAATGACCCTTCTTGTTATTTTTGGCTAACAATTTATCTCCCTTCATTCAGAGCTCTCAATTATTTTCCGAGGGAACCAAAAAGGGTAAAACCCTAATTCTTGGGTAAGATCAAGAAGCTCTAGTTTGATCATGGTAACCCAATCAATGTGTTTTCTTTACTATATCTGTAATCCTCATATCCTAATTCTTGAATCTTTGATTATAATATTTTTCTCTCATAATCTATGTTTAACCTAGTAGGTTAACCTTTGTGTTCCTAGGTTATAATTTGGGAACTTGATTTGATTTATGATTTGATATCCTCTGTACCCTAGAATACTACCATGATAATTCCCCTCTGATTTGTACCCTTTTGAACCATCGAAATCGGTTCTGGATTCTCAAAATTTGGATTCTTGCAGGCCACTGTCTGCATTGGTTGACTGGTCCAGCAGACCAATCAATCGACCAATGAGTACAGCAACCTCAATCTTGGTCTGTTTCGATTGATTTATGATCTTTTCCTTTATGCATCTTTCCTAACATGTTGTGTGCACTTGTTTAGGACTGTCTTCTCAAGTTTAGTCAAGATCATACTTGATTCTTTAAGATCCCATCCAAGTTAGAAGGTAAGGATAGTTAATTCCTTAACTACATAGATTGCTTGTTCTCTGGTTTCTACTTTATGAAACTATGAGATTACCTACTGTTATTGTATTTTAATTAAGATCTCCTACTGTGAGAACAGTAGCACTTGTTTATATCAACTTTTTCATTATTCATGTTATATGAATTACTTATTACTGCTTAATCTGATTTTGCTTTTACATTTTCTTTTATATGATGAACTATTGGTTGTGTATGTCATGACTGACCTGAGAATGTGTTTGATTAAGTTTGGTTTGGGATTGGGCGGTGTCCTTTTGACACTTCTGTCCTTGGACATTATCGGAAATAGTATGGGATGTTTCCGGGGTTGCCCATCGACACTTTCCCGAATCAATGGTTGTCATACCTAGGGATGTCTAGCAGTGTTTGGCTAGGATATACCTCTGTTATATCAGACCCGATTCGGAAGGGTATTGAGACCGAACGACTCGTGGCAGCAATGGGGATTCACGGGCGCTCAAGACCGGTGAAATGATCCGTGAGGGGACATGAGAGCTTCTCGTTTACCATATGTGGATAACCAATAGGGTTGATGAGTCCATAGTCCGGGACTATTAGGACTCTAGTGGAAAGGATACCGGAAAGGATCGTCAGGGACGAGGAATGGAAGTATCTGGACCTGAGTTGATGTGACTGACTAGATGACTTGCATTGGGCTAGGCTTTTCCCTGACATGCGCCAGTACTTATGCCAAATGGTTGTGAGAGAGTGTGTTGACTTAACCCCCTACCATGGTTTGTCCGAGAGGGATGCAGGACCCATTACCAACTGGCTGCCCAAGATACCTTAAATGGTTGAGGGAACCCAAGATATCTTATATGGTTGAGGGTGTGAGCGGACTTTCCCAAAGAAGTACGGTGCTATGACTTAAAGCATGTCTACCATAGAGACCAGCATACATAGAGTTTAGATGCATACATACCTTACTTGTTTCATATTGCATTGCATCTTGTTGTGGTTTGCCACATGTTATCTATGATGTTATGGATTAACTACCTTACTGAGTTTCTTCGAAACTCATTCCTTTTTGTATATTCTTTGTTAGATTATCCTGCAGGTACAGATTATTATGACGAGCAGTACAGTGAAGCGCAAGCCAATGAAGCGTATTACACGCAAGGTGCTGGTGACGATCAAGATTACTCTGATGATCCCCCGGCGGATCAAGCTGCGTACTACTTTTGAAAACTGCATAAAGTTAGAACGGATTCATTCATTGGATTGACGAAGTCCATACTTATGAAGACGTTATCTATAAACTTGAAGACACTTGATCTTTGTTTATTTCTTTTTACATTTTTTTCTTTTTTTCTCCCCCTTTTTCTTTTCTCTTTCCTCCCTTTTTTTTGGGGGTGGTGTTTCCCCCCCCCTTTTTTCCTTTTTTTTTTTTTTTTTTTTTTCTTTTTCCTCCCCCTCCCCCCCCCCCCCCCCCCCCCCCCCCCCTTCTTCCTGGTTTGGTTGTCCTCCTCCTCGTCTTGTGTGTTTGTTTTTCCCCCCCCCCTTACAATAAAAATAATTTTTCTAAACCATTTTATTGAGGGGGGGGGGGAGAGATGTTTTTTTTAAAAAAAAAAAAAAGGGAGTGAAAGGGGAGGGAAAATAAATATTTTTTTTTGGGGTGTATGAAAAAGAAAAAAAAAGAAAAAAAAACACCTACATCCAACTGGAAAAGTAGCTCGAAAGAATAAACTAGATAAAAGCTAATCCCATAGCAAGTACATTGGGTAACTAAATTATTCTCCACTTTGTGGGCGACATCCTTGTGGGTGGGGTTCTTATAAATAACAAAGGGGGGGTGCCTTCAATGGGTGGGTGGAAGTAGGGTGGGGGGGGAAACAGCGGGGGGGGGATCTTCGGAGTAATTGTGGTAACCGCAATCACCTTCCCCGGAGATATGTCTCTTCGCCTTGCGCTTCCTCATAGGGACCGTCATAGTATTCCGTACTGCAGGATAGTCTAACAACATTGTACAATAAAGGAATGAGTTCCAAAGAAACTCAAGAAGGCGCTTAAAATCCATAATAACATAAATGGCAGGATTCCGTAACAATCATAAATGCAATATGATATGAGACAAACAATGAATGAATGAATCTAACTCTATGTATGCTGGTCTCTATTGGCGACATGCTTTAAGTCATAGCACCGTACTTCTTTAGGAAAGTCCACTCACATCCTCAACCATTTAAGATATCTTGGATTCCCTCCAACCATTTAAGATATCTCCGAGCGACCGATTGGTAATGGGTCCTTCATCCCTCGAGACAAACCTTGGCAGGGGGTTAAGTCAACACACTCTCTCACAACCATTTGGTATAAGTACCGGCGCATGTCGTGGTAATACCTAGCCAAATGCAAGTCTTCTACTTGGTTACATCAAATCAGATCCAGATACTTCCATTCCTCGTCCCCGACGATCCTTTCCGGTATCCTTCACACTAGAGTCCTCATAGTCCCTGACTACGGACTCACCAACCCTATTGATCATCCACATATGGTAAACGGGAAGCTCTCACGTCCTTTCACGGGTTGGTTACCGGTCTTAAGCGCCCATGAGCCCAAGTCTAACCATATGCAACCCTACCAATAAATGGCCCCCACAATGTGATTCCTGTCCTCTCACGGGTTGGTTACCGGTCTTGAGCGCCCATGAATCCCCATTGCTACCACGGGTCGTTCGGTCTCAATACCCCTCCGATTAGGGTCCGACATAACAGGACATCCTAGCCAAACACTACTAGACAATCCTATATATGTCATCCAACAGCTTTAGGAAGGTGTCCAGAGGGCATCTCCGGAAACATCCCATAATATTCCCGTAGTAGTCCAAGGACAGAAATGTCAAAAGGACACCTCTCCTTTCCAAACCATACGTAAGCATACACATGCATCAATTCATATCATCACATATATGGTAACTCCATATATGGAAAGAAATCAATATTTACAATCATTTGTATAACATTGGTAAGTAAATCATACATGAATCAATTCAATATGAATAAGTAATGCTACTGTAATCAAAGTTATGCAACAGTAGTATATCATTGTAAGAATCTAATTTAAGAAACATATTAATGATATTCAAATATAGAAACTAGATTCATGCTATCTATGTAATTAAGGAAATAACCATCCTTACCTTTTATAACTCGCAAAGAATCCTAAGAAATCAAGTAAGATCTTGGCAAACTTGAGAAGAAGGTCCTAAACAAGTATATACAACATATTAGGAAAGATCCCTAACAGAAAATATAGCAAAACATCCGAAATGCACCAATCCTGGAGTTGCCGTACTCATTGGTCGAGTGGATTGGTCGAGTGGTCCAACGACCAATCACCGACCAATGCAGCAAAGAGCTTAGAAAATCAGAGTTTTGAGATATGAAATCCGAATTTGGTGGTTCAAAAGGGTACTAATCAAGGGGTAGACTACATCAGTAGTATTCTAGCATATAGGGGACCTCAAAACACTAATCAAATCAAGGTATCAAGATCCAAATTAGGAAACAAAAAGTTACCATAAATAAATCAAACATGGATCTTGATGAATTTTGAAATAGAAAACAAGGACAAGAACAATAGGAGGATGGATCATTGCTTTCGGTAATGAAAACATGAAAACATGCATAGGTCTTCATAGAATAAGGCTTAGAAGCATAAATCTAAATAAGGAAATAAAACCTACCATATATGTACTATCATGCATCATGAAGAACACATAGTAAGGTAGAAGAGAACAACTAGAATTCTATGGATTATGGATCATAGAAAGAAAACACAACCATTAACCACTAACATGATCAATGAAAGAAGATCCAAAGAGATCGGAATTCAGATTAGGAAATTAACAGAGATTAAATCATGGTTTGATCATGAATCCTTCAAAAGCTTGCAATGATCATGGTTAAGATCATTGTTCTAGCCTTAAATCCTTAGGATGATCATGAGAACATGTTCAGAGATGTTTGCAACAGAGGATGCAGCATCTCTTCTACTGTCTCAACTCAAAAAGGAAAGAAAAACAAAGATGTAGGAGAAGAAGAGAGAGTAGACATACCTTTTGATGCAAAAAGAAGAGTTCCGACGAAGATCCGCCAAGAAAACTCCAAGGATGCAAGAGAGATGACTTGCAGAGGTCTTTGGTCTGCTCCGCAGGGTTTGGAGGCAGCAAATACGAAGTGGACTCGAGGTTAGACTTAAATAGAGCAAGAATCAACCTAATTGCCAAAGAGAAAGACCCATTGGTCGAGTGGATTGGTCGATCGGCCCAGCCGACCAATCGCCGACCAATGCAGACAAAGAAGGCCAAAACAGGGAATTGAAGGCCCAGATCAAATCCAAACCTAAAGGGGTTTTGCACACAAGTCAAGTGACTTACCTAGTAGGTAGAAATGCCTTCAAACCAAGATAGAGAGCACTCCAAGTCCATCAACTAATTAGATCTTCATCAGGATTCTCGTTTCCATAAATAGAACCTCATCATCAACCTTCATGGATTCAAAGCCGTACACCAAGTCCTCTACCGGGATGGCCCAAAGCTGACTTCTTACTTTACTTCGGGTCATCGGACCTACAAATAACAAGGTTTCCGGGTCAAGGTTAGGGCTGGGTTTCACATTCTCCCCCCTTAAAGAAATTTCGTCCCCGAAATTGAAAGCGCACCGTGCTTCCAAAGAGGTAAGGAAACTTCTCCTTCATGTCTTCTTCCTTCTCCCAAGAAGCTTCTTCAGGGGTATGGTTCTTCCACCGAATCTTCACCAAAGGAATGGCGCGATTCCGCAGCCGCTTGTCCTTCCTATCCAGGATTTCGGCCGGTTCTTCATCATAGGTCAAATCAGCACTAAGTCCTTCAGTGCTTGCTGCAAAATGTGTTCCGGATTCTCTATGTATTTTCGGAGCATCGAAATATGGAACACATTGTGCACACCAGCAAGAGACGGAGGTAATGCTAATCGATACGCAACAGTCCAACCTTTTCCAAAATCTCGAAAGGTCCAATGTAACGAGGGCTAAGCTTACCCTTAACATTGAATCTCATCACACCCTTCATTGGTGAGACCTTCGTAAAAAACTTTCTCTCCAACTTGAAATTCCAAATCGGTCCTTCTCTTATCAAGCATAAGATTTCTGCCTCGATCGGGCGTACTTAATCCTTTCTCTTATCATATCTACCATAGCACTTGTAGCTTCAATCATCTCAGACCTAAGACTTTTCTTTCACACTGCCTCACCAAAGACAAAGGTGTCCTACAAGTACTACCATACAAAGCCCCGAATGGAGCCATGCCTATTGTTGCTTGATAACCGTTGTTATAGGCAAACTCAACCAAAGCTAGGTGTTCATCCCAATTACCACCCATATCCACCACGCAAGATCCGAGCATGTCTTCCAATGTCCGAATTGTCCGCTCGCATTGTCCATCGACCGTGGATGATGAGCTGTACTCAAGTTCAATTGGGTTCCCAAGGCCTTCGCAAACTGTTCCAAAACCTTGAGGTGAACCTAGGATCACGATCCGAAACAATACTCAAAGGCACACCATGCAGCATTTAACCACATTATCCACATAAAGCCCGGCTAGCTTATCCAGAGTATGAGTGATCTTCATAGGAATGAAATGGGCTGATTTGGTCAACCTATCAACAATCACCCACACAGTTGTCATTGCCTTTACTTGTCCGAGGCAAGCTAGTCACAAAGTCCATGGAGATATCTTCCCACTTCCAACTAGGAATAGGAAGGGGTTGAAGTAATCCAGATGGAGGTTGTCGGACGGCTTTCACACGTTGGCAAGTCTCACACTTGGCAACAAAATCATCAACATCCGCCTTTAGACCAATCCACCAAAAATGTTCCTTCAAGTCCTTGTACATCTTGGTGCTTCCCGGTGTACAAAGAAAGACCGACCGGTGTGCTTCCTTCAATATTTCATTCTTAACTTCATCGTTTATGTGCACACACAGCCTCTCCTCTAAACAACAAAGCACCATCCATGGATATACCAAAGTCGGGGTCCGACTCAGATTCGAAGAAATCTTCTCAACTTTGGTCAAAAACTCTTGATCGTAACTCGCAGAGCAACAATCTTATCTCTAAGACCAGATCTTGCCGTCATGGCGTAAAGAATAAAATCAGAATTCTCAGGACGATTTCCAAACCAAAACTCTCAATAGAAGACCACAATGGTAAACTCAAAGCATTTAAATCCAAAGTCTTCTTCTCGGTTCTTCCTACTAAGAGCATCGGCAACAACATTTGCTTTCCCAGGATGATACCGAATATCACAATCATAATCGGAGACGAGTTCCAACCATCTCCTTTGTCTCATGTTCAACTCCTTTTGGGTAAAGAAGTATTTCAAACTCTTATGATCCGTGAAAATGGCAATCTTCTCACCGTAAAGATAATGTCTCCAAATCTTCAAAGCAAAGACAACGGCGGCAAGTTCTAGATCGTGAGTGGGGTAATTCCGCTCATAATCCTTCAATTGCCGAGAAGCATAGGCTACGACCTTGCCATGTTGCATCAAGTACACAACCCAAACCAATCTTTGACGCATCGGTATAAACCGTCATACCACCGGAACTATCAGTATAGTCAAAACCGGGGCACTTGTCAATCTATCCTTCAACTCTTGGAAAATTTTTCTTCACAAAGCGTCGACCAAACAAACTTCTCTTCTTTCCCCGGTCAACTTAGTCATAGGAGCAGCCAACCGAGAAAAGTTCTCAATAAACCTTCGGTAGTAACCCGCCAATCCAAGAAAACTTCTTATTTCCGTTATCGACTTCGGTCTCTCCCAATCAGCCACAGCTTGGACCTTTTCAGATCGACACGAATACCTTCGGCTGAAACTACATGACCAAGGAAAACCACTCTCTTAAGCCGTAAATCACACTTGCTAAACTTAGCAAACAACTTCTTTTCCCGCAACCTTTGCAAAGTGAAACTTAGATGACTCGCATGCTCTTCTTCGCTCTTCGAATAGATCAAGATGTCATCAATGAAAACAATCACAAACTTATCAAGCACATCATGAAATACTCGGTTCATGAGGTCCATGAACACCGCAGAGCATTGGTCAATCCGAAAGGCATGACTCTAAACTCGTAGTGACCATACCGCGTTCGGAAAGCTGTCTTGAAGATATCACTAGACTTCACTTTCAATTGGTGATATCCGGACCTTAAGTCAATCTTCGAGAACACAACCGCACCCTTCAACCGATCGAAGAGATCATCGATCTCGGGCAAGTGGATATCTATTCTTGATAGTCAACTTATTCAACTCACGGTAGTCGATGCACAAGCGCATACTACCGTCTTTCTTCTTGACGAACAAGACCGGAGCTCCCCAAGGTGACACACTAGGCTGTACGAAACCTCTATCAATGAGCTCATTCAACCGATTTTGCAACTCTTTCAACTCAAAGAGGAGCCATCCTATACGGAGCTTTAGATACCGGAGCGGCACCAGGGACGAGATCAATAGAGAATTCGACATCTCTCGTCCGGAGGCACTCCCGATAGATCATCGTGGAAGACATCAACAAAGTCGCAGACAACTCGACTTCGTCGACTTTTTCTCCACTATACCCTTGCCTTCGCATGAAGCATCATCCACTAGGGCATAGACTTGCATCAAGCAGCATAAAGACCTTCTTACAAACCCTTCTCTTTTCACCTTGAAATTCAAAGACCGGACTTCCACATATATGGAACCGAATCTTCTTTGAGGAACAAAGGAACACAGCTTTATGGGCTGTCAACCAATCAATTCCCAAAATAACATCGAAGTCCTTCATGTCAAGAATCACAAAATTGGCTTCCAAGTTCTTCTCACCAATCAACACAGACATTTAGATAACCCCTTATCTAGTTTCACAACAGACCAGAGGTGTACTAATCAATAAACAACTAGACAACTTCTCGTGGATTAGGTTAGTCTTCTTGATGAATGCAGATGACATGAACGAATGAGATGCACCCGTATCAAATAAGACAAATGCGGAAATAGAAGCGACTAACAATGTACCCGTAATCACATCATGGCTTGGATCCCGCTCAAGATCGGAAATACCGAAAACTCTACCAGAGGGAGGAGCAGGAGCACTCTTCACCACGGGGCAAGTGTCTGGGCAGTGCCGCTTCGGGACAGCACGAGCAAAATGACCAGCTTGCTTGCAGAGAAGCAAACAGATTGCCGGATCCAACAGGGGTGGCTGCAACAGAGGACTTCGAACAAAAGGCCTTGCACTCGCACTTGCACTTGCACTTGCATTTGCTGGTGGCTCGGTTTCCGCCATACCGTTTAAACCGGCCGGGCTGCCGAAAACCCGTGTTCCGACCTCCACACTCTTAGCCCGAAAGGTAGGAGTGGGGTAGGGTGTAGGTCTCACATAACGACGGTCATTGCGATCCACGCAAAACCTGAATTCCTTGATCGCCAAGGCTTTCGCACACGAGCACTTTCCTTCTCTCGTTTCTTCCAACTTCTTCGAGTTCTCGCACCACTTGAGCATAGCTCACTATAGGCCGGACCGTGAGATAAGCTTTAATGGCAGTGGCGCAGTCCTTTGAAGAACTTCTTTGCTTTGGCGAGGTCTTCCTTCAAAGAATCTGGAGCAAAGAAATGAAGCTCCTCGAACTTCGTTGGTACTCCAACACGTACAAAGTTCCTTGAGTCGAATCATAAACTCAGCCTTCCTTTGCATCCTTCACCGCCTCGGGAAAGTAGTTCATACAAAAAGCCTCTTTGAATAACTCCCAAGTTACAACTCCCGCATGCAAACCTTCCAAAACAGACGAGTGGAGATCCACCATGCATCAGCCTTCTTGTTGCAACTTCGCTCAAAGAAACAAAATCTTCTCGAGCTTCCGAGCATTGCAGATGCCGGAAAGCCTTCTCCAACTCACGAAGCCACTTGTTAGGAAACAAGGGGTCCTTGGTAACACCAAGAAAAGTGGGTACTTGCATCTTCGTAAAACTCTCCATCAAAGTAGTATGAGGAGTTCCACCTAAACCTCCCGCATTCAGATCGCGGCATGAGGATTCACATTAGCACCAGCCCGGGTCTCATTATGCAGTAGTCATGAAACCCACCAACATCCGGTTGAACCGAGCCGCTTGTCGCCGCATCATATTGCCCATAATATTGGCAATATCTCCGAAACTTCCAACATTCGGGGCACCAGGGATCTCATGAGTACCCCGATCAGCATTTGGTATCTCACCACCTCCATGAGGTACTTCACCACCTCCCCGAGGTATTTCACCACCTCCATGACCACCGGATTCACCACGCCCACTTCTCGTAGTAACCATTCTCGCAAAAACCGAGAACATCAAAATACCGAATTTCGAAGATTCAACATAAACCACAAGTCCAAATGATTTGAAAACTTAAATCATGCTCAAATATATCCATATAGTCATCAAACAATATTCCATAAGGCAAAAATCACATTTTCCAAAAATTCAACAGCAAATGAGGTCACCGTGACCATTGGTCGAGTGGTTGGTCGAGTGACCCGCCGACCAATCGCCGACTAATGAAGACAGTAATACGAAAATTCGCATTATAAGCCTCATTTCCACATTCCAACCTCATTCTAACTTCTTCCAAAGGTGAGAGAGCTCTAGGGAAAATATCCAAGAGTTCCCACAAGTGTTCTTGAGGTGATTTAGTGCTTCAACAACAACAACACAACACACCATCTTCACAAACAAGGTAAATCTCTCATTCTTTCTTCCATTTTCATCTTCTCATGCTTGCATTTCAATAAAACCATGCTTTACTTGTATCCAATGCTAGAAATCATGCTTAGGAATGCTTAGAAACATATTCCCTAGGTTTTAAACACAATGACATGCATAGACAACAAGTTTTAACACATTTGGTGCTCATCTCGCAAAGTTTTATACCGAAATCGATATCTTTAGAAAAATTTCGTTTTCTCTCAAACCGCTTGAAATTTTCGCACGAGATCAAATGCTACATGCTCAAGATGACATTGTAGATAGGTCCATACAATTTGATTTAACCAATTTCAACTTTTCAAAAATCCAATTTTGACCTAAATTGCAAAATCCCCAAATTTCTTCTTGCTGAATTTTTCGCTTTAATCCATGTTTTCGATCGATTTTCATCAAAACAACTTCATAGACATGAAATTCCAAGTATTGTGCACATGCTAGTATGTTCAAATCAAATTTCCCCCAAATTTGAAATTTTCCGAAAAATTACGAAAATACCCTTTTGGCTCAAATCTTGAAATAGCACTAATTGGAATTGTCTCTTGTCTCTTCCACGTATACATCATGCAGAGGGGAGGACGAGGAGGAGGTAGAGGTAGAGGTCGCATCGTAGGTGCTCTCGGGGGCAGAGGTCGTTCCTTTCGAGCCCAGAGAGGAGGTTAGGAGACCGGACCTATTTGACACACCTCGAGCCGAGTTTCGTACGAGGCCTACTTCAGCTATTGTAACATCGAGATGGGGCGTCTACTTCACTTACGCCAGCTCGTAGCCTTCAGATCCGGCAGAGGTTCGACACTTTACTGCTGGACTCACCTCTTCACCGAGGATTTGCCGGTATACCCGGAGCTAGTGAGGTTGTTCTTCAAAGAACCTTACTTACACAGAGGAGGCTCGGGGCCGTGGACATCCACTCGCACTTGTCCTCGTGGAGCAGTGGTCCACCGCACTCGCATTCGCTTCTCTACCCGGACACCGGCCGAGATCTTGCAGGTCCCTTACTACCCACAAGAAGCAGTGTGTGGATACCGCAGGAGCAGCACCCGGACAGCCATCCGATGCCGTACGAGCTTCGCGAGATATGCTCTACGCTATGGGATAGCCGCCGATGCTTCACACCGTGGACTAGCGGACGGATGACGGGTTCTCGCACGTATTATCGGTCGCATAGTCGGCCGGAACATCATGCCGAAAGCCGGACATCACCATCGGGTCACGTTGATGGAGGCCTTGGTCATTTACCGCATCTACATGGGCTTCGAGATCGATCTTTCCTACATCATTCAGCAGGTCATGCCGGACTTAGTTCTCGCGGCCTAGCATGCGGAACCTTTGCTATGGGAGGCTTCGACTTTGATCTTCGTGCATTTCGGGGTGAGTTTCGAGGATACTCCGATGGACACTAGATCACAGTGGATACCCCATTGGGACTCGGACCATTCGACGTATGAGACTACATCGCTAGAGAGATCTCCGGTCCGTAGGGTGAGGATGATGATGAATCGAGGATGAGGATGAGGGATCGAGGATGGAGGAGAGGATATCGGTCCCGATAGTGATGATCAGGCCGGAGATGATACAGATATGCGCGAGGCCGAGCCCGTGCATCACGAGTTTCCTTCATCACACTTCGAGGCAGGTGGCCCTTCACATGCGGTTCCGGAGACTTCAGATCTTGGTGCACAGATGAGATCGATGACTTCCATGCTAGAGAGGATGGAGGTCGGACAGAGCAGATGTACGAGAGGATGGAGTCTCGACAGACAGATAGAGCATCGTGTGACTCCGCCTAGCAGAGGAGTTCAGAGCATATAGAGATCGTAGTAGATCACCTAGATAGACCGTACCTTAGGATTTCCCATTTATGCATTTCAGATGTAATCATTGTAAAAACTTTTGAAATTAATGAAGTTCATTTTGTTTCTCTTTAATTATTGTATGTTATGCACTTTTCTTTTCCTTGCATTAGTGTCATTTGTTCAAGTATAATTATGGTATGTTATTCGTAAATGTTCGTTATGCCTCAAAGTTCAAGTTTCTAATTCAGTTGTTCTATTATTCACTTCTAAGAGTAGAAGAGTCACTTCAGATCAATGACTCAGAATGTTCAGTTGTTGCCTTTTGTGGTTAGGATCTCCTCGAACCTTGGGCTCGATACCAACTCACACCCTCCCAGCCGGTACCCTATCCGGCATACCCGAGAGTGTGATCCACAGCCCAAGATCGTATCGAGTGATCAACCTCCCACATAAACAATAACATAATCATGAACAACCATAACAAGAGTGCGGAAGATAAATCATAGATCCAATAATGAAAGAATGAATCATAAACGAAACGGAATAATAGATATAATCGTAGTGTCAAATGTGATAAGTAAAGTGAAGCAAAAATCCCACTTTACATCCAAATGAAAAGTAGCTCGAAAGAATAAACTAGATAAAAGCTAATCCCAAGTAGCAAGTACATTGGGTAACTAAATTATTCTCCACTTTGTAGACGACATCCTTGTAGGTGTAGATCTCATAGATAGCACAAGGACGCTTCCACTCAATGGTCGGACTAAGCATCGTACGGAGCATAACCACCCGTGGAATCTTCGTAGTAATTGTGGTAACCGCAATCACCTTCCCCGGAGATATGTCTCTTCGCCTTGCGCTTCCTCATAGGGACCGTCATAGTATTCCGTACCGCAGGATAGTCTAACAACATTGTACAATAAAGGAATGAGTTTCAAAGAAACTCAAGAAGGCGCTTAAAATCCATAATAACATAAATGGCAGATTCCGTAACAAACATAAATGCAATATGATATGAGACAAACAATGAATGAATGATTCTAACTCTATGTATGCTGGTCTCTATTGCGCACATGCTTTAAGTCATAGCACCGTACTTCTTTAGGAAAGTCCACTCACATCCTCAACCATTTAAGATATCTTGGATTCCCTCCAACCATTTAAGATATCTCCGAGCGACCGATTGGTAATGGGTCCTTCATCCCTCAGACAAACCTTGGCAGGGGGTTAAGTCAACACACTCTCTCACAACCATTTGGTATAAGTACCGGCGCATGTCGTGTAATACCTAGCCAAATGCAAGTCTTCTACTTGGTTACATCAAGTCAGATCCAGATACTTCCATTCCTCGTCCCCGACGATCCTTTCCGGTATCCTTCACACTAGAGTCCTCATAGTCCCCGACTACGGACTCACCAACCCTATTGATCATCCACATATGGTAAACGGGAAGCTCTCACGTCCTCTCACGGGTTGGTTACCGGTCTTAAGCGCCCGTGAGCCCAAGTCTAACCATATGCAACCCTACCAATAAATGGCCCCCACAATGTGATTCCCTGTCCTCTCACGGGTTGGTTACCGGTCTTGAGCGCCCATGAATCCCCATTGCTACCACGGGTCGTTCGGGTCTCAATACCCCTCCGATTAGGGTCCCACATAACAGACATCCTAGCCAAACACTACTAGACAATCCTATATATGTCATCCAACAGCTTTAGGAAGGTGTCCAGAGGGCATCTCCGGAAACATCCCATAATATTCCCGTAGTAGTCCAAGGACAGAAATGTCAAAAGGACACCTCTCCTTTCCAAACCATACGTAAGCATACACATGCATCAATTCATATCATCACATATATGGTAACTCCATATATGGAAAGAAATCAATATTTACAATCATTTGTATAACATTGGTAAGTAAATCATACATGAATCAATTCAATATGAATAAGTAATGCTACCGTAATCAAAGTTATGCAACAGTAGAATATCATTGTAAGAATCTAATTTAGGAAACATATTAATGATATTCAAATATAGAAACTAGATTCATGCTATCTATGTAATTAAGGAAATAACCATCCTTACCTTTTATAACTCGCAAAGAATCCTAAGAAATCAAGTAAGATCTTGGCAAACTTGAGAAGAAGGTCCTAAACAAGTATATACAACATATTAGGAAAGATCCCTAACAGAAAATATAGCAAAGCATCCGAAATGCACCAATTCCGGAGTTGCCGTACTCATTGGTCGAGTGGATTGGTCGAGTGGTCCAACGACCAATCGCCGACCAATGCATAAAGAGCTTAGAAAATCAGAGTTTTGAGATATGAAATCCGAATTTGGTGGTTCAAAAGGGTACTAATCAAGGGGTAGACTACATCAGTAGTATTCTAGCATATAGGGGACCCCAAAACACTAATCAAATCAAGGTATCAAGATCCAAATTAGGAAACAAAAAGTTACCATAAATAAATCAAACATGGATCTTGATGAATTTTGAAATAGAAAACAAGGACAAGAACAATAGGAGGATGGATCATTGCTTTCGGTAATGAAAACATGAAAACATGCATAGGTCTTCATAGAATAAGGCTTAGAAGCATAAATCTAAATAAGGAAATAAAACCTACCATATATGTACTATCATGCATCATGAAGAACACATAGTAAGGTAGAAGAGAACAACTAGAATTCTATGGATTATGGATCATAGAAAGAAAAACACAACCATTAACCACTAACATGATCAATGAAAGAAGATCCAAAGAGATCGGAATTCAGATTAGGAAATTAACAGAGATTAAATCATGGTTTGATCATGAATCCTTCAAAAGCTTGCAATGATCATGGTTAAGATCATTGTTCTAGCCTTAAATCCTTAGGATGATCATGAGAACATGTTCAGAGATGTTTGCAACAGAGGATGCAGCATCTCTTCTACTGCCTCAACTCAAAAAGGAAAGAAAAACAAAGATGTAGGAGAAGAAGAGAGAGTAGACATACCTTTTGATGCAAAAAGAAGAGTTCCGACGAAGATCCGCCAAGAAAACTCCAAGGATGCAAGAGAGATGACTTGCAGAGGTCTTTGGTCTGCTCCAGAGGGTTTGGAGGCAGCAAATACGAAGTGGACTCGAGGTTAGACTTAAATAGAGCAAGAATCAACCTAATTGCCAAAGACAAGACCCATTGGTCGAGTGGATTGGTCGATGGCCCGCCGACCAATCGCCGACCAATGCAGACAAAGAAGGCCAAAACAGGAATTGAAGGCCCAGATCAAATCCAAACCTAAAGGGGTTTTGCACACAAGTCAAGTGACTTACCTAGTAGGTAGAAATGCCTTCAAACCAAGATAGAGAGCACTCCAAGTCCATCAACTAATTAGATCTTCATCAGGATTCTCGTTTCCATAAATAGAACCTCATCATCAACCTTCATGGATTCAAAGCCGTACACCAAGTCCTCTACCATAAAACCAAGTAAATCGAGTGAAATCATCAACAAAAATAATATATGAATTGAATCCACTAATTGACAAAGTTTTAGTGGGACCCCACAAATCACAATGAATAAGCTGTAATGGTTGAGTAGTTTGACTAACTGAAAATAGAAAATGGTAATTTGTGATGTTTGCCAAGTTGGCAAGCGTCACAAATTTTATTGGATCAAGTGTTTTAAAAGAATTAAATAAGACACTATTTCTCAAAGATTAATCTTGTAGAAGAAGGATGACCAAACCAATGATGCAAATATCAGAAGGACTTTATTTCCATTAAATGAAATTAAATTCTTTGACAATTGGGGAACTATTAGTATATCATCTAGAGATAAAGATTTAATTTGTTTTCAAAAGTTAAAAGCCTATATGAGTTATAGGGAGTTTCTTACCATCACCAACTGAAACCTGGTCTTCTCCTTTATAAGCGGCAGATCGATGTAGCATGACCGAATCAAATGACATATGATTGGTAGCATTTGAATCCGGTATCCACTATGCATCATTCGTAGTGTAATGTGTTGAGTATTTTGGGTACCATGTAAGCTAGCAAAAGGAATGTGAGGTGGTGGATTTCTTTTCCTCATAGGGATCTTTCCTAATATGTTGTATATACTTGTTTAGGACCTTCTTCTCAAGTTTGCCAAGATCTTACTTGATTTCTTAGGATTCCTTTGCGAGTTATAAAAGGTAAGGATGGTTATTTCCTTAATTACATAGATAGCATGAATCTAGTTTCTATATTTGAA